>NC_053026.1:134273469-134573469 GCF_003073215.2 Triticum urartu
GGATCACTAGGAGGTACGACAATAGAAGCAAGACCAATAATCTCATCCTTACTAGGTAATTCTTCCTCACAATGTT
The DNA here is from genome assembly GCF_003073215.2 of Triticum urartu. Classification (NCBI taxonomy): domain Eukaryota; kingdom Viridiplantae; phylum Streptophyta; class Magnoliopsida; order Poales; family Poaceae; genus Triticum; species Triticum urartu. The sequence continues at coordinate 134,273,546 of NC_053026.1, forward strand.
GTTTACTAAATTTAGAGAAATTAAACTCATGAACCATATCATCCAAGCCAATAGTAACAACATTCTTTTCGCAGTCTATCTTAGCATTAACAGTGTTCAAGAAGGGTCTACCAAATATAATGGGACAAAAGCTATCTTGCGGAGAAGTAAGAACAAGAAAATCAGCAGGATATTTAGTTTTCCCACACAAGACTTCAACATCTCTAACAATTCCAATTGGTGAAATAGTATCTCTATTAGCAAGTTTAATTGTGACATCAATATCTTCTAACTCAACAGGTGCAATATCATGCATAATTTCTTTGTATAAGTCATGAGGTATAACACTAGCACTGGCACCCATATCACATAAGCCATGATAACAATGATCTCCTATTTTAACAGAAATAACAGGCATACCTACCATAGGTCTAGGTTTATCTGTATCACGGGGTTTAGCAATTCTAGCAGTTTCATCACCGAAATAAATAACATGCCCATCTATATTATCAGACAAGAGATCTTTAACAATAGCAATATTAGGTTCAACTTTAACTTGCTCAGGAGGTGTATATGTTCTAATATTGCTTTTACGAACCACAGTTGAAGCTTTAGCATGATCCTTTATCCTAATAGGGAAAGGTGGTTTCTCAACATAAGAAGTAGGAACAATAGGATCATTATAAGTAATAGTCTATTCTTCAACTTTAGTAGGTGCAGCTACTTTTACTTCTATGGGAGGATGATATTTAAACCACTTCTCCTTGGGGAGATCAACATAAGCAGCAAAAGATTCACAGAAAGAAGCTACTATCTCAGAGTCAAGTCCATATTTAGTGCTAAATTTACGAAAAATATCGGTATCCATAAAAGATTTAACACAATCGAACTTAGGTGTCATACCTGACTCTTTACCTTCGTCGAGGTCCCAATCTTCAGAGTTGTGTTTAATTCTATCCAATAAATTCCATCTGAATTCAGTAGTCTTCATCATAAAAGAGCCAACACAAGAAGTATCGAGCATGGTCTGATTGTTATCAGAAAGCCGAGCATATAAATTTTGAGTAATCATTTCTCTTGAGAGCTCATGATTGGGGCATGAATATAACATTGATTTAAGCCTCCCCCAAGCTTGAGCGATGCTTTCTCCTTCGCGAGGCCAGAAATTATATATATAATTGCGATCATGATGAACAAGATGCATAGGGTAATACTTTTGATGAAATTCCAACTTCAATCTTTTATAGTCCCATGATCTCATATCATCACATAGCCTATACCATATCAATGCGTCTCCCTTCAAAGATAAAGGGAAGACTTTCTTCTTAGCAACGTCATCGGGTATACCTGCAAGCTTGAATAATCCACAAACTTCATCCACATATATTAGGTGTTCATCAGGATGCTTTGTTCCACCTCCTGTAAAAGGATTAGCTAGTAGTTTTTCTATCATACCCGAAGGATACTCATAAGGAATTTCATTTTCAATAGGTTCAGTAGGTTGCAGAGCAACTCTTTTCTCTACTGGACGGGGTGAAGATACCCCGAATAAGCCCCTCAGAGAATTACTTTCCATAGTAACAAGTGACAGTAAATTTCAGCACACTATATAAATTTTTCCTTACCAAATTCCACCTACCAAAGGCGCTACACTCCCCGGCAACGGCGCCAGAAAAGAGTTTTTATGACCCACAAGTATAGGGGATCTATCGTAGTCCTTTCGATAAGTAAGAGTGTCGAACCCAACGAGGAGCAGAAGGAAATGATAAGCGGTTTTCAGCAAGGTATTCTCTGCAGGTACTGAAATAAGTGGTAACAGATAGTTTTGTGATAAGATAAATTATAATGAGCAACAAGTAACAAAAGTAAATAAAGTGCAGCAAGGTGGCCCAATCCTTTTTGTAGCAAAGGGCAAGCCTGTACAAACTCTTATAATAGGAAAAGCGCTCCCGAGGACACATGGGAATATCATCAAGCTAGTTTTCATCACATTCATATGATTCGCGTTCGGTACTTTGATAATTTGATATGTGGGTGGACCGGTGCTTGGGTGCTGTTCTTACTTGAACAAGCATCCCACTTATGATTAACCTCTATTGCAAGCATCTGCAACTACAACAAAAGTATTAAGGTAAACCTAACCATATCATGAAACATGTGGATCCAAATCAGCCCCTTACGAAGCAACGCATAAACTAGGGTTTAAGCTTCTGTCACTCTACCAACCCATCATCTACTTATTACTTCCCAATGCCTTCCTCTAGGCCCAAATAATGGTGAAGTGTTATGTAGTCGACGTTCACATAACACCACTAGAGGCTAGACAACATACATCTTATCAAAATATCAAACGAATACCAAATTCACATGACTATTAATGGCAAGACTTCTCCCTTGTCCTCAAGAACAAACGTAATTACTCACAAAGCATATTCATGTTCATAATCAGAGGGGTAATAATATGCATATAGGATCTGAACATATGATCTTCCACCAAATAAACCAACTAGCATCAACTACAAGGAGTAATCAACACTACTAGCAACCTACTAGCACGAATCCCGGACTTTGAGAGAAGAATTGGATACAAGAGATGAACTAGGGTTTGGAGATGAGATGGTGCTGGTGAAGATGTTGATGGAGATTGCCCTCTCCCGATGAGAGGAGCGTTGGTGATGACGATGGTGATGATTTCCCCCTCCGGGAGGGAAATTTCCCCGGCAGAACAGCTCTGCCGGAGCTCTAGATTGGATCCGCCAAGGTTCCGCCTTGTGGCGGCGGAGTCTCGTCCCGAAAAGTTCCTTCTTATTTTTTTCTCATCGAAAGATTTCATATAGGAGAAGATGGACGTCGGAGAGCCACCAGGGGGCCCACGAGGTAGGGGGGCGCGCCCTAGGGGGGGGGGGCGCCCCCACCCTCGTGAGCAGGGTGTGGGCCCCCTGGCCTTCTTCTTTCGCGAGGATTTTTCTTTATTTATTTTAAGACATTCCGTGGAGTTTCAGGACTTTTGGAGTTGCGCAGAATAGGTCTCTAATATTTGCTCCTTTTCCAGCCCAGAATTCCAGCTGCCGGCATTCTCCCTCCTTATGTAAACCTTGTAAAATAAGAGAGAATAGCCATAACTATTTTGACATAAAGTGAAATAACAGTCCATAATGCAATAAATATCGATATAAAAGCATGATGCAAAATGGACGTATCAGTTGGTACCCTCTTGGCAGGGGCCTTCTTATGTGATCCAGGCTTTGTTGTAGCAGCAATACCATATTCCTTCTTCAGCACTTTCTTTTTGGAGCTTATTTCTTCCTCAACAGCCACATAGTCCTCATCCTCAAAGTCTGAGGTTTTCTTCTTCCTTGATCTAGTGGATGCCTTGGGCAAATTGCTTGGAGTGCTCCTTCTGCCCTCATCATAGCTGTTTGAGGGACTAGTGCCCTCACTCATGTGCACTTGCTCTTTTGATTTGTTCTGGCTATCACTCTGGTTAGACATCCTGGCAAGCAAACTAACATCAGACCCTATGAATAGATATTGATGAGGTAGAGTGGATGAGCATCACAAAGTGCAGAGTTTTTGCAAAACAGATGAGTCAAAAACTTAGTTTTAGTTCTCCACAAAAATCATTTCGGAGCTACCGATTTGTTAAACTCAGTGACACCGAAGCAACTTTTGGAGTCTAAACTAGTGAACTCGGTCAGACCGAATCACAGTTTGGTGGCTCCGAGATTGCTAGGGTTTCACAGAGAGTCGAACTCGGTTGCACCGATTTGCAACTTTCGGTCAGACCGAAAAGTGCAAGTGCAATGGCCTAAGCCAAATCGGTGAGACCGATTTCTACAACTCCGTCGGTCCGAGATGAGTTCGGCGGAAACCTAACCCTAAATTTTCGAATCAAACCTAATCTAAGGAACGTTTTCTGTGGATAGATTGATTTCATACATGGTAAAGAACATGGCATTGCATTGTGCTAAGAATCGGAGTAAGGAATTAGCACAAAAGATCGAACTCATACCCTAGTTCGGCGGTGAGTTCGCTACGGCGGCAATAGAAGGGTTGAATCCCATTGACGGCGATGGAAACCAGCGGCAGGAGGTCGCTGGCAAGGAGAAGACGATCCGGAGACCCGAGACGGCAGAGAAGGACACGCGCTGGCTGAGGAGTTTTGAAGAAATTTCCACAATCTTACCCGTGGGTTTATATATCCCGACCCTGTCGGTGTGATTGAGTGAAACAACTCGGTGGCACCTAGATGCAGAATCGCAAGAGGTTACTGCAACTCGGTGTGACCGAAAATTTCAAATCGGTTGTACCGAGATTGAAAACCTAGATCAACTTAGTGAACTCAGTGTGACTGAAGTGGATGGATCGGTCAGACTAAAATGCACAGAGAGGTTTTGGAAGTTTAAGTCTATGATGAATCGGGGACTCTGAGTGCTCCTCACACAGAGTGGTTCAAATCTGACTTGATCAAACATTGTGATGTAGCATGAATAGATTTTGAGACAAGAAAAGCATAGATAGCTAGAGGAAGTTCTTAGGCATTCTTGTCCATCCATTTGGCAAAGAGAAAAAGGCAAACAATCAAAGCAACAAATGGATGTCCTCGAATGAGTAAAATATGCAATCAACATGCTCACACAATAAAATGGCAAGTGAAATATGTGACAAAGCATGAACAAACACTCTAGCATCTATCAAGAAATTGGCGATGACTAGGTCATCTATATATGAGTATATTGACTTAGGAGTAAATGAGAACACTTGATCATAGGTCATACTCATCGTTTAAGCACAAGTGGGGTTACCACTTTTACATAAGGCATTGTTGTGTTCACACCATTAGAGTTGCTTTAGCTCAATTGATTAGAGTAAAGCTCCCCCTAGATGTGATATCCCCCCTAAGAGGGATGAACTAACCTTGGGTCTTGCCGATGATGACTTCATGTAGATGTTGAAGATGTGGATGCTCAATGTTGATGTAGATCATTCGGAGCAATCCATTGGAGTGAGTTGCACTTTCAATACCTACATGGGTTAGTCCCACAAGGAACAAACAGGGATATCCATAGACATAGAGTGATGTACACACAAGATGATGTCCATGAAAGCATTAGGTTACCTTGTCCCTTATCTTACCAACAAGAGGGTTTGTGACTCCATGAACTAGTGCAAGTTGTGGAAGTTGTTTGCACTTGTCCATGCCAAAATAATATGAGTGAAGTATGTTGGCGGAGTCACCCTCAAGAACTCTCTAGTCCTTCTTCGGGATCCACATCATCTTGATGGGAATCCTTGGAGTTGTAGTCATACTTGATGAAGTAGAACTGGATGTAGTCTTGGTAACCCACTTGACCAAGGCCCTATGAGCTTAATTCAAATGCATCAATATCCTCTTGAAGCTTGTCCTTGCCCTTTTGCTTGTGGTCTTGTGGTGGGAGATCATCCTGTGCTTGTGTCCCTTGGAAAGAAGTAGGATCATACTTCTCTTATTGAGGAACAAACTTCGTCTTGGGGTATTGATCTTCATCCCACTCAACTCCATTGGCATTGAAATTTCGTTCAAAACCAATACCTTGATTCTTCTGGTGCCTTCCTTGCTTGCGTACAATTTCCTCAAATTGCTTACTCCCGGCAAGGCTCTTGTAAACACCTTTCTCTATAATTCCCTTCAATAAGCTATTTTCTTCCTCAAGTGTAACTTGGCTAAGAGAATCGTTAGTGGAATCAATAGAACTACTAGAATAACAATATTGGATTTATCATGATTGTTGTAAGAACCCATGCTCTTTCTCAAGGTTGAGCTTTTCAAAGCGTAACTTCTCATGAGTCTTTAAAAGTTCTCGGTGATCTTCCAAGGTAGTTTCATGAGCTAACTTAAGAGTGTTTAGTTCTTTAGTTAGACACCCAATCTCCTTCTTATCATCATCATTCGTTTTATCTTGATTAGCATGATTAATAGCAATTTCATCATAGTTATCATCACTAGAATTGTCAACAAGTAAAACATCATCACCTAGCAAGTTATCTTCATCACTATTGAAATCAACATACTCAGCGTGTGATACCTTTGGGCCTTTAGCCATTGTCGGTGTCAAAACCGGCGGATCTCGGGTAGGGGGTCCCGAACTGTGCGTCTAAGGCGGATGGTAACAGGAGGCAGGGGACACGATGTTTTACCTAGTTTCGGGCCCTCTTGATAGAGGTAAAACCCTACGTCCTGCTTGATTAATATTGATGATATGGGTAGTACAAGAGTAGATCTACCACGAGATCAGAGAGGCTAAACCCTAGAAGCTAGCCTATGGTATGATTATATGTTGTCCTATGGACTAAAACCCTCCGGTTTATATAGACATCGGAGGGGCTAGGGTTACACAAGGTCGGTTACAAAGGAGGAGATATACATATCTGTATTGCCTAGCTTGCCTTCCACACCAAGTAGAGTCCCATCCGGACACGAGACGAAGTCTTCAATCTTGTATCTTAGTCCAACAGTCCGGCCAAAGGATATAGTCCGGCTGTCCGGAGACCCCCTAATCCATGACTCCCTCAGTAGCCCTCGAACCAGGCTTCAATGACGATGAGTCCGGCGCATAGTATTGTCTTCGGCATTGCAAGGCGGGTTCTTCTCCAATTTCCAAGTGTTTGTAAGTAGTATCCGGCCCATAAATGTTGATCCTCTTGGCTTCTATGCCCAATAAGGCCTATCTCCCATGCGTCGAACGAATACGAGGCGCCAGGGCATTTTTACATTTGCCCCCCTAGTCAGATAAATAAATTATCTATTAAAGGGATAGGGATTCTTAGATCCGATCTACACCATCCTCCCCTCAGCAAGAATCCATCAGAGCGCGTTTCAGAAAGATCCATTCCAGCATGGCCGACCTCCACAGCTCCTCCTCCCGCCCCCGTGGCCCTAAGCTTGGTGATTGGGAGAGGTGTTCAGTCCCACACAGTCCATTGGTCGAACGGCAGACCAAGGTATTTCCCCCTCCGGCGTATATGGTGCCCATTCGAGCCGGGCTTGCCACCTACAATGACGGGGAACAAGCGGAGAACTTTCCCTGTCCCTCCATGGGGGAACGGGTCTGCCTTGTTCCTTACTTACTAAGGGGACTCGGATTTCCAATTCATCCGTTCCTCTGCGGGCTCCTGGAGTTCTACGGCCTCCAATTACACAATTTCACCCCTGCCTCCATTCTACATATCGCCGGCTACTTTGCTCTCTGCGAGTTGTTCCTGGGCTGCGAGGCTCACTTCGAGGAACACAGAGGGAATCACTTTATCAAGTGGGCGGAGCCGAAGTATGGCACATCGCTGATACCGGATACCTGTCCGGTACCCTGAACAAGCCGTCCGAAGACTGTCCTTCAGAATGGTTTTATATGGAGGACGTTCCCCTTCCGGACCCTGTTCGGCGGGGTCTTCCTGAGTTTAACAATGCTCCTCTGAAGAAGCGCTGAAGTTGGCGCCCACGGAGCCCCCAGGTGGAAGACGACAGAGAAGTCCTCTATCTGATGAACCGGATTAAGGCACTGGCTCAGTCAGGATTGACACCAAACGAAGTCCCAACTCCAAAAGTAGGATCCCCTTTTAGACACTTCACCCACCAAATTCACATGGCATTTTTTTACAGGGAAGGCATTCGGGACGCCCTGCCGAACCCACAGCAATGCGCCAACAGGAGGCACCGAGGCCGGGTAGGCCAAAAAGGAAGGTGGTCAGGACGGAGACGCCGGCGCAAAGGTATGACAAACACCGCTCCGTGGTTGTCATCTTTCTCGAAATGTAATGACGCCCGTGTTTCTTTAACAGAAAAAACGCTCGTCGGAATATGTCCAGCGATGTTGCCTATCACGCTTCCACCAGTCGGGCGCTAGGACCGGACATGGAGGCAGAAGCCGATATGGGGCAGGCGCCGGATAATCCCCCAACAGAGGATGCAGATAGATTATCCGCTACAAACTCAGAAGTGGAAAGCGCCATGAATCATAGGCACCGCCGGGCCATACTCCATGACGCTTGTTTCTCACTAGAGGCGTTTGATGCCTTCAATTCTGGAGAGGTGTACCTCCGTGCCGCTCAAGATGGTCTAGCCAGACCCACGTATTAGTATGTAAAGGATGTACGGGTGAGCGAATCTGACGATTTATATGTATCAGTAGCCCCTGAGACTTGAAACAGTTAGCAGAACTGATTTAAGGATCATCTTTATTGTGCAGGTTCTTACACAGAAGAATACTAGGCTGTCCCAGGAGCTGGAGGAATGCAAGACCCAACGGCGGGCCGCTGTTGCCGTATTGCAGGAACAGAAAAAGCCTCCCGCTGGCAACATTTTAAAGACTGATGGTTACCATATAGTGTGCAGCGTGGTTGCAGATCTAACAATAGATTTTGCAGATGAATCTGGAGAAAATCCGGGGGACCAGCATTGTCGGGTGGTAGGTGCGGCATATGCCAACGGGTGGCTTATCATTGTGGGAGCCAGTAAGACATCGCCGGTGCCTGGAAACGGGATAAGGCGAAGACATGCACGCCGGCGGATCTTACCCAGCTTCGCGGCTCTCCGTGGAGATAACACCCCTACTGCTGCTCTGCGGGGTCTCCGCATGTTCACTAGATGAATCAAGTAGCTACACAACGCTCCTTGAGCTGTTTGGTGGGAGGAGGGAGAAGGGCACGGCTAGCCTGCTTCTTCTCCTTGTGTGGTGTCTAGGACTAGCAAGGGGTCCAACCCTTTGCATGGGTGCCCCGGGGGGTTTATATAGGCCTACCCCCCAGGGGTACAATGGTAATCCGACTGGGCGCGGGGCCCAGCCGTCTGTGACTGCGCTCGCCGGCTTCTGCGCCGGCTGCTGGGGCCCGCCAACTAGTGGGTCCCGCCGGCTGCCGGCCCCTTGGTCGACAAGCAGGCCCCACTGTCCAGGGCCTAGTCGGCGGCTGGTTACTGTGGCTCCATCTTGATGATGTGGGCTTTGCCGTGGTAGGCGCGGCTACAGTGCCGCCGCCCGTCGGGCGATCGCTGTAGCCCCACCACGTCCTGTCTCCTTAATGGGGTGTCTTCTTCGAGGGAGGCGCCAAGCCGGCTGCGGGGATCCGGCTCTGTCTTAGGCCGACTGGTTGGAGGCGTGGCCGCCTTCGGGCGTCTCTCTGCTCAAAGGGGGCCCACCGTCCGTGGGCCATGCTGGCGGCCCGTCGTGGGTGATGCCAGGGTCAACATGGCAACAGTGCCGCGCCGGACGGGTCATGCCTACCCGTACGGCGCACTCTGCCAGGCATGCTCCAGGATACGGGGGTGGCAGGCTTCATTGTAGCCACGCCCCGTCGCTCCGCCGTTAGGTGGGTGCAAACTTTGAGGGCACGGTCTCGACCGCTTTATGGGAGCCGGCTTCTTGGAGTCGGCCTTCTCATGGCCGGCTTCTTGGAGTCGGCCTTCTCATGAGGGCTAAAGTCGGACCGCCTTCCGAAAGCCGGCCTGGGCGGCAGCCAGCAAGGGGAAGGCGGCCCCATGTCTTGGATTCTTGAGAGCCGGGCGGGCTCGTAGTTTTTTCAGAAGGGCCAGGGGAAGTCGGCTAGGCTACCCATGGCTATTTACTCCGACAGTAGTCCCCGAAGCTGATCGAGCTCCGAGGCGAGCAGGGGGACGAGAAGCTTGGTCAGCTTCCCATCCTGAAGAGCCGGCTTTGTGGGCGTATGCCGACTTCAGAGAGCCCCACGTCTTGTAGGCGGGAGGAGGGGGGGGACCTGCGTGCTGACCACGGGCCCTCCCGCGGCCACGCGACAGCGAGATCCTGCGAGCGCACGCGCGCGACAGGACGTCGCGGCAGGCCCGGGCCAGCCACTCGCGAGCCTTGGTCCGGGCGCGGATCTTCCGTGGCCCACAGGGGCCGCTCACCTTCTCGAGGCAGTTTTGTTTTGCCGTTAAGGCTTAATAATCGCGGGACATGGGGAGTGGGCATGATCGATCCCCACGCTTCCCCACGCCACGCCTCCTCGGCTCCGCCACGCGAGCCTATAAGTAGGGGGAGGAGGGAGAGCGACAGAGGTTCGCACGCTCTTTCTCGCTCCGCCCCTCCTAATCCTCGTTTCTTCCTCTCGCTGCCGTCGCAGCTTCCCATCACAGCACCCCCACATCGTCTTGCTCCCATGGCGTTGTCAAGCTCGTGGGACGGCTCCAACGTCCATGAAGACCATGTGGAGTTCCTCCGTCAGACTTGGCGCCTGCCCGGCGTCGACCTCGTACAGGTCCGCCTGGCACCGGAGAAGGAGATCTCGCCGGCGCCGGAGGAGGGCGAGCGGGTCGTCTTCCGCTCGCACTGCCTGCGCGGCTTCGGCCTTCTGGCGGGCAGATTTCTGCGCTCCTTCCTGGAGTTCTACAACCTCCAGCCACATCACCTTACGCCCAATGCAGTGATGCTGCTGTCGGCCTTCGTTTCCCTCTGCGAAGGCTTCTTGGGGCTGCTCCCCACGCTGGAGCTCTGGGGCGAGTTCTTCCAGAGCAAACTCGGCACCGTCGTCGCCGGCGTGCCCGCACCCTGCGGGGCCTTCATCGCCATGAGGAGGGTGAGCGAGAACAATCCGTTCCCATCCATCCCCCTAATCCAGTCGGTGAAGGTCTGTCAGAGATCATATTTCTATGTGAAGAACGTCGCCGAGCAAGGAGACTACATCAACCTGCCGGCTTACGTAGCCGGCCCGCCGGCTGGGAGGCAGCCCTCATGGAGTTTCTGGTCCCGGTCACTGTCTCCGGCCGGGAACGCCGCCATCTCCCGGCTTCGGGTGATGATCCAGTCGGAAGGCCTGCGCGGGGCCGACTTGGTGGCCGCCTTCGTGGAGCGTCGGATTCTTCCTCTCCAAAGTCGGCCCCATATGATGTGTCAGATGAGCGGCCGCTTCGACCCAAGCCGGCTGAGCACATGGGAAATGCCCCACGCGGAGGTGGCGCTCATGGTTAATTACATCACCAATTGCAAGCTCGCCGGGGACTGGCAATACGGCAAGGCGCCGTATTCTCGCACCAATCCTCCGCCCGTGGTAAGCTTCTCTCTCTATCTTCTTTTTGTCGTCAGCCGACTTCATGACGACCGGCCTCTGACCAGTCGGTTCTTTTGAGCAGAATCCTCTTCTTGCGCCGCCGGCCGGGGCGGCGGGGATTGAACGTCAGTATGCCCCCGACCGCACGGTGGACGACGTTGACGACCCGGACTTGGGAGCGGCCGCCATGGAAGACGCCGTCGTGGGGGACAACGCCGAGCCCGGAGGCTCAAGGTTCACCGCGAGCTTCGAGGACTGGCCGGATGATTTCGAAGCCGAAGTCGCCCCGCGTCGCCAGCCGGCGGCCGACCATCAGGGCGCGGGCTCGTCTATCGCGCTAGCTGCCGGCGGCGCGTAGAAGCGCCGGGCCGCTTCAGGCCTCTTCGGCAGTCGGCCGAAGAAGTCCAAGCCCTCCACCGCGGCGACAAAACGAGACGAGGCGGCCGCGAAGGCGGCCCGCTTCCGCAAGGCGGTGAAGCAGCCTCAGGCGGTTTCAGCGTAAGTCACTGGTTGCCTGGTCGCATGCCCTTCATCATTCTCTTTCTCTTCGAATATTCTTCTTAACCTTTTCTCGCTTGCTGGACAGGGTGCCGCTTTCCCTTGAGCGGGGTCCGAGCGGCTCTGTCGTGGGGCCGGCTAGAGGGTCTTCCAGCTCCTGCCGCATGGATCCCCGCGCCGATCTCAGGGAGGCCACAGAACAGAACGCCCGCGAAGCGCGGGAGGAGCATGAGGCGACGGAGAAGGCGGCCGCCCAGGCGGCGAGGGAGCAGGCCGATGCGGTAGCCAAGGCCCAGACGGAGGCGGCTACCGCGGAGACGGAGGCGGAAAGCTCGCGCAACCAGCCCCTGCTGCTCACCATTCCTCTCCAAGCAGTAGCCCCCGACACCCCATTGCCCTTGGCGGAGGAGATCGTTAAAGACCTGCCGCTGATGGAGAGGGGGGAGGACCCCGTGGCCTTTGCAAGGAGAGCGCCGCCAGCAGCGCCAACCGGAGCGGGCCAAGGCGGCCAATCGTCAGCGGCGCCAGAGGGGCCGACTGGAGGTGAGCCAGAGAACAGAGCCGGCCTCGAGGTGCAGCCGGCGACGGGCCGGCGCGCAGGGGGAGGCGCCGCTCCGCCGGAGTTGCGCCGAGTCGCGGGCGCAGGCCAGTTGGCGGAAGATCTGGAGGCGGCCAGCACTGCCACGTCCGAGTGGACTCCCAGCGGGGGAACTGGCGAGCTGAATGTGGCGGCTCAAGGGGTCCGGAGCCGGCTGCAAGCTTAGGCCGCCCTGCTGCAACAGTTCACCCAGGAGTTCTTGTCAAGGGAGCCACTATCCGGGTGAGTCCTTCGTTCTTAGCTGCTTTGCTTTCTTAATTTCTTCCGTGGGGGCGCGTCAGCGCACCCACTGGGTGTAGTCCCCGTGATTCGGGCCGACTGCTGCGCAGTTGGGTCGGATCTTTCTCGACGGCTACCTTACTTTGCTTTTTTCTGAACTTTCAGGAATATCACAACCTTCGTGCTGCCGCCTTCAACTCCCAGGCTCGGGAGTTGAGCCGGAGGACCGACGACCTGGCCGACAGCCGAAGTAAGTACTCGATCTTGTCTGTCTCCTGTGGGGGCGCGTCAGCGCACCCACTGGGTGTAGTCCCCGAGATTCGGGCCGACTGCTGCGCAGTCGGGTCGGATCTTTCTTGACGACTCTTTCCTTATTGGTTTTTCTTTTTCTTTGTCTTCAGGGGCCAACGCCGACTTGAGGAAGGAGCTCGGCGAAGCGAAGGCCGCCCTTCATACCAAGGAGGCCGAGTACGCCGCCTTGGTCCAGGAACGGGATTGCCTAGCCAAGAAGCTGACCGACCAAGAGGAGAGCCACAAAGCGGCCCTGCAGGCGGCGCAGGAAAGCGAAGCCGCCTTGAAGGCGGAGTATGAGACCGAGGCGGCGAGCTGGTCTGAGACCCGGCGAGCCCTGGACGAGGGCTTCGGCCGGATCGAGGATTTGATCGACGGTAAGCCGCCTTCCTCGCCCCTCTCCTGCCTCTTGCCGCCTGGGTTTTTGACTTACCTTGAGCTGCTGCTTGTTTTTGGTGCAGACTACTTCCCCGGCTATTCCGCCTTTGCCGCCCAAAGAATTGAGGCCCATCGCGAGGCGCGCGGTCAGGTGGGGGCCAACATCGCGCCGGATGCGAACCGGACGCTTGAGGAGCAGCTCTTGGCTGTCCAGGCGCGGTTGCAGCCGGCTCATCGGATGCTTCGCCGGCTCCAACGCGCCGGGGCGCAAGTGTTGGCCGCCCTCTGGCCCGGCGAGACGATCCCCCGCACCCCAAGCCGAACTGCCGACTGGCTAGAGGTCGCAGTTGGTCGCTTTGAGGCTTGGAAGGCGTCGGCGGCCCGCCTCGGAGCCGGGCGGGCGTTGGAGTTCGTTCGGGCTTGGTACCCAGGGATGAGCCTGGACCAGCTGCGCACCTGGCGGATGGAGGCCGACGCGGAGCTGGAGGAGGTGAGGCTGGCTATCGCCCAGCGAGCTTCGACGATCGCCGAGTGCACCGACATCAGTGTTTTCGCACCCGAAATCGACGATGACGGTGTTGCTCAGCCGGAGGAGTGGTTCGGGCTGAACCCGGCGGTGGGCGAGGACTCGGCGGAGGAGATTGCCTCCAGCGACGAAGGCGAGGATGACGAAGAGGAGGACGGCGAAGACGTCGAGCCGGCTGGTGGAACAGCCGGCCGACCTCAGGCCGACCGTGCCTCCAGCAACAAGGCACGTGGAAGCGCGCCCTCTGTGGGAGGCGGCGACCAAGCCGAAGTTCGCCAGCCGGCCGCTCCTTCAGCCGGCACGACTGTCTCCGCCAACCAGTCTGGCTCGTCGGCCGCTCCGCCAACTTGACCTTCCATCTTTATCTTTCCTGCTTGTTGTCTTTTGAACAATCTTTGTTAAGTTTTCGCATTTCCACCCACTAGGGGTGTATCCAAACTATGTTGAATGCTGGCCTCTCGGAGGTCTTTTTATGTAAATATTATTATGTGCATGTTTGGTTTCCATTCGCGTATGCTTTTTATCCATAGGCTTTTTTCCTTTGCCGCCTTCCCTCTTTGGGGAGGCAAGTACTTGAGCTTTCTTGGATTGAAGTGAAGTGAATGGAAACCGGCCGGCCGGCTACTCTGGTAGCCATTCGGTGGTGGGAGAAAAACCGGCTTTTGTTATATTAGTCCGTTAGTCCCTAGCCGTTTTTTCGTGTGGGAGCCTATTCCTGCCTTTAACTCTTGCCAGTCGGATAGCCGGTTCTTCGAACTGCGACTTTTGGCAAGAGAAAGCTTGGGAGCCGGCACACTACTTATCTGACTGCGGGTAGGACTTCTAATATAACTCCAGTCGGCCAGTCCCCGAGCCGACTAGTCGAACCCGGTGCCGGACGGAACAAGTAAATGAAATGACAAGGTCATAAGCATGATACTTTTCATTCATAAATAAGGGGTGGCAGTCCCCGAGCCCTCCTCGGGGGGCCTATTGTCTCGTACTTAATACAAAAGTTTAGTGTGATACATACTGCCTTTCAACTTTAAATCTTCGAAGGAGGTTGGCGTTCCATGGTCGTTCCGACTCCTTGCCGGAGTCGTCTCTCTTGCGTGCTTTCGGCTTCTGTGCATCGATCATGTAGTAGGAGTCGTTGCCTAGGGCTCGGCTGATGACGAAGGGGCCTTCCCAAGGGGCTGAGAGCTTGTGCTGGCCGGCTGTTCGCTGGATCAGCCGGAGCACAAGATCACCCTCTTGGAAAGATCTTGGCCTGACCTTCCAGCTCTGGTAGCGGCGCAAACCCTGCTGGTAGATGGCAGACCGGCTGAGGGCTAACAACCGGCTTTCTTCCAGCAGGTCGACGCCGTCTTCTCGTGCTTCCTTGGCCTCCGCTTCCGTGTACATGGTTACTCGAGGCGAGTCGAACTCGATGTCAGTTGGAATGACCGCCTTGGCACCATACACAAGGAAGAAAGGGGTGAAGCCGGTTGACTTGTTTGGTGTAGTGCGCAGGCTCCAAAGGACAGCCGACAGCTCATCGAGCCAACAGCCGGCTGAGCGCTCCAGAGGTACGACTAGTCGAGGCGTGATGCCGGAGAGGATGAGGCCGTTGGCTCGCTCGACCTGGCCGTTTGACTACGGGTGGGTGACGGATGCTAAGTCCAGTCGGATACCTTGGGCTGCGCAGAAACGTGCCAAGGCTCCTTTGGCAAAATTCGTGCCATTGTCGGTGATGATGCTATGCGGCACACCATACCGAGTTGTTATGTCTGCGATGAACGTCACGGCAGTCGGCCCATTCAGCTTCTTGATCGGCTTTGCCTCAATCCACTTGGTGAATTTGTCCACGGCGACGAGCAAATGCGTCATGCCGCCGCGTGCCGTCTTGAATGGGCCCACCATGTCCAGTCCCCAAACAGCGAAGGGCCAAGTGAGGGGAATGGTTTTGAGTGCCGAAGCTGGCATGTGTTGCTTGGAGCTGAAGAGTTGGCATCCCTTGCAATGTTTGACTAATTCTTTGGCGTCATCCAAAGCAGTCGGCCAGAAGAAACCATGGTGGAAGGCTTTGGCGACAAGTGATCTTGAGGCCGCATGGTGGCCGCATTCTCCTTGGTGAATGTCTCTGAGGATTGCAATGCCTTTCTCTTGCTCGACGCACCGTTGGAGGACTCCAGTGACACTGCGCTTGACGAGCTCTCTGTTGACGATTGTGTATGCTCCGGCTCGACGTTGGACTTGTCTTGCTTCTGTTTCGTCAGCTGGCAGGTCTTGGTTTACTAGGAAGTTGAGGATGGACTGAGCCCATGATGGGGCCGCGACTTCTTCTACCGCCAATGTGGCTACTGCCATCAGGGTGGGCGGGCTGGGTGGTGAAATGCTGGAGTCGGCCGCCGGCTGTTGTGCTGGTGTAGTCCCCGGGCCGGCTACCGCAGTCCCCGAGCCAGGTGTGGCAGTCCCCGAGCCGGTTGCCGAAGTCCCCAAGCCGGCTGCGGGAGTCTTGCGGTCGCCTGCTTGGTTCTTCGAGCCGGACCCGGCCGCATCGGGGTCAGGCGGCACGAAGATGGAGTCGGACTCTGGAGACGGCTTGATGGACGGCTTGAGGAGGCGTTGTAGAGCGACGCCGGTTGGAATTGCTTGCCGAGTAGAGCCTATTCGAGCCAGGGCATCGGCTGGCTCGTTGTCGGCTCGCGGTACATGGAGGAACTCGCATCCTTCAAAGTATCCGCTGAGTTGTTGGACCAGGAAGCGGTAGCTCGCCATATTTGCGTCTTTGGCGTCCCAGTCGCGGGATGATTGCTGGACCACTAGGTCCGAGTCGCCATAACATAGGATCCGGCGAATGCCCAGTTCTTTGGCAAGCCGGAGCCCATGTATGAGCGCCTCGTACTCGGCCACGTTGTTGGAGGCGGCAAAGTGGATATGTAGCGTGTATCTGAGCTTGTCGCCTTTGGGAGAGGTAAGGACGACGCCGGCTCCCAAGCCAGTGCGCATCTTGGACCCGTCAAAGTGCATGCGCCAATGGGTGGAGTCGGGAGCCGGTGGCAAGTACTGGGTCTCGACCCAGTCGACGAGGAAGTCGACCAGTGCTTGGAACTTGATGGCGGTGCGTGGCTGGTAGAAGATCGTGTAAGGGGCCAGCTCGATGGCCCATTTTGCCACCCGGCCGGATTCGTCCCGGCTGCCTATGATCTCGGCTAGCGGGGCGGTGCATACGACCGTGACGGGATGCTCTTGAAAGTAGGGCTTCAGCTTCTTGGCGGTGAAGTACACGCCATAACACATCTTCTGGTAGTGCGGGTAGTTCTGCTTTGAGGCGGACAACACCTCGCTCAAATAATACACCGGCCTCTGGACCGGCTGGGCTCGGCCTTCTTCTGGGCGCTGGACTACGATGACGGTGCTGACCACCCGGCTGGTTGTGGCGATGTAGAGGAGCATGGGCTCTTTCTCAGTCGGCGCCGCGAGGACAGGCGGCGTGACCAGCATCTTCTTCAGCTCGTGAAAAGCTTGGTCGGCCTGGTCGTTCCACTCGAAGTGAGTGCTCTTCTTCATGAGGCGGTAGAGGGGGAGAGCTTTCTCTCCGAGCCGGCTGATGAAGCGGTTCAAGGAGGCCAAGCACCCGGTGAACTTCTGAATGTCTCGAAGCTTGGTGGGGATCGCCATTCTCTCGATGGCCTTGATCTTCACCGGGTTGCATTCGATGCCGCGTTCGGAGACCAGGAAGCCTAGGAGCTGGCCGGCTGGCACTCCGAACACGCATTTCTCGGGGTTGAGCTTGATTTGGAATCGGCGCAAGTTCTCAAACGTTTCCTTGAGGTCTCCCAGCAAGGTGCCGCGCTTCTCCGTCTTCACCACGATGTCGTCCACGTAAACGTGAGCGTTTCTGCGGAGCTGCTTGAGGAGGCACTTCTGCATGCAACGCTAAAAAGTGGCACCGGCATTTCTGAAGCCGAATGTCATAGTCAGGTAGCAGAAGGCTCCAAATGGCGTGATGAAGGCGGCCTTCAGGCGGTCGTCCGGATCCAGCTTTATCTGGTGATATCCGGAGTAGGCATCCAAGAAACTCAACAGCTCGCATCCGGCTGTGGAGTCTATCACTTGGTCAATCCTTGGCAGGGCAAAAGGATCTTTGGGGCAGGCCTTGTTGAGGCTCATGTAGTCTATACACATGCGCCACTTGTTGTTCTTCTTTAGCACGAGGACCGGGTTGGCGAGCCACTCTGGAAAGAAAACTTCCATAATGAAGCCGGCTGCCAAAAGCCGGGCTATCTCCTCCCCTACAATCCTGCGTTTCTCCTCCGACAGTCGGCGAAGGGGTTGTCTGACTGGCTTTGCGTCTGCTCGAACGTGTAGTTTGTGCTCGGCGAATTTCCTCGGAACACCCGGCATGTCCTTGGGGGACCATGCAAAGATGTCCCGATTCTCACGGAGGAAATCGGCGAGCTCGCCTTCCTATTTGCCGTTCAGGTTTGCCCCGATGACGGCAAACCTCTCTGGGTGCTCGGGGTTAAGAGGTATCTTCTTCGTCTCCTTGGCCGGCTGGAAAGATCCTTGAGCATCATGCTCCTTGGGGTCGGGGGACACGGCCGACTGCTTGCCGGCTATGGCCACGACTCGGTCCAGCATCTTCTTTTCTTCGGCAATCACAAGGGACTCGGCCAGCCGGCTGCTGGCTGCTGCGCACTCAGAGGACTTTTTGTAATCGCCAGCTATGGTGATGACGCCTTTGGTGCTTGGTATCTTCATCTTGAGGTATGCATAGTGGGGAACTGCCATGAATTTGGCCAAGGCGGGTCGGCCAAGCAATGCATGGTAAGGGCTCTCCAGGTCCACCACTTCAAACCAGATCGCTTCCCGGCGGAAATGCTCCTTGTCCCCAAAAAGTACATCGATCTTGATCTTGCCAATGGGGGCGCAGGATAAGCCCGGTACGATGCCATGAAACACTGTCCGAGTAGGCGTGAGCTACTTCATCTTGACGTTTAGCTTTTCCAGGGTGTCACGGTACAGGATGTTGATGCTGCTCCCGCCGTCTATCAACACACAGGAGAAGCGGGCAGCGCGTCTGTCCGTTGCAAGGGTGGCTTCCAGGACCAGAGCATAAGAGCCGGGAGACGGCATCACCTCCGGGTGGTCGGCCCTGCTCCAGCTGATGGGCTTTTCTGACCAATGCATGTGTCCGGCAGGGTTAGCAGCGATCACGCTGACTTCCTGATGCTCTTGGCGCCTACTGCGCCGGTCTTCGGGCTGGCTGGTGAAGATGATGTAGGTTGCTTGCTCGTCGGGGAACTCGTCGTGCACGGCTCCGACTGCGGGCCGAGCGCCCGGGGGCGGCGGGGCCGGAGGCGGCGGGCGGGCAGGCGGAGGCGGCAAGAGACCCTCGCCCTTAGATATTCGGGTGAGCCAATGGCACTTCCGGGTTGTGTGGTTGGACGGCTTAGCGTCGCTGTGGAACTTGCACGGGGCGTCGAGAGTTTGCTCGTAGGAGAAAGCCGGCTGCCAAGCCGGCCTGCCGCCCTTGGGTTTCTTGGGCGCCGGTCGCTCTTCAGGCGGCGCGTCTTCGACTGTGGCCACCTGCCGGCTGGCGGGAGGCGGCGCGGGGCCCTTGCGCTTGTGGTAGTTCGAGTTGGGGTGTCGGCCGGAATCCCCAGCCGGCGTCTTGGGCGCCGGGTTGAGCACCTTTCCGGACGCGTCTACCCGAATCTCTGTTTTCATCGAGGAGTCGGCGGTGGCGTACTTGTCCTCTATGTCCAGAAGCTCGTCGAGGGTAGCCGGCTCGTCGCAGAGGAGCTTGTGCTTGAGGAGGGTGCCTTCTCGGCATCCGTCTATGATGTATTCTATGGCTTGCACCTCGTGCACCCCTTCACAGGAGTTGCGGAGCTCGGCCCAACGCTTGAGGTAATCGCGAGTGGACTCGGCGGGTCCTTTTACGCACAAGGAGAGCTGTATGGGCTTGGGAGCCCGCTTGTAGGTGCTGGTGAAGTTGCGGATGAAGGCTTCTGTGAAATCTAGCCAGCTGTTGATGCTACGCGGCTTGAGGCTATTGAGCTAGGTCCGCGTCGTGCCTTGCAGCATGAGGGGCACGTACTTCACGGCAACGCGCCGGTTGCCGTTGGCTATGCTAACCGCCGTGGAGTAGTCGATCAACCAATCTTCCGGCTTCACGGAGCCGTTGTACTTGGGCGTGTCTCTAGGGAGCGAGAACCCTTTGGGAAAGGGCTCGTCGCGGATGCGGGGGCCGAAATAGGGCGGGCCGACATCGTGTTCTTCTTCCAACGCCAGGGATTGCGCCAGGCGGTCGATCCGATGGCGGGCGTCGTTCTCGCCGATTCCTTCGCGGCGGCCTAGCCGGCCGCTGAGAGTCGGGTGCGCCACTGGCGGCGGGGCGGGATATCTCTCTCCACGGGGCGGAGGCGGGTCGCCCCGCCATTCCATGGCTCGGAGATGACCGTCCGCGTCTCGCTCGATGGAGATTCGGGTCCGGCTACGGCTGGCAGCCGGCTCTTTCTCGCGCCGCGCGCGAGTGTCGCTCGTAGCCGGCGTCCGGGACGTCGCGCCGTGATCTCGGCGCGGGGGAGGGCTTCCCACGCGGGCGTCTGCTTCATGCCGCTGCGCGGCTGCGTCAATCAGTTGTTGGATGCGCCGGGTCATGTGGGGGAGGTCTTCGGCCTCCAAACCGTCCAACTCGTCTACGGCCGCCTGGGCGGCACGCAAGTTCTCAAGCGGAGTGGCATAGACCGGGCGGTCAACTCCCAGCATGTCGGCGATGACGGCGCCGCGTTGCTTGACAAGGCTGGCCCGGCTTGGCCCGCCTGGGGCCGGCGTGCCGAAGGCGGCGCGGTTAGCTTCGCGCTGGTAGGCCTCAGTGAGGCGTCTTACGGAAGCTAGCCTCCGGCCCTTCGCGAGGAGGGCGAGGCGGCGTGCCTCCAGTGCTTCGTCGCCGGCATCATCCGGGAGGGGGGTGGATAAGTCATGGGCCGCCGCGTGCGGGGCGTCGTGGGTGCTTTCGCCGGCCGGGCCACCGTGGCCGAAAACCATCACTTCGGTGGTGGCAGCGTCGCGGCCGTCGGCTCGAGGAAGCGGGTCGTTGTAGATCGTGACGTTGGTGGGGAAGGTGTCGTAGGAGGCCGTGTCGGAGTCGACGGGCATCGGGTCGGTGGAGCCAACCGACTCCAGGTCCGCAGCGGGCCCGCTGGAGACATGGAGCTGACCGAGAAGGTTGGCGAGGTGGTCGGTGCTCGCATCGGAGGCGAGCTCGTCGAAGATGAGGGTTTCGTCGGGGAGGTCGGCGAGGCTGCTCGCCGCGCAGATGCTGGCGACGCCTTGCAGCGCGTCGTGGCAAGCGCCATCGGGCGTGCCGGGCTGGCTACGCTCGCGGGGTAGGAATAGGGTTCCGTCCAGAACAGGTCTCCGGACGACGGTGCACCTGGCCCCACGGTGGGCGCCAAATGTCGGGTGGTAGGTGCGACATATGCCAACGGGTGGCTTATCATTGTGGGAGCCAGTAAGACATCGCCGGTGCCTGGAAACGGGATAAGGCGAAGACATGCACGCCGGCGGATCTTACCCAGCTTCCGGGCTCTCCGTGGAGATAACACCCCTACTGCTGCTCTGCGGGGTCTCCGCATGTTCACTAGATGAATCAAGTAGCTACACAATGCTCCTTGAGCTGTTTGGTGGGAGGAGGGAGAAGGGCACGGCTAGCCTGCTTCTTCTCCTTGTGTGGTTTCTAGGACTAGCAAGGGGTCCAACCCTTTGCATGGGTGCCCCGGGGGGTTTATATAGGCCTAACCCCCGGGGGTACAATGGTAATCCGACTGGGCGCGGGGCCCAGCCGTCTGTGACTGCGCTCGCCGGCTTCTGCGCCGGCTGCTGGGGCCCGCCGACTAGTGGGTCCCACCGGCTGCCGGCCCCTTGGTCGACAAGCAGGCCCCACAGTCCAGGGCCTGGTCGGCGGCTGGTTACTGTGGCTCCATCTTGATGATGTGGGCTTCGTCGTGGTAGGCGCGGCTACAGTGCCGCCGCCCGTCGGGCGATCGCTGTAGCCCCACCGCGTCTTGTCTCCTTAATGGGGCGTCTTCTTCGAGGGAGGCGGCATGCCGGCTGCGGGGAGCTGGCTCTGTCTTAGGCCGACTGGTTGGAGGCGTGGCTGCCTTCGGGCGTCTCTCTGCTCAAAGGGGGCCCACCGTCCATGGGCCACGATGGCGGCCCATCGTGGGTGATGCCAGGGTCAACATGGCAACAGTGCCGCGCCGGACGGGTCATGCCTACCTGTACGGCGCACTGTGCCAGGCGTGCTCTGGGATTCGGGGGTGGCAGGCTTCACTGTAGCCACGCCCCGTCGCTCCGCCGTTAGGTGGGTGCAAACTTTGAGGGCACGGTCTCGACCGCTTTATGGGAGCCGGCTTCTTGGAGTCGGCCTTCTCATGGCCGGCTTCTTGGAGTCGGCCTTCTCATGAGGGCTAAAGTCGGACCGCCTTCCGAAAGCCGGCCTGGGCGGCAGCCAGCAAGGGGAAGGCGGCCCCATGTCTTGGATTCTTGAGAGCCGGGCGGGCTCGTGGTTTTTTCAGAAGGGCCAGGGGAAGCCGGCTAGGCTACCCATGGCTATTTACTCCGACAAGCATGTTATGCGGCAGCTAGAGGCTGGCAAACGCGTGCTGACTGAGGTTAGGCGGGAGAAAACCAATCTCCAAGATGCCAATATAAAGCTGAACGTGGAACTAAAAGACGTTCGGGGCCAGCTTGCAGACTCCGAGAAGGAGAATAAGTGGCTTCAGTGCGGCATTTTCAGTAAATGCTTGAACGAATCCTTTTAAAGGTATTCAGCAAAGAAGCTGACTAAAAGCGTTATGTCTGTAGGTATGCTGACGGGTCGTCCCGCGGAGGAAATGCCCGGGTCTGTGGGTGATCTTCTGTCCGATCTGTCACATCTGCACGAACAAGTTCGGCAGCTGATTTAGGGTGTTGCCCAGGCCTTGTGGCCGTCCGTCTCCCTGCTAGAGGGCGTTGCAGAGCTTGCGGAGAAGCTCAAAGGAGCACGGCGGCGCTTCCGATTATGGAAGATATCAGCCTACCGACAGGGTGCCAGAGAAGCCCGGGCCATGGTGAAGACGCGGTATACCAAAGCAGACCCAAATCACATGGCCGAGGTCGGACCTGTGGGGCCCGACGGAATAGAGATCCCCGTTAGCTTAGTTTATGGGCAAGTAGAATTAGCCGCAAAGTATTCCCAACAGGATTGTAAGCTAGACCGCCTGTTGGATGGTATAGAAGAAGAATTTAGTCAGTCTGCATGACTATGTAATTAAAGTGACACGTATAATGCCTTCTAGCCGGATTGTAGATCATTTGTCGTTGCGGACCTTTTCGCTTCAGCCTCCGGGCCCAATAGTCCGGAGTGTATCCGAATACCCGCTCAGTTATATAAGAACCGGGGTATGCGTGGAGACCAGGCGTAGGGGTCATTAGTGCTTTATCAGACAAGTGCCCAACTAGTTATGTTATATTACATGGATAGTAAGAAACATCTTCTAGGGAGAATAGTTTCGTTGAGGGTTCCTTTCCCTGGGTAAGCATGCCCTAAAGTGCATGTCCGGACTGCGATAGGAAACGCAGGAAAAACATCTGGGGGCAGATATGAAAAATAAAAATCATCTTTTGTTCACGGACCGAATATTCCCTTAAGAACGCTAGCTTTCGGCTTCACCCAGTCTGAGGTACACATCCGGCTGAACCGGCAGTAACAATCGCAGAGGTGCTCCCCTTATGCCCTAGCCGAATTAACGGGAACGTAGGGCATAAATACAAGAGCCATGCAACCCAGCTTGGGCAAAACTTAAGTCATATCGATGCATATAATGGTGAAAAAAGGTACATGCGGAAGTATAACACATGTGTTGGGCATGAAGCCGGGATAAATAATTTAAGCTTCTGTGAAAGAAGCCCCCAGGTATGAAGAGTGCGGCTAGTGCATCTGTAATGTGCAAGCGAGGCACAAGGTGACCCTTGAAGGCCTAGAGGAATAAGAAAAGAAAGAAAGAAAGGAAAACAAGACAGATAATGTATATGCGAAAAATGGACAAAGGGAGGGGACTAACATAGAGTCCGGTGCTAGGCATAGAATCTTCAGAGCCTGGCCGCGTTCCATGGGTTCGGCTCGAGTCGACCAGTCGATGCATCCCGCAGTCGGTATGCTCCACCGGTCAGAACTTGGTCAATAATGAAGGGACCTTCCCATTTGGGCTCGAGCTTGTTCCTTTTCTTATCCGACAGGCGTAGAACTAGTTCGCCAATGTTATAAGTTTTGGCCCGTACTTCTCTGCTTTGGTGTCTGCGAGCCTGTTGCTGATAAAATGCGGAACGAGCTTTGGCTACGTCGTGCTCCTCCTCCAAGGTGTCCAGACTATCCTGCCGATCGAGCTCGGCTTCTCTTTATTCATACATGCGCACTCTAGGTGAGTCATGAATTATGTCACAGGGCAAGACTGCCTCTGCGCCATACACCATAAAGAAGGGTGTATATCTGGTACTACGATTCGGCATGGTCCGTAGCCCCCAGAGTACGGAGTCTAGCTCCTCTACCCAGTGCGTGTTAGACTCCGTTAAGGAACGCACTTTAATGCCGCTCATTATAAGACCGTTTGCTCACTCAACTTGACCGTTGGTTTGTGGGTGATAGACTGAGGCATAATCGAGCTTGATGCCCATTATGCTGCACCAGAGTTTTACCTCGTCGGCCGTGAAGTTCGTGCTATTATCAGTGATGATGCTGTGGGGATGCCATAACGGTGTACAACCCCGGATATGAAATCTATCACCGGTCTGGATTCGGCTGTTTTAACTGGTTTGGCCTCTATCCATTTGGTGAATTTATCCACCATGACCAATAAGTATTTTTTCTTGTGGGTTCCCCCTTTAAGGGATCCAACCATGTCAAGCCCCCAGACCGCAAAGGGCCATGTAATGGGGATTGTTTGGAGGACGGTGGGTGGCATGTGGCTTTGATTTGCAAAGAGCTGGCAACCGACGCAACGTTGGACCAAGGCTTGTGCATCTGCCCGGGACGTTGGCCAATAGAATCCTGTACGGAAGGCCTTGCTTACAAGAGCTCGGGCTGTGGCGTGATGACCGTCGAGTCCGGCGTGAATTTCTGCCAAAAGATTCCGCCCTTCCTCTTCAGAGATGCTCCTTTGAAGGACTCCGGTAGTGTTTTTTTGTACAATTCTCCCTCATGGACCCTGTAGGCCTTGGATCGCCGCACTATGCAGCGTGCCTCATTTTGGTCCTCCAGAAGTTCCTGTCTAGTTAGGTAGGCCAGGAATGGTTCTGTCCACGGGGCAATAATGGCCATTATTTCGTGGGCTGAAGGTGTTATTTCGGTGGCGGAGCCTCCGATTGTGTCAGAGAGTTCGGTATCGGGTATTTTGGCCGGGTCCGAACTGTTGTTACCGGTGTCCCCTTCCCATACTACGGATGGCTTGAACAGCCTTTCCAAAAATATGTTGGGGGGGGACCGCATCGTGTTTTGCGCCGATGCGGGAGAGGATATCCGCCGCCTGATTGTTTTCCCGAGCCACATGGTGAAATTCGAGCCTCTCGAACCGAGCTGACATTTTTAGGATGGCGTTTCGATAGGCCACCATTTTCGGATCCTTGTCGTCAAAGTCTCCGTTTATTTGGGATCTTGCGAGGTTTGAATCCCCACGCACCTCCAGGCGTTGAATGCCCATGGAGACCATGCAACAGAGCTTCATATTCGGCTGCATTGTTGGAGTCTGTATACAATATTTGCAGTATGTACTGAACGGTATCTCCGGTTGGGGACGTCAGGACGACGCCGGCCCCTAGACCGGCCAACATTTTAGAACCGTCGAAGTGCATGATCCAATTGGAGTATGCGCCGTACTCTTTAGGGAGTTCGCCTCCGTCCATTCGGCGACAAAGTCGGCCAATACTTGTGATTTAATGGCTCGTCGAGGTTTGTATGTTATGTTGAATGGGAGGAGCTCAATGGCCCATTTGGCAATCCGGCCCGTAGCATCGCGGTTGTTTATAATATCATTAAGTGGCACTTCCGAGGCTACTGTAATCGAACACTCTTGAAAGTAGTGTCGCAGTTTCCGCGATGCCATGAATACCGCATATGCTATCTTTTGGTAATGCGGGTACCGTGATTTGCATGGAGTGAGGACAGTGGATACATAGTATACCGGCTTTTGAAGAGGGAATTTGTGTCCGTCCGCTTCCCGTTCGACAACGAGCACCATGCTTACAACTTGATGAGTTGCCGCAATGTACAACATCATTGGTTCACTGATGTTTGGCGCGGCCAGGATTGGGTTGGTTGCCAAAATGGCCTTTATTTCTTCCAATCCGGCTGTGGCCGCGTCCGTCCACTTGAAGTGTTCGGTGCGTCGAAGGAGGCGATAAAGGGGTAAAGCCTTTTCTCCTAAGCGGGAGATAAAGCGGCTTAGAGCCGCCACGTATCCAGTTAACTTCTGGATTTGTTTGAGGTCTGTTGGGGTAGCCAACTGTGACAAAGCTCGGATTTTGGCCGGATTAGCTTCAATAGCTCTACTGGAGACAATGAATCCCAGGAGCTTTCCGGCTGGTACACCAAAAACGCATTTTTCCGGATTGAGCTTGATGTCATATGTTCGGAGGTTGTCGAGTGTGAGCCTCAAGTCGTATATCAAAGAGTCGACGTGTTTGGTTTTGACAACCACATCATCTATGTATGCCTCTACTATTTTGCCGATTTGTTTCTCCAGACATGTCTGAATCATGCGCTGATATGTTGCGCCGGCATTTTTGAGCCCAAAAGGCATTGTGTTTAAACAGAAGGGACAGTATGATGTGATGAATGCCGTTGCGGCTTGGTCGGACTCCGTCATCTTGATTTGGTGGTAACCGGAGTATGCATCGAGGAAACACAATGACTCGTGTCCTGCGGTAGCATCAATGATTTGATCGATGCGTGGGAGGGGGAAGGGATCCTTTGGGCAAGCTTTATTGAGGTCTTTGAAATTGACACAAAGGCGCCAGGATTTGTCCTTCTTTGGCACCATCATCAGGTTTGCTAGGCAGTCCGGATGTTTTATTTCTCTAATGAATTCGACCTCCAATAACTTGGCTAGTTCTTCTCCCATGGCCTGTCTCTTAGGTTAGGAGAAACGCCGAAGAGCTTGCTTGACCGGCTTGAATCCCTTTAGGATATTGAGGCTATGCTCAGCCAGCCTGCGTGGGATTCCTGACATGTCTGAGGGATGCCAGGCGAATATGTCCCAATTCTCGCGCAGGAACTCTCGTAGTGCAGCGTCCACAGCGGGGTTTAACTATGCCCCGATGGGGACTGTTTTTGTAGGGTCCGTTGGTTGGACTTGGAATTTGACTATTTCATCCGCTGGTTTAAAAGAGGTGGACTTGGATCTCTTGTCGAGTATCATGTCGTCCCTGTCCACTATGGAGCGTAGCGTGGTTAATTCCTCGGCCAAGAGGGCTTCGGATAATGCCTCGAGGCCAATGCAGCTGTTTTGTTTTTGGCACGGAGTGCTGTGTCCGGATCACTTGCGAGAGTGATGATTCCGTTGGGCCCGGGCATTTTAAGTTTCATGTACTTGTAATGGGTACAGCTTGGAAGATTGTAAACGCCTCCCGTCCTAAAAGAGCGTAATAGCCACTGCTGAACGAGGCCACTTGTAATGTAATTTCTTCAGACCTGTAATTGTCCGGCGTGCCGAATACCACATCTAGTGTGATTTCCCCAGCACAGCGTGCTTCCCGACTGGGGATAATTCCTCTAAAGGTTGTGCTACTTTGCTCGATGCGGTTCCAGTCTATTTCCAACTTTTGAAGAGTTTCCTCATAGATGAGGTTTAGTCCGCTGCCGCCGTCCATGAGTACTTTGGTGAGTCGAAAGCCGTCCACAATTGGACTGAGGACCAGTGCGGCTGGTGCTCGGGCTGTTCGGAATTTAGGTTCATCACTGGCATTGAAGGTAATAGCCGTGTCACTCCATGGATTTGTTGCTGCTACGTGGAAGATTTCGGCCATGTTGCGGAGTGTTCGCTTGTGCCTATTATTTGACGCAAAGGTCTCGAACACTGTTAAGACCGTATTGTTATCCACTGGATGGTGCTCTGTTGTATTTGGGATAAGAAGATCCTCACCACTTTAGGCCACCTGCCGGAGTATCCAACATGCTCTAAGGCTGTGCGTTGGTATTATATCCGCTGTGCTATGAATTTTGCAGGGTCCGTTGAGCCATCCCCCCAGTACGGTTCCATGCCCTATAGAGGGTTTTTGCTTTTTGGTAGTTGACCCGTGAAACACCCTCGATGCGACTATAGCTCCCACGTGTCGAGGCACGACTTAAAGACATAATCGCATTGAAGGCATATGTCACAAGTTAGGCAATTTCACAACATCCCATGTAATATAAATAATAGAGGGGAGATAACAATAGTTGGCTTACACTCGCCACGTCAATCAAGTACATAAATAACATTACATCATCCAAACACTCATGGCCCGACTACGGCGCCAAAATAAAAGATAACCCAACATGCGACACGGTCCCAATCACCCCAACTGGGCACCACTACTGATCATTGGGGAAGGAAACATAGTAACGTTGAGAGTCCTCGTCGAACTCCCACTTGAGCTCATACGCGTCTCCTGGAGCGGAATCATCAGGCCCTGCATCTGGTGTAATAGTAATCTATGAGCCACAGGGACTCAGCAATCTCGCACCCTCGCGATCAAGACTATTTAAGCTTATAGGTAAGGCAAGGTAATTATATGTGGAGCTGCAGCAAGCGACTAGCAAGTATGGTGGCTAACTTATTCGCAAAAGAGAGCGAGAAGAGAAGGCAAAGCACGAGCGAGAAACTAGAGAACAACCTGCGCAAACATTACTCCAACACCGCGTCCACTTCCCGGACTCCGCCAAGAAGAGGCCGTCACGGTAACACACTTAGTTGATTCATTTTAATTAAATTAAGGTTCAAGTTATCTACAACCGGACATTAACAAATTCCCATCTGCCCATAACCGCGGGCACGACTTTCGAAAGTTCAAATCCCTGCAGGGGAGTACCAACTTAGCCCATGACAAGCTCTCACGGTTAACGAAGGAATAGACCTCCTCCCAAGACGTTCCGATCAGACTCGGTATCTCGGTAACTCAAGACACTTCGACAGGTTAAAACAAGACCAGCAACACCGCCCGAATGTGCCGACAAATCTCGATAGGAGCTGCACATATCTCTTTCTCAGGGCACACTCAGATGAGTGCTCCATACAACTAAAACCAAACCTCGAGTTTCCCCGAGGGGGCGCTGCACAGGACTCTAGGTTGGACCAACACTCAGAGGAGCACTGGCCCGGGGGGGGGGGGTTAAAATAAGATGACACTTGGGCTCCGGAAACCCAAGGGAAAAAGAGGCTAGGTGGCAAATGGTAAGACCAATGTTGGACATTGCTGGAAAAGCTTTAATCAAGGCGAAATATCAAGGGGTTCCCATTATAACCCAACCGCGTAAGGAACGCAAAATCCGGGAACATAACACCGATATGACGGAAACTAGGGCGGCAAGAGTGGAACAAAACACTAGGCGAGAGGCCGAGCCTTCCACCCTTTACCAAGTATATAGATGCATTAAGATAACCAGATAATATAATGATATCCCAACAAGTAAATAAATGTTCCAACAAGGAACGGCCTCCAATCTTCACCTGCAACTAGCAACGCTATAAGAGGGGCTGAGCAAAGCGGTAACATAGCCAATCAACGGTTTGCTAGGACAATGGTGGGTTAGAGGTTTGACAAGGCAATTTGGGAGGCTTGCAAGCAAGTGGTAGGCATCGTAGCATTGGCATAGCAAAAGAGCGAGCAAACTAGCATAGCAAAGATAGTAGTGATTTCGAGGGTATGATCATCTTGCCTGCACAGTTGTCAGAGTTGACTGGATCCTCGAAAGCAAACTCAACGGGCTCCTCGTTAGCGAACTCATCTCCCGGCTCTACCCAAAAAAGACAAACAAGCAACAAGGATACAATCAACCACGTGCAAAACTCAAACAACGCAATGCAAAGATGAGATGCTATACGGGATGCGATGCGGGATGCAAAATGCAAGATATGACAGGAAATGCATGAACCTGGCCTCAACTTGGAAATCCAAGTGCGCCACTGGAAAGATGAGATGAAATCGCTTGAAAACGATATAAAGAACGCCAGAATCGGAGTTACGGTTTGGAAATGGCAAGCAATCCAAAAATGACACCGGTCTGCGATTTACAGCAAGTAGGCATCTAAATGCAATGCGATGAACATGCTACAGCACCCAAACATGAAAACAAAATACATGGCAGGGATGCATACAAGATGCTTAACAAAAGTCTAGCACTGAGCTACGGCCAATTCATCCATTATCAGGATCAAACAAGCATGGCAAAAATGCAAATGACAAACAGATCTAAATTAACAATTGTCTGGAATTTCAGATCAGGTAGCCCTCTTCGGAGCAACAAAACTACATGGTACAGGACCTGAACCTGGCAAAGTAAAGCATGGCATGGAGCTACTCAAAGAGCTTAACAAAAGTCCCTTAGTGACCTTGATCCAAAAGGGATCAGAAAATACAATTGCAAGCATGTGAACATAGCAAAAACGTAATCGGTTTTCAGACTTAGTGAAAACTGGCACATGCTGAAATATAACTCAAGTAGGTATGTTCACGAGCTCGATGCACTCACTACGGTGCAAGTCATGGCAAGACAAGCATGCACCCATCAAGAAGGCACAAATTTCAATCTAGACATGGCAAGAACGAAAGCATAGCATGCACGGATCAACTAGAACAACATCGACAAAATTGCAAACAAGTTGACAATCTGCCCGGATTCACAAAGTAACAAAAGTAGAGCTCGACAGACTCAAGCTAGGTTGCTCCATAATTGCAAACAAAGACATGGATGGATATAGCACTACAACATTAACAAAACATCCTTACTGATCATCCTCAAAAGAGGCACGGATCACTAGGAAACAACATGAACATATGGCATCATGAGATAAACAGCTCCAGGACTTAGTGAAATTACTAAGTCCCTGAAAACAGAATTAGCAAGTGCACCACTTGGCAAGCTTGCACTAGACACCACACACATCACAAAAATACATGGGTTGCACCTCTGGAAAGATGACAAAACCCTTAACAAAACACATGTAGAATATCAAGGCATAACATGCACACATTAATCATGGCAAAAATGACAAAAACCTAAACGGAGTAGCAGATCTGACAATTAACTCAAGTAGCCCTCTTCTAACAGTATCTCGGGCATCAATATGAACTCAAATGAAAATGATGCAATGGAATGAAATGATGTACTCTCTGAGATGAACATTTTGATATGCTATATGCATGAATCGGAGCTACGGATGCAAAGTTACGATGCGATGAACATGTGCATATGGATCTGGGAAACTCGGGACTTAGAAGAAATTTACACCTCCGGAAAGTCAACGGGCGGATGAGGATATCCGGGACGAGGAGATCCGGGCGGCGCGGGGCTGTGTTTGGATGGAGGGAGTGGTGGATCTGGTCCCGGTTGGCGCGGATGACGAGGACGGCCGTGGAGCTCGCCGAAGTTGGGGGAGATGGCCGGAATCATCGAATCCGGCGAGGACGGCGGGGCGGCGAGGCGATGCGGGCGGCGCCGGCGATGCACACGGCAGGGCCAGCGACGCGCGGCGGTGGCGCATGACGAGACGGGCGGTGGGAGGCGGCAGAGGTGGCGGCGACCGGGCGGCAGCGCCGGTGGCGAAGAGCGGCGGCGGGGCGGAGCTGCAATGGCGCGACGGCGGAGGTGCGCGCCGGCGAGAGGCGAGGCGGCGGGGCGCGGTGGCCGGCGGCGAAGGCGGCGCACGGCGCGGGCGGCGGCTCGGGGAAGCAGGCGCGGGGACGCGAGAGCCTCGGGCGGCAGCGGCGACCGGGCCCACGTGGGCCGGATCTGGGCCCCGCGGGCCGCGCGGCGGAGAGAGAGAGCTGGCCGGGTGAGGTGGCGGGCGCCGATTGGCCTGGAGCGGCGGCGGGGATGACGTGGCGGCTCCCCATTGGTGGGAGTGAGGTGGCGGCAGGCGGTGGACACGTCCGGCGCGGCGTGGACGCGTCCGGCGGCACGAGGAGAGTGATTTTAGGGTTTCATCCGTGAATAAATCGGAGGGGATCACATATATATAGGTAGAGGGAGCTAGGAGAGTCCAAATTAGGTGCGGTTTTCGGCCAAGCGATCGTGATCGAACGCTCTAGATGGTGGAGAAGACTTAGGAGGGTTTTGGGCCAAAATGGAGGGGTGTTGGGCTGCAACACACACGAGGCCT
Source organism: Triticum urartu (assembly GCF_003073215.2). Taxonomy (NCBI): domain Eukaryota; kingdom Viridiplantae; phylum Streptophyta; class Magnoliopsida; order Poales; family Poaceae; genus Triticum; species Triticum urartu. The sequence continues at coordinate 134,305,434 of NC_053026.1, forward strand.
TCTCGGTCCCTCTGTTAACCGTTGGAGTATCAAACGAAGTCCAAATGATACGAAACTTGACAGGCCGTCTACCGGTAGTAAACCAAGGCCGCTTGGCAAGTCTCGGTCCAATCCGGAAATGTTGAATCCCCACACATGAAATAAAGGTTGAAATGACCACCAGAGGAGAATGAAGCGCCGGATTGCAAAGCGGACAACGGGGAAAATGCTCGGATGCATGAGACGAACATGTATGCAAAAGAAATGCACATGATCACATGATATGCAATGCAAGACACGCAAGCAATGACAACGCAACAACAGCGAATCACTGGACGACACCTGGCACATCGGTCACGGGGCGTTACAACACTCGACCACTACGAGAGGATCTCGTCTCGAGATCTAGAATGGCACCGGGGAAACAACGGAAGGAAGAGAGGAGAGGTAAAACTAAGTTGCTTCTTTGACAAACGAATGAAACCAAAGAACCTTGAGAGGTTGAACAAATTCGAGAAAAGAATACAACGAAGGTGAACAAGGTCGAAAACACTCCGTTAGGAAAGAGGGACAAAGAATGTTGCGAAAAAACCTTGAAGTTGAAGGGCAAGATGTATATTGAAACAACTCCGGTTAAAGAGGATAAGGACGAAAAAGAACATGATCCTGACAAAACAAGAAGATGGGTTGCAGAGAGCAACATCACAATGCCTCCGGATTGAAAAAGTAGAGCAAAGACAATTGAGAAAAACGAATGTAGAAGACAATGCCAACTTCTGCTACAAAAGAGCCTGAAAAGGCATCTTTAGGAGAAGGGTTGAACGGAGTTGTTGGAAAATCAAAATTAAAAGAATAAGATTGATATGGTCTTATGGAACACATCTCAGAATTATGAGGTGGAATTTTTCCATTGATGAAAAATAATGGATTGGATTGATATCAACAAAGGAGACGAGAAACTAATTTCACCGGGAAGGATAAAGAAGAGCTTGGATCATTTATGAGCACCATAGATAGCAACAATCCTTAGGGAAGGCTTTATGTGAAATATAACCCAAGATAACTCCCATGAAGAGATTGATGGATTTAAGATATCTCAATCTTGACAACATGTGAATCATGAACCACATAGGTAAATCATCAAGAATGACATAATACCACCTCAAATGATACGGTAGAAAGAATTGAACTCCAGATTGCAAGATGAAGAATGCTTGAGCTCCTTAGAAAAGAATCTCGATGAACACTTCGAGGAGGAGTATCAAACGAAAAGAAAAAGAAGTTGAAAACACAAAGTGAAACCTTGTAATGATTTAGATGGATCTCCGTGATAATTAGAGCTTGGAACTCCAGGAAAGAAAGATGAGCTATTGGAACCAAGAATAAGAATAATGAGCCACTCCGGAAAACAGGAATTAAATAAACTCGATGAAAAAAGAATAAGAATTACATTATGCGTATCCTTCACCAATTAAAATTGATGACAAGCAATGGAATTGGCATACTACTTATTCTCGTAGAAAGGATTATGATAGATATAGCGTCAACTTGAGAAAGTCTTCGGCAAGTCACCGGTAGGATAGAAAAACAACGAAAGAATTAGTATGACAACCAAGGAAGAGATCTTGAGCGAACCACCATAAAAGTTGAAAAGAACGTTGAGAAGAAAAAGAAACACCGGGTAAGAATTAGCAAATGAATGAAGAAGCTTGAGAGAATTTAGATACAAGAGAACAAAGAGATCACGAGCTGATTGAAGATCACTTAAACGAAGCACCGGTAAGATTGGAGAATGATAACTGAAAGCTGAGAAAGAATAAACCTGAATTGATGGAGTCCGGATAACAAATTGAGAAGACTCTTGAATTAGCTCCGGATAGTTGAAAAGAATTTTCACAATCCAAAAACAACTATGAGAGGATGGCAACAAGCTAGAATCACGAATATTGAAGAGAATGGAGCAAGATATGGAGGAAAATTCTTCTTCGGTCTTCAAAAGATGCGAATGACAACGAGAAACACCACCAAGAATTATTGAGGCACCGGAATGACGATTTTTAAAGGCTGAACCAACGATGAAAATAAATGAAAGATCTTGGAGAAAGACATTTGACTGATGACAATGCATTCTTACGTCAAATTCGAAAAGAATTTGATGGTAGCTCTGGGAAAATAGAAGAGTTAGGTAAGATCCTGGAAAAAGACCTGTGGGTTAGGGCCCACTGAAAAGATACACCGTAGAATGATTCAAAAGAGAGAAAGCACCGGTTGAATTAAATGGCATGAATGAGATAACATCCTCAAAAGAGCTTGAATGAATGTATAGTGGAAAACACGAATCATCAAGATATCTTGAGCACTCCGGAACAATAGAATAGCAAGCGGGGAAGTTTTAAGAGGTGCACCGGCACGAAAAGACATTTGAAACGAGGAAAAGGATATGATCAACACCAAAAGCTTGAATTGGTTCCACCGGAGAAGAAAAGAATGAAGAATGACGAACTAGTAGAACATCTCCTTGAGAACCACCGGGTAAGAATATTGACGAAAAAGAATGGAGTGACTTCACATGAATTGAATGGATACCCGATGAAGAAATCTGGGTCCTCGAAGAAAAAGGGTGGGTGGGCGGGAAAAAACAAAGGCAGCTGGAGACAGATGAAACAAACACCATTGAGACGAACTGATACTTGATCTTGCGGTTGTTGAAATGATCGGATCCGCTTGAAGAGAAACACACCGGTTGAAAAGAATTGACATGACAAACTTGATGGTCAAGAAGGATTAGTATTCACATAGGAATATGAGAACACCATTTCGTAAAGGTATGGAATCAACACTTGACATTGAAGCAACTCGAATACCACAACTCAAAACAAAACAAAGGATTGGCTTGTAGAATAAGCCGGAACAAACATATGATAGAGATTTCGTCCGAAGTTTTCGTGGTGGGGCCTACACGGGCTCGACCGTACAGCACCATCATGTACAAGGCAGTGCACATGACATACGAAGCGTCCCCGAGTCGGCATAGCCAAGGACTCTTTAAGACACAACGAGACCACTGTAAAACCGACCGTGAATAGGAGGACCACTAGACGTCGAACCCCAATTTCATATCATACATCTGTCGGAAAGATATCCTAAGAGCTACTTGAATTCCCACCAATGAAATTCCCGAACCTTTCCGGTTATGCAATCAGGTGTTGGGGATACAGGGGAAGCATAATATCTCACCCAAACTAGCAAATCCTACATCCAGCTGTATCCATCCTTCAACACATAACCAAGAAACCTTCGGAAACCATCTACCTCAACCTTCGAAAAGCATCCGTTATACGAGTTATGGCGATACTCCCAAACTCCCGCCCCAGTACTGGGTGGCGTCGAGGTTATGTCACCAATGAACTGCATAAAAGAGATTTTCGATGTCGGCGTACTAAACTCAGGTATTCCAGAACTGCAATGATAAAATTATGATGACAACACCTCAGAGCTCAACTCCCCGGGACACTTCCACTAAACCCCTGACAGGAGGCACCAAGACAATGTTCTCATCATAAAACCATCGGAACGATTCCAAGATACCCGCGCGATCCTAAAAAAAATTAGTGAAATTTGAGAAGAGAAGAGTCAAAACTCTATGTCAGGATACCTTACCAGAGCGATGAGGAGACTGGGAAGTAAAAAGAATTCCTAAACTCTCCGATATATAATTCCTAAAGACTCAAAACATTTTTCTAGACACAACTCGGCCGCTAAAAACGATCAAGCAATGGGGCTCCTAAGGTCGGGGAAGGCTCTGATACCAACTTGAAACACCCTCGATGCGACTATAGCTCCCACGTGTCGAGGCACGACTTAGAGACATAATCGCATTGAAGGCATATGTCGCAAGTTAGGCAATCTTCACAACATCCCATGTAATATAAATAATAAAGGGGAGATAGCAATAGTTGGCTTACACTCGCCACGTCAATCAAGTACATAAATAACATTACATCATCCAAACACTCATGGCCTGACTACGGTGCCAAAATAAAAGATAACCCAACATGCGACACGGTCCCAATCACCCCCAACTGGGCACCACTACTGATCATTGGGGAAGGAAACATAGTAACGTTGAGAGTCCTCGTCGAACTCCCACTTGAGCTCATACGCGTCTCCTGGAGCGGAATCATCAGGCCCTGCATTTGGTGTAGTAGTAATCTGTGAGCCACAGGGACTCAGAAATCTCGCACCCTCGCGATCAAGACTATTTAAGCTTATAGGTAAGGCAAGGTAATTATATGTGGAGCTGCAGCAAGCGACTAGCAAGTATGGTGGCTAACTTATTCGCAAAAGAGAGCGAGAAGAGAAGGCAAAGCACGAGCGAGAAACCAGAGAACAACCTGCGCAAGCATTACTCCAACACCGTGTCCACTTCCCGGACTCTGCCGAGAAGAGGCCATCACGGTAACACACCCAGTTGATTCATTTTAATTAAATTAAGGTTCAAGTTATCTACAACCGGACATTAACAAATTCCCATCTTCCCATAACCGCGGGCACGGCTTTCGAAAGTTCAAATCCCTGCAGGGGAGTCCCAACTTAGCCCATGACAAGCTCTCATGGTCAATGAAGGAATAGACCTCCTCCCAAGACGTTCCGATCAGACTCGGTATCTCGGTAACTCAAGACACTTCGACAGGTTAAAACAAGACCAGCAACACCGCCCGAATGTGCCGACAAATCCCGATAGGAGCTCACATATCTCTTTCTCAGGGCACACTCCGATGAGCGCTCCATACAACTAAAACCAAACCTCGAGTTTCCCCGAGGGGGCGCTGCACAGGACTCTAGGTTGGACCAACACTGAGAGGAGCACTGGCCCAGGGGGGGGTTAAAATAAGATGACCCTTGGGCTCCGGAAACCCAAGGGAAAAAGAGGCTAGGTGGCAAATGGTAAGACCAATGTTGGGCATTGCTGGAAAAGCTTTAATCAAGGCGAAATATCAAGGGGTTCCCATTATAACCCAACCGCGTAAGGAACGCAAAATCTGGGAACATAACACCGATATGACGGAACTAGGGCGGCAAGAGTGGAACAAAACACTAGGCGGGAGGCCGAGCCTTCCACCCTTTACCAAGTATATATATGCATTAAGATAACAAGATAATAGAATGATATCCCAACAAGTAAATAAATGTTCCAACAAGGAACGGCCTCCAATCTTCACCTGCAACTAGCAACGCTATAAGAGGGGCTGAGCATAGCGATAACATAGCCAATCAACGGTTTGCTAGGAAAATGGTGGGTTAGAGGTTTGACAAGGCAATTTGGGAGGCTTGCAAGAAAGTGGTAGTAATCGTAGCATTGGCATAGCAAAAGAGCGAGCAAACTAGCATAGCAAAGATAGTAGTGATTTCGAGGGTATGATCATCTTGCCTGCACAGTTGTCAGAGTTGACTGGATCCTCGAAAGCAAACTCAACGGGCTCCTCGTTAGCAATCTCGTCTCCCGGATCTATCCAAACAAGACAAACAAGCAACAAGGATACAATCAACCACGTGCAAAACTCAAACAACGCAATGCAAAGATGAGATGCTATGCGGGATGCGATGCGGGATGCGAAATGCAAGATATGACAGGAAATGCATGAACCTGGCCTCAACTTGGAAATCCAAGTGTGCCACTGGAAAGATGAGACGAAATCGCTTGAAAATGATATAAAGAACGCCGGAATCGGAGTTACGGTTTGGAAATGGCAAGCGATCCAAAAATGACACCGGTCTGCGATTTACAGCAAGTAGGCATCTAAATGCAATGAGATGAACATGCTACAGCACCCAAACATGACAAAAAAATACATGGAATGGATGCATACAAGATGCTTAACAAAAGTCTAGCACTGAGCTATGGCCAATTCATCCATTATCAGGTTCAAACAAGCATGTCAAAAATGCAAATGACAAACAGATCTCAGACTTTGTGAAATTAACACTTGTCTCGAATTTCAGATCAGGTAGCCCTCTTCGGAGCAACAAAACTACATGCTACAGGACCTGAACCTGGCAAAGTAAAGCATGGCATGGAGCTACTCAAAGAGCTTAACAAAAGTCCCTTAGTGACCTTGAGCCAAAAGGGATCAGAAAATACAATTGCAAGCATGTGAACATAGCAAAAACGTAATCGGTTTTCAGACTTAGTGAAAACTGGCACATGCTGAAATATAACTCAAGTAGGTATGTTCACGAGCTCGATGCACTCACTACGGTGCAAGTCATGGCAATACAAGCATGCACCCATCAAGAAGGCACAAATTTCAATCTAGACATGGCAAGAACGAAAGCATAGCATGCACGGATCAACTAGAACAACATCGACAAAATTGCAAACAAGTTGACAATCTGCCCGGATTCACAAAGTAACAAAAGTAGAGCTCGACAGACTCAAGCTAGGTTGCTCCATAATTGCAAACAAAGACATGGATGGATAGAGCACTACAAAATTAACAAAACATCCTTACTGATCATCCTCAAAAGAGGCACGGATCACTAGGAAACAACATGAACATATGGCATCATGAGATAAACAGCTCCAGGACTTAGTGAAATTACTAAGTCCCTGAAAACAGAATTAGCAAGTGCACCACTTGGCAAGCTTGCACTAGACACCACACACATCACAAAAATACATGGGTTGCACCTCTGGAAAGATGACAAAACCCTTAACAAAACACATGTAGAATATCAAGGCATAACATGCACACATTAATCATGGCAAAAATGACAAAAACCTAAACGGAGTAGCAGATCTGACAATTAACTCAAGTAGCCCTCTTCTAACATTATTTCGGGCATCAAGATGAACTCAAATGAAAATGATGCAATGGAATGAAATGATGTACTCTCTGAGATGAACATTTTGATATGCTATATGCATGAATCGGAGCTACGGATGCAAAGTTACGATGCGATGAACATGTGCATATGGATGTGGGAAACTCAGGACTTAGAAGAAATTTACACCTCCGGAAAGTCAACGGGCGGATGAGGATATCCGGGACGAGGAGATTCGGGCGGCGCGGGGTTGTGGTTGGATGGAGGGAGTGGTGGATCTGGTCCCGGTTGGCGCGGATGACGAGGACGGCCGTGGAGCTCGCCCGTGTTGGGGGAGATGGCCAGAATCGTCGAATCCGGCGAGGACGGCGGGGCGGCGAGGCGATGCGGGCGGCGCCGGCGATGCACACGGCGGGGCCGGCGACGCACGGCGGCGGTGCGTGACGAGACGGTCGGTGGGAGGCAGCAGAGGTGGCGGCGACCGGGCGGCAGCGCCGGTGGCGAAGAGCGGCGGCGGGGCGGAGCTGCAATGGCGCGGCGGCGGAGGTGCGCGCCGGTGAGAGGCGAGGCGGCGGGGCGCGGTGGCCGGCGGCGAAGGCGGCGCACGGCGCGGGCGGCGGCTCGGGGAAGCAGGCGCGGGGAGGCGAGAGCCTCGGGCGGCGGCGGCGACCGGGCCCGCGCGGGCCGGATCTGGGCCCCGCGGGCTGCGCGGCGGAGAGAGAGAGAGCTGGCCGGGCGAGGTGGCGGGCGCCGATTGGCCTGGAGCGGCGGCGGGGATGACGTGGCGGCTCCCCATTGGTGGGAGTGAGGTGGCGGCAGGCGGTGGACATGTCCGGCGGCGCGAGGAGAGTGATTTTAGGGTTTCATCCGTGAATAAATCTGAGGGGATCACATATACATAGGTAGAGGGAGCTAGGAGAGTCCAAATGAGGTGCGGTTTTCGGCCACGCGATCATGATCGAACGCTCTAGATGGTGGAGAAGACTTCGGTGGGTATTGGGCCAAAATGGAGGGGTGTTGGGCTGCAACACACATGAGGCCTTCTCGGTCCCTCGGTTAACCGTTGGAGTATCAAACGAAGTCCAAATGATACGAAACTTGACAGGCGGTCTACCGGTAGTAAACCAAGGCCGCTTGGCATGTCTCGGTCCAATCCGGAAATGTTGAATCCCCACACATGAAAGAAAGGTAGAAATGACCACCGGAGGAGAACGAAGCGCCGGATTGCAAAGCAGAAACGGGGAAAATGCTCGGATGCATGAGACGAACATGTATGCAAAAGAAATGCACATGATGACATGATATGCAATGCAAGACACGCAAGCAATGACAACGCAACAACAGCGAATCACTGGACGACACCTGGCACATCGGTCACGGGGCGTTACAACCCGGGTCTATTGTGATAATGCACCCTTTCATTTCGGACTGTGTTTGTATTCAGGGCCGGATTATCCCAAAAGTTTGTTTCGGTTTTCCAGGCACTTTCCATCACACAGTACTTTCATACTATGGACGCCAAGTTAGCGAAGCGTGTTATCTCACGGCAATTTATGGCTTTAAGGATTCCCTTGTCTGTGCAATTATTGCAGAAAAATAAGATTGTGTCTTCCTCGCGACAGTCCTTAACCTTGTTCATCGCAAGGAGGAATCTGGCCCAATAGTGATGTATTGTTTCCTGGGGCTCTTGCCTGATATGGGAAAGATCGCTTATGTTTGGGTGGGTGGGTGGAATTGAATCCGAACCCTTACCCGATCTGGGATCCAGGGGCCGAGGAGTTTCCAATTTTGGAAGTTCCGGTTCCGGGGTGTTACCCGCTAATCTTGGTCCGCTGCCTGACTCTAAGTTCAGGGATTGGATGTTGTCCTCCCGCAAACGGGCGTCCGGCTTGGGGAGCTCGGGAATCCGGACATAGTTGGTCCTCAAGATAGAGGAAAGGTCGCCGCATTGTTCCTCCACCATTGCAATATGATGGGTGACCGGTGGAGAGTTAATCTCCCTTTGATCGGGTTTAAGCCCAATCCGATCATAGTCCGTAGCGACTCCCAAGGCGGCGATGCAATCCAAGAGCTCGTTTAAGGAGGCAAGCTCCATTGGATCCATCTGTTCGGCGAGTGCCGATTTGACGTGGAGGCTGTTTTCGATGACCCGAGAAGTCATCGTCGGCGCGGCGGCCGAACAGGCGGTCATGATGAACCCGCCTAGCCGGAGAGTTTGGCTGACAGCCAAAGCTCCCCCAACAGTAGTACCGTCTTTAAAGACGAGATGCGACATCCTTCCTTTTGGCGACGACATAGAGGAACTCTCAATGAAAGCACCAATATCGGTGTCAAAACCAGCGGTTCTCGGGTAGGGGATCCTGAACTGTGCGTCTAAGGCGGATGGTAACAGGAGGCAGGGGACATGATGTTTTACCCAAGTTCAGGACCTCTTGATGGAGGTAAAACCCTACGTCCTGCTTGATTAATATTGATGATATGGGTAGTACAAGAGTAGATCTACCACGAGATCAGAGAGGCTAAACCCTAGAAGCTAGCCTATGGTATGATTGTATGTTGTCCTACGGACTAGAACCCTCCGGTTTATATAGACACCGGAGGGGCTAGGGTTACACAAGGTCAGTTACAAAGGAGGAGATATACATATCCATATTGCCTAGCTTGCCTTCCACGCCAAGTAGAGTCCCATCCGGACACGAGACGAAGTCTTCAATCTTGTATCTTCATAGTCCAACAGTCCGGCCAAAGGATATAGTCTGGCTTTTCGGAGACCCCCTAATCTAGGACTCCCTCAGCCATGAAGCATCTCCCAATTCCTTCATTTGGTGAGTCAAATATGTTGTAGTAGTTGGTTGACACAAGTGCTAGACTGGCAACACCTTCATCTTGAGTATATTTGGAGTCAGAGTGATAACTTCTTTCGGAGTGATGGTCGAAGTCAGAGCCGGATACCCATTCACCAACATGAGCTTGATGTCTTCGTTTTGTGTAGCTCCTTGATGACTTGTCCTTCCTTTCCGAATCCTTGCTTCTCCAAGAGGTTCTTCGTTCATAATGATCATCTCTACTCCTCCTCTCTCTAGGTGGTGATTCTTCTCTTATACTTCTCCTTTTGGGTGAATCTTCTCTTCTTTTGTAGGGGGCCGTACACTCATTGGAGTAGTGTTCGGGTCTTCCACAATTGTAGCAATTTCGCTCATGACTCGAAGATCTTTTATCATTGTAGGACCTTATCTTGGAACTTCTTTCCTTGCTTCTACTCTTGTAGAACTTGTTGAAGTTCTTCACCATTAGTCTCAATTCCTCATTGAAGGTTTGTTTCTCACTTGATGATGTATGAGCATCACATGGGGCTTTGTAAGCACCACTTGACTTGTTGTGAAGCTCTTCCTTATCCTTGAGTGACATCTCATGAGCAACAAGTCTTCCAATGACTTCCGTTGGCTTGAGATCTTTGTAATTGGGCATCATTTGAATCCATATGCACATGGTATCATATTTTCCATCCAAGGCTCTTAGGATCTTCTTGATGATGAATCTATCAGTCATCTCCTCACTTCGTAAGCCGGCAATCTTATTTGTGATGAGAGCAAGCCTAGAGTACATTTTAGTGACACCTTCACCATCCTTCATTTTGAACTTGTCAAGTTGACATTGAAGCACATCCAATTTGGATTCCTTGATGGAGTCGGTACCCTCATGCGTATCAATGAAAGTATCCCGAATTTCCTTTGCATTCTCAAGACGGCTGATTTTGTTGAATTCTTCGGGGCACAATCCGTTGAAGAGGATATCGCAAGCTTGAGCATTATATTGCAGCATCTTTAACTCTTCCGCGGTAGCTTCACGATTTGGTTCTCTCCCATCAAAGAATTCACCTTGCAAGCCAATACACACAATAGCCCAAACGGCGGGGTTATGTCCAAGAATATGCATTTTCATCTTATGTTTCCAACTAGCGAAATTAGTACCATCAAAGTAAGGACCTCTACGGTGACAATTTCCCTCGCTAGACGCCATACTCTCCTAGGTTGTGAAACCAAGGCTATGAACACCAAAAGCTATGGAAATCAAGGCAAATGGAGACCAAAGCTCTGATACCACTTGTAGGATCAAAAGTAGGTCTAAAGGGGGTGTGTGATTAGACTACTTGACCAAATAAAAATCTAGCCTTTTCCCAATTTTAAGTTTTGGCAGTTTTTAGCAACTTAGCACAAGTCAAGCAATCAACCTACACATGCAAGTCTAAGAGTATAGTAGCGGAATATAAAACATTACATATGAAGGTACAGGGAGGAGTTTGGAGGGAGCAAACACAATGTATACATGGAGATTTTTGGCATGGTTCCGATAGGTGGTGCTATTGTACATCCACGTTGACGGAGACTTCAACCCACGAAGGGTAACGGTTGCGCGAGTCCAAAGAGGGCTCCACCCACGAAGGGTCCATGAAGAAGCAACAGTGTCTATCCCACCATGGCCATCGCCCACGAAGGACTTGCCTCACTAGGGTAGATCTTCATGAAGTAGGCAATCTCCCTTCCCTTACAAACTCCTTGGTTCAACTCCACAATCTTGTCGGAGGCTCCCAAGTGACACCTAACCAACCTAGGAGACACCCCTCTCCAAAAGGTAATAGATGGTGTGTTGATGATGAACTCCTTGCTCTTGTGCTTCAAATGATAGTCTCCCCAACACTCTACTCTCTCTCATAGATTTGGATTTGGTGGAAATATGATTTGAGTGGAAAGAAACTTGGGGAAGGCTAGAGATCAAGATTCTTGTGGTTGGAATGGAATATCTTGGTCTCAACACATGAGTAGGTGGTTCTCTCTCAAAAAATGTATGTTTGAAGCGTAGGCACGTTCTGATGGCTCTCATCTCTAATGAAGGAAGGGTGGACGGGTATATATAGCCTCCACACAAAATCTAACTGTTACACACAAATCACCAAACTCGGTGGGACCGAATCATGAAACTTGGTCAGACCGATTTAGTTCAAAATGTGAACGTTAGGATTTTCGATGGGACCGACATGTCAACTTGGTGGGACCAATTTCATTAGGGTTAGGGCATACCGTAATCTCGTTGATACCAATCACATAAACTCGATAGGACCGATTTCTGTAATAGACAAACAGAGAGTTGGTTAGGCAAACTTGGTGGGACCGATTCACTCATTTCGGTGAGAACGAAATGTTACGAAAGGGAAATAGAGAGTTTGCATTGCGAACTCGGTGGGACCGATCGCTCATCCGATTGGACCGAAACGTTATGAAGGGAAACAAAGAGTTTGCAATCCCATATCGCTGAGACCGAGATCCCTATCGGTGAGACTGAAGTAACTAGGGTTTCTGGCAGTGGCTATGTCAAGTGAACTCGGTGGCGCCGGATAGATCAAATCTGTACGACCGAGTTTGACTTTTGGTTTGGGACACACGTGGATATGAGAAAGTGGTTGAGGGCTTTTGGAGAATTTCACTAAGCATTTGGAGCAAGCTAGCCATTAAGCAACACCTCATCCCCTTTTAATAGTATTGGCTTTTCCTATGGACTCAATGTGATCTTGGATCACTAAAATGAAAATGTAGAGTGTTGAGGTTGAGCCAATATGTATCCTTAGCATTTTGAGGGGTCCACAGTCCTAATCCATGCCATGCCAATCATTGAACTTTCTGAAATGATCATCTTGAAATAGCATTAGTTCAATGAGCTATATGTTGTTAGGAATTACCAAACCACCCAGGGATAGTTGCACTTTGACCGGCGCAGAAGGGCGGTGATGGCCCTCGTGCTCATGTGGCGGGGTTGTCTTCGCGAGACCCGGGGGCCCAGCCTCGGGAGGAAGCAGTCTCTGTAGCTAGGCCGGCTCCAGAGATGCTTGCCCTCAGCTCGCCTGCTGAGGTCCCAAAGGCTCCGGAGCCTCCGTCCCACTCTACTGCTGCTAACTTGCCGATCCTAACACCGGTGCAACCTCTTGCTTCGCCTGGTACTCTGGAGGAGGCTTTTTCCGCACTGATCTAGCTTCACGACGATCTTCAAGGCGTCAACTGTCGCCTAGCATCGGGGCGCCTGGAGTTGATCTCGGGATGGCTGCGATGCAATGGATACGTCAGGGCGGCATGGAGCCACACCTTAGCGGCCTCCAAGGAAGGTAAGCAGGTTGTCGGCCTGGCTGCAGCCGCCCGCGACATGGCGTTGAAGGATGCTAAGGCTGCCAAGGAGCGCTACCGGGTGGTGGAGGCCGAGCTGGAGACCCTGCCCAATGAGCGTGCCACTGAGGTTCGTCAGCACGAGGTACAGGAGGAGGATCTGAAGGCTCGGGAAGACGCGATCGCTGGTCGTGACACCAAGCTGGAGCAGTCAGCGTGGGAGCAGGCCATAGAGACGGCGACCACCGAGAGAAGCTGAAGAAGGAGGTGGAGGAGGAGAAGGTCCGGCTGGAGGCCAAGGCGAAAATCCTTGCCAACGATCATGTCGCCTTTGATTCTCTCGAGGAGAGGTCCCGCAAGGCGCCGTGAGACCTCTATGGGAGGGGGTTGAAGAAGCCGCTGGTGACTACTGAGGAAGGCCTCGCCGAGCTGCTCCCCCAGCTTGTCGAGGTGCTCGAGGGCGTTGCTGATGGATTCAGCCCCATGGTGGAGGGGGAAGCCCGCGCGCTTTCCACTTCAGCTATTTCGCGTGTCTTCAGCCACTTCCATCTTAGTGACCTCAGCACCGACTTTGGGCCCCGGCTTGAGCCTGTGGACGAGGAGCACTGCACTACCGCCGCCGAAGTCGTGAAGGGCCAAGTGGAGGCTCTGCTGTGGAAGTTCCTCGCCATCGACCCTGCGCCCGCGGGTGATGACGCCGCCGAACCCATGGCCTCGGCTGATGGCACAAGCGACGGCGATGTCATCGACGATGGCGCACTCCTCGCGAACGGCGGCGACGCTCAAGGCTGAAGAAGGAGCTTGCTGGCAGCGCTTTCCTCCATTTTTTTATTTGCCGCAACATGCACCATGCCTCGTGGAGGCGTTAAAACTTTATGTGTCGATGCTTTTTAAGAGACAACGTTTCTTGTAATAATTTGCTAGGATTTGCGATTTCCTTCCTGCTTGCTTGGTGTTCCGCGTCGGCAGGGCCCGGCCCCGCGCATACCTCAGCCGCCGTTGGGTCGTCCGGATCACGAGGACAGGACCAAGGGGCGAGGGGCTACGTGACCAGTTAGGCTCCTGAGTCGTGATGCTTAAGAGTCCCCCTTGACGTACAAATAGCCCACGGGAAGAAGATGCGAGAGTATGCCTTAGCATTCTGCGTCAGCAGGGCCCGACCCCGCGTGTACCTCAGCTGCCGTTGGGTCGTCCAAATTACCAGGACGAGACCAAGGGGTGAGGGGCTACATGACCAGTTAGGCTCCTGAGTCGCGATGTTCAGGAGTCCCCCTTGACGTACAAACAGACCTCCATACCTTTTCTTACCGAGGTCCCGCTCGGGAGAGGCGCCAGACAACCAGGTCCGAGGGACCTGGCAGGGTGGTGTACGCTAGGCGTGACCTGAGCGTAGCCCCCGTGCCCAGCCCTCTCGCGTGACTCTCTCAAGGAGGAAGTGTTGTGATGAGGCTAGAAACTGAGCCTGACAGCTCCCTGAGGTTGATACGGCCAGGGGGCCGCCCTCAGTTGTTTATCACCAGCGCGGAGCATGGCGCTTCCGCACTTGCATGGGCATAGCCGCTCCTCGACCGTGTCGACTGCCAGTGCGGAGCATGGTGCTTCCACTGGTGCGTGGGTGGGGGCCCCCTTTGAGTGGGACCCCCAAGGTGTGTACAACCACGCCCTGACACCTGGCTTGCAAGGCAGGGATAGACGACGTGTGTCAGGGCACTCGTGAGCTAGTGCGGGACTCATGAGGCCCTACCTCAAGGCGGGTTGCGCTTGAATTTGGTTCTTGATAGCTGCGATGGCCCCGCGAGGTGGTTAGACAACCCGCGCTGAGTGAATCTCTTGAGGTTATTACATGAGAAGGCCAAGAACCAACGACCCCAGGAGGTGATGTGAACGGGACGGGCCCGCCAGATAGAGCTCAGTCGTTGGGTTTATCGATGCTGCAGGGACGGACCCGAGCACAGACACCGTGCCCAGTCTTCTCATGCAAAAAATCCTGAAGAAAGACAACCGGCGTGCGGCTCCCGTGGTGATGAGGCACCGTGCCACGCGCCCTAACTTACCCGCCCCCGATTAGCTCATGCGAGAACAAGGCACCAAGCACCATGGGAGGTGAAGTGCACATGAGCTAGCCCGCGAGCCAGAGCTCAGCCACTTGGGTTTAGCGGCGCTACAGGGACGGACCCGAGCACAGACGTCGTGCCCGCCCTTAATCATGAGGCGGTCGTGGGTGGGCTTGCAAGGGCGTACGACGATCATGGCAACAAAGTGCCGAACAGGCAGATGACAATTGTGAAATAACTTATGGAAGGAGGTAGCTTTAGCTCTGATAGATGCAAGAACGATACATGCCACAGGGACGAACCCACGTGGCCTGGGGATGATGCAGCCCGAGGGGTGCCCCCAACAAGGTAAATCAAAGATGCAAAAGGATACGTGTCACAGGGACAAGCCCATGCAACCTGGGAATAATGCAGCCCAAGGGGCGCCCCCAACTGAATAAACCGGAAAATGTCACCTGGTGTTGTTGCTGAAGAGATGTCGAAGTAGCTGAAGATGCACGCTGAACAGGTTGCTCCTCATGAGCCGCTTGGGTCCTGAACCTCGGGAGGCTCCGGAGGCTCGCGACCGTTGCCACCTCCTCCAGGACCGCGTGGTTCCTGGCCTCCTGAGCAACCATGATGCTTCGCAGGCGGCGCTGGAGGGTGACAGCCGCGTTCGGCAAGCCAAAATGCATGGAAACGTAGCTGTGAGGCGGGCCCTCACACCGACCAGCGCGCGAAGGCCAGAAGCGCTCCTGGGATGCGGCTCTTTTGAGCCCTGGGATGTTGACGCAGACGCGCAGCTCGTTGTCCTCACCGGGACAAGGAGCCGCGCTAGGTGGTAGGCACGGTCGCCACGCATGGCTCTCGCCTCTTGAAGCTCCTCAGTCGTCTTGGTGATGAACTCCTGAACACCTAGCACCCTGTGCCCTGGGCCCTCGTGAGGGAAGCGTGTGATGAAGCATGCCTCCTTGTGGTGCTCGAGCGCCTCCCTTGTGACGTTGGCTAAGTCAGAGGCCCTCCAGAGGAGAGCCCTCGAGCCCAACCTGAGGAGGGCACCGGGCGCACCTTCCTATGCGCGAGAGGGAGGCGCCCCATCCGTGGGCGCAGATCCTTTGGTGGTGCCGCTGGAGACGCCGCTCTCCTCAGGCTCTTGGCGGAGGGGCTACTTCTTCTTCTTGGGGACTGATTTCTACTACTCAACCTTCTTCTTGTAGACGTTGTTGGGCCTCCAAGTGCAGAGGCTTGTAGGACAGTAGCAAATTTCCCTCAAGTGGATGACCTAAGGTTTATCAATCCGTGGGAGGTGTAGGATGAAGATGGTCTCTCTCAAACAACCCTGCAACCAAATAACAAAGAGTCTCTTGTGTCCCCAACACACCTAATACAATAGTAAATTATATAGGTTCACTAGTTCGGCGAAGAGATGGTGATACAAGTGCAATATGGATGGTAGATAAAGGTTTTTGTAATCTGAAAAATATAAAAACAGCAAGGTAGCAAGTGGTAAAAGTGAGTGTAAACGGTATTGCAATGCTAGAAAACAAGGCCTAGGGTTCATACTTTCACTAGTGGAAGTTCTATCAACAATATCACATAATTGGATCATATAACTATCCCTCAACATGCAACAAAGAGTCACTCCAAAGTCACTAATAGCGGAGAACAAACGAAGAGATTATGGTAGGGTACGAAACCACCTCAAATTTATTCTTTCTGGTCGATCTATTCAAGAGTTCGTACTAGAATAACACCTTAAGACACAAATCAACCAAAACCCTAATGTCACCTAGATACTCCAATGTCACCTCAAGTATCCATGGGTATTATTATAATATGCATCCCCCAATCTCAGATTCATCTATTCAACCAACACAGAACTTCAAAGAGTGCCCCAAAGTTTCTACCGAAGAGTCAAGATGAAAATGTGTGCCAACCCCTATGCATAAGTTCACGAGGTCACGGAACTCGGAAGTTGATCACCAAAACATACATCAAGTGGATCACGTGATATTCCATTGTCACCATAGATAAGCACATGCAAGACATACATCAAGTGTTCTCAAATCCTTAAAGACTCAATCTGATAAGATAACTTCAAAGGGAAAACTCAATCCATTACAAGAGAGTAGAGTGGGAGAAACATCATAAGATCCAACTATAATAGCAAAGCTCGCGATACATCAAGATCGTACCACCTCAAGAACACGAGAGAGAGAGATCAAACTCATAGCTATTGGTACATACCCTCAGCCCCGAGGGTGAACTACTCCCTCCTCGTCATGGAGAGCACCTGGATGATGGATATGGCCACCGGAGAGGGATTCCCCCCTCCGACAGGGTGCCGGAACGGGTCTAGATTGGTTTTCGGTGGCTACAGAGGTTTCTGGCGACGGAACTCCCGATCTATTCTGTTCCCCGATGTTTTAGGGTATACGCACATATATTGGCGAAAGAAGTCGGTCAGGGGAGCCATGAGGGGCCCACGAGGGTGGGGGCATGCCCAGGGGGGTAGGGCGCGCCTCCCTGCCTCGTGGCTTCTTCGAAGCTTCCCTGATGTCTACTCCAAGTCTCCTGGATCGCTTTCGTTCCAAAAATAACTCTCCCGAAGGTTTCATTCCGTTTGGACTCCGTCTGATATTCCTTTTCTTCGAAACACTGAAATAGGCAAGAAAACAACAATTTGGGTTGGGCCTCCGGTTAATAGGTTAGTCCCAAAAATAATATAAAAGTGTTTAGTAAAGCCCATAAACATCCAAAACAGATAATATAATAGCATGAATACTTAATAAATTATAGATACGTTGGAGACGTATCAGGGACAGCCTTAGGAGGGTAGATGGCGCCTTCGTTGTCTGGTCTCCAACTACTGCAGCCTGGTTGGCACACTCGAGAGAGCACACATCTTCCTTCTCCTCGCAGGCGATCGTGATGATGTCACAGTTCCCTGGCATCTCGAGGATGTCGTAGCCATGTTGGGTCACTGGCATGAACTTGGACAGGGCCGGATACCCTAGGATGGCATTGTATGGGAGGCGGATGTGGGCGACATCGAAGTCAATGAGCTCAGTGTGGTAGTTGTCGCGTTGGCCGAAAGTGACAGGGAGGCGGATCTGTCCTATCGGGGTGGTGGAGCCGTCAGTCACTTCTGAGAAGGGCTTGGTGGGCTGCAGCTGATCATACGACACTTGGAGGCGGTCGAACGTCTCGATGGAAAGAACATTGAGCCCTGCACCACCATCAATGAGGGTCTTGGTGACAAGGACATTGCTAATGATGGGTGAGCAAAGCATCGGGAGGGCGCCGACAGTTGCCGCACACTTAAGCTGGTCGGACGAGCTGAAGGTGATGGTGCACTTGGACCACCTGAGCGAATGTGTGGCCTCGAGCCTGGGAAGGGCCGCGTTCACCTCACGAGCGAACAACTTGAAGATGCGCTGGGAGGCTGGGGACTGAGCGCCGCCCAAGATGCAGGCTATGGCGTGAGGCTCCTGGAAGCCCCCAGCCCCCTTGTCCTGGTGGTGGTCTTCGTTCCTTCTTGGTGGTGGTGGCAGCGGAGGGAGGCCGACATTGCCCTGAGGGCGGTCCTTACGAGGCTGGTCTCTCCAAGCGCCCTCGCGAGGCTGGCCTTGCCAGCGATCCTCACGAGGCTGGTCGCGCCACTCTTGGCGGGGGCCATCTTCGTCCCAGCATCCTCCACTTCTGCCTCCTCCACGGCCGTAGCCTCAATCATTGCGCTCGGGGCGTCGACCGAGGCGCCTGTCGCGGGTGGTCCTGAGCTACTGACAGTCATTGGTGTTGTGGCTGTGTACGTTGTGGAAGACACAAAATGGACGGCTGCCCTTGGACGACTCTGGGTGGTCACATCCGCGCTTCATCTCTGGTTCAGCCACAAGCACGGCAGCCCCCTTGCGCTTCACGTCCTTGGCCTTGGCCTTCTTGTCTTCTAGGTCGGGCACTGGGAGCTCGAGGAGGGAGAGGCACCCCTCCTCAGCTCTTGCGTACTTGGTAGCCATGTTGAACATCTCCAGAGCCGTGCACATGTCCTCGTGGATGGCGAGATCCTCCTTCATCTTGACATCGCGAATGCCATCGGAGAACGCCGAGATGATGGCTTCATCCGAAACCTTGGAGATCTTGAGGCGAACATTGTTGAAGCGTTAGATGTATTTCTATAGGGTCTCCCCCGATTGTTGCTTGATGCACCGCAGGTCACCTACGGCAGGCAGGTGGTCACGAGTGCCCTGGAAGTTGGCGATGAAACGGTCGCGCATCTTGCCCCAGGGGAAGATCGATCCCGTGGGAAGATTCAGGAGCCACGAGCACGCACCGCCCTTGAGGGCCATGGGTAACCAATTCGCCATGACCTTTTCGTCGCCACGGCCCGCCTCAATGCTCGGCTCTTAGAGCTGCAGGAACTCCGCAGGGTCGGGGGTGCCGTCATAGTGTGGTGGTAGGCCGGGCTTCAACTTTCTCGGCTAGACGACGTTGCGTAGCTCAGGGGTGAAGGCGTGGCAGCCCGCTGTGGTCACCGGAGCTCGCCGTGGAGGTGGAGCCTGATCTTGGTGCTCCCGCGCCACAACTGCAGGCGGCACGCGGTCTTGACGTGGTGGTGGAGGGAGCGCTGGAGCACCTTCTTGCGGTCGCTGGATCTCCTGGCAGCTTTCTTCTTCGCATGTGGGCACCTGGAGTGGTGGGTCACACAGCGGAGCCACGCGTCTTGGACCGAGGAAGACGTCCTGATGGGGAGGTGGCGGAGGCGCTCCATGGCTACGACACCCGCAGTAGGCGGCGGATGAGGTAACGAGAGGGACGGTGTAGGAGAGCCCCCAGCCGCGCTGACTAGCTCGGCGATGCGGTCCAACCAGTCTTCGTAGAGGTTGTCAACTGGGCGGTAGCGTAGGAGCTCACACGCCATGAGCAACGCAGCCTGCGCGTTTGATACGACTCCAACGTATCCATAATTTTTGATTGTTCCATGCTATTATATTATTTGTTTTGGATGTTTAATGGGCTTTACTATACACTTTTATATTATTTTTGGGACTAACCTACTAACCAAAGGCCCAGTGCAAATTGCTGTTTTTTGCCTATTTTAGTGTTTCGCAGAAAAGGAATATCAAACGGAATCGAAATGGAATGAAACGTTTGGGAGAGTGATTTTTGGAACAAACACAATCCAGGAGACTTGGAGTGGACGTCAAGGAAGCATCGAGGAGGCCACGAGGCAGGGAGGCGCGCCCCCACCCTCGTGGGCCCCTCGTAGCTCCCCTGACTGACTTCTTTCGCCTATATATACTCATATACCCCGAAAACATCTAAGAGTACCACGAAACCCTATTTCCACCGCCGCAACCTTCTGTACCCAAGAGATCCCATCTTGGGGCCTTTTTCGGAGCTCCGCCGGAGGGGGAATCGATCATGGAGGGATTCTACATCAACACCATAGCCTCTCTGATGATGTGTGAGTAGATTACCACAGACCTTCGGATCCATAATTATTAGCTAGATGGCTTCTTCTCTCTCTTCGGATCTCAATACAAATTTCTCCTCGATCTTCTTGGAGATCTATTCGATGTAATTCTTTTTGTGGTGTGTTTGTCGGGATCCGATGAATTGTGGGTTTATGATCAAGATTATCTATGAACAATATTTGGTTCTTCTCTGAATTGTTTTATATATTATTTGTTATCTTTGCAAGTCTCTTCGAATTATTAGTTTGGTTTGGCCTACTAGATTGATTTTTCTTACAATGGGAGAAGTGCTTAGCTTTGGGTTCAATCTTGCGGTGTCCTTTCCCAGTGACAGCAGGGGCAGCAAGGCACGTATTGTATTGTTGCCATCGAGGATAAAAAGATGGGGTTTATATCATATTGCTTGAGTTTATCCCTCTACATCATGTCATCTTGCCTAATGCGTTACTCTGTTCTTATGAACTTAATACTCTAGATGCATGCTGGATAGCGGTCGATGTGTGGAGTAATAGTAGTAGATGAAGAATCGTTTCAGTCTACTTGTCGTGGACGTGATGCCTATATACATGATCATGCCTAGATATTCTCATAATTATTCACTTTTCTATCAATTGCTCGACAGTAATTTGTTCACCAATCGTAATACTTATGCTGTTTTGAGAGAAGCCATTAGTGAAACCTATGGCCCCCGGGTCTATTTTCTATCATATAAGTTTCCAATCTATTTTACTTTGCAATCTTTACTTTCAATCTATATCATAAAAATACCAAAAATATTTATCTTATTATCTCTATCAGATCTCACTTTTGCAAGTGGCCGTGAAGGGATTGACAACCCCTTTATCGCGTTGGTTGCAAGGTTCTTATTTGTTTGTGTAGGTGCGAGGCGACTTGCATGTAGTCTCCTACTGGATTGATACCTTGGTTCTCAAAAACTAAAGGAAATACTTACGCTACTTTGCTACATCACCCTTTCCTCTTCAAGGGAAAACCAACGCAGTGCTCAAGAGGTAGCAAGAAGGATTTCTGGCACCTTTGCCGGGGAGATCTACGCCAAGTCAAGTCAAGTCAAGACATACCAAGTACCTGCTACCTCTTGAGCACTATGTTGGATTTCCTTGAAGAGGAAAGGATGATGCAGCAAAGTAGCGTAAGTATTTCCCTCGGTTTTGAGAACCAAGGTATCAATCCAGTAGGAGGCTACGCGCGAGTCCCTCGTACCTGCACAAAACAAATAACTCCTCGCAACCAACGCTATAAGGGGTTGTCAATCCCTTCACGGTCACTTACGAGAGTGAGATCTGATAGATATGATAGAATAATATTTTTGGTGTTTTTGTGATAAAGATGCAAAGTAAAATAAAAGAAAAGTAAAAAAAAGGAAATAACTAAGTATTGGAAGATTAATATGATGAAGATAGACCCGGGGGCCATAGATTTCACTAGTGGCTTCTCTCAAGAGCATAAGTATTTTACGGTGGGTGAACGAATTACTGTTGAGCAATTGACAGAATTGAGCATAGTTATGAGAATATCTAGGTATGATCATGTATATAGGCATCAAGTCCGAGACAAGTAGACCGACTCCTGCCTGCATCTACTACTATTACTCCACTCATCGACCGCTATCCAGCATGCATCTAGAGTATTAAGTTCATGAAAACAGGGTAATACCTTAAGCGAGATGACATGATGTAGAGGGATAAATTCATGCAATATGATAAAAAAACCATCTTGTTATCCTCGATGGCAATAATACAATACGTGCCTTGCTGCCCCTACTATTGATGTCTACTACACAACCTTCTTCTTGTAGATGTTGTTGGGCCTCCAAGTGCAGAGGTTTGTAGGACTTTAGCAAATTTCCCTCAAGTGGATGACCTAAGGTTTATCAATCCGTAGGAGGCGTAGGATGAAGATGGTCTCTCTCAAGCAACCCTACAACCAAATAACAAAGAGCCTCTTGTGTCCCCAACACACCCAATACAATGGTAAACTGTATAGGTGCACTAGTTCGGCGAAGAGATGGTGAAACAACTGGTATATGGATGTTAGATAAAGGTATTTGTAATCTGAAAATATAAAAACAGCAAGGTAACTAATGATAAAAGTGAGCGTAAACGGTATTGCAATGATAGTAAACAAGGCCTAGGGTTCATACTTTCACTAGTGCAAGTTCCCTCAACAATGATAACATAACTGGATCACATAACTACCCCTCAACATGCAACAAAGAGTCACTCCAAAGTCACTAGTAGCGGAGAACGAACGAAGAGATTATGGTAGGGTACGAAACCACCTCAAAGTTATTCTTTCCAATCAATCCGTTGAGCTATTCCTATAAGTGTCACAAACAGCCCTAGAGTTCGTACTAGAATAACACCTTAAGACACACATCAACCAAAACCCTAATGTCACTTAGATACTCCAATGTCACCTAATGTATCCGCGGGTATGATTATATGATATGCATCACACAATCTCAGATTCATCTATTCAACCAACACATAGGACCTCAAAGAGTGCCCCAAAGTTCTACCGGAGAATCACGACGAAAACATGTGCCAACCGCTAAGCATAGGTTCATGGGCGGAACCCGCAGGTTGATCACCAAAAGATACATCAAGTGAATCACGTGGTATCCCATTGTCACCACAGATACGCACGACAAGACATACATCAAGTGTTCTCAAATCTTTAAAGACTCAATCCGACGAGATAAATCCAAAGGGGAAACTCAATTCATTACAATAGAGAAGAGGGGGAGGAGAAACATAAGATCTAACTATAATAGCAAAGCTTGCGATACATCAAGATCGTGCCAAATCAAGAACACGAGAGAGAGAGAGAGAGATCAAACACATAGCTAATGATACATACCCTCAGCCCCGAGGGAGAACTACTCCCTCCTCGTCATGGAGAGCACCGGGATGATGAAGATGGCCACCGGAGATGGATTCCCCCTCCGGCAGGGTGCCGGAACGGGTCTAGATTGGCTTTCGGTGGCTACAGAGGCTTCTGGCGGCAGAACTCCCGATCTATTGTGCTCCCCTATGTTTTTCGGGTATATGGAGATATATAGGCAGAAGAAGTACGTCAGGGAGGCCACGAGGGGCCTGATGAAGCTATGTACCTAGGGTAGGGTCATGGACCTGACCTAGACATCCTCCCCTAGGACAGCACCCTAAAGCCAGGATCATTCAAAGAGTACCATCATCCACTCGACCATAGACGTTCCACTTGGAAGAATCAATGTCACTCGACCGTCGCAAAAGTCACTTGATAGGCAGAAGAGCTAAAGTCACTCTACACGAACAACGGTCGAGCATTTACTTGTAGGCTTAATTGTCATTTATAGCACCTAAATACAGGCGTTACCAGTAACGTCTCCATCTTTATGTACCTTAAACCCTTTGTAACTGAGGGCGAGAGGGGTCTGGCAAACTCTATATAAGCCACCCCCTCCTCAGGGACAAGGGTTCGCACCCCCTGTAACACACACGCATATAATCCAGTCGACCGCCTCCGGGCTCCGAGACGTAGGGCTGTTACTTCTTCTGAGAAGGGCCTGAACTCGTAAAACTCGCGTGTACAACTACTCCATAGCTAGGATATTGCCTCTACATCCCTACCCCCATTCTACTGTCAGACTTAGAACCACGACAGTTGGCGCCCACCCTGGGGCAGGTGCCTTAGCGACTTGTTGGAGAAGTTGCGATTTTCTCGATCCCCATCAACCTGGTTTCAGGCGGAGGTTTGATCGAGGGCCGCGAGATCCATCTCGGCGCGCTCGTGTTCATCGCCAACGACTCCACTTGGCTCCAAGAAGCGCCACTTGACGTCGAGGCGCTCCCCGTTCGCGGGGCAACACAATTTCACGCGTGCGTCCATGGCGTCCTGCTACGACAGCCGTTGACTCAGTATCGGTCAGCTCCTGTACTGACCTCCCTCCCTGCAGCCCGCCGGAGAAAGCGTTCCGCTCGATCGAGGCTTCAGCGGTGGGTGAGGCATGCGGTGGCTCGCCAGTCGGCCACCCCCCAAGTCGCGGCAATCGAGCCCGAAAAAACTCTCTACGGCCTGTTCGACTGGCTCCGTAGAGATTGCATCCGAGTGCGATAGCAGCGACCCCGCGGCAGAATTTTTGATTGTCAATGGACCACGCAGTCCTCCTAGCTTCAGTCATGAAGACGGAGGCGACGGGGGCGGCGATCCGTTGCATGTTCACGAAGAGTACCACCCCGAACCCCTCTCTTTGCAGCGGAGGGAAGAACTTGGCCGCCGGAACATGTATGCGCTTGACACTCCTATTGTTGGAGAAACCCCTGAGGCTCAAGCCTTGGAGGAGGCGCGCCTAGCCAACTTGGCTGAGCGCACTCGACTGGAGAACCTCCGGCGCGCACTCGACGAGCGTGCTCGGCAGCGTATCCCCGAGTCCAGTCGACGCTAACTTTTTCTGCCTCCGACTCAGGTATACCGAACTCCGATCCAGAATCTCGCAGCTACGGCCCGAATAGGAGAGTCAATGCAACCTTCCCAGTCAGAAGCTGGTCGAGGTATGGTGCAGATCCGGGCTTTGCTCCATGCGGCGGGAGAGCATAATACAGCAGTATCTCAGTCGCGGAATAGGATCCATAGCAGATCCGTGGTTGCAGGCACAGTCCAGTCGGCTCACAGCCCGAGATCGCCCCTGAGGTGTGAAGGACATGACGACCGGCGAGATCAGTACAGAAACCGCGAGCAGTATGATCACCGACTCGATCACGATGATCATCGTCGAGTGCCCATGCCTCCCCCAAGGAGTGGGTCATACGTGCCTTGGCAGCATGATGACAAACGTCCTCACAGTGGTGGGTGAAGGATTCTAGTCGACCCCAGGGATCCGGGCTTTGATGTGAGATCTATTCTCGTTCAGGGTCTGGTCGATAGAAACAGGGCTCACAGAGAGGGTCACAACAGAGATTTCCCAACCAGAAGCAGGGTACACGTCTCGGGTCCAGAGTGCTTCAGCAGAGCCATCAGGGCTGCGGTGATTCCTCCCAAATTCAGGTTGGCGACTAGAGTCAGTAAGTTCACTAGCAAGTCCAAGCCCGACACTTGGCTTGAGGATTATCGAGTGGCTGTACAGATTGGTGGTGGCAACGATGAAGTGGCCATGAAGCACCTTCCTTTGATGTTGGAGGGCTCGGCCAGAGCGTGGCTGAATCAGTTAGCACCTAGTAGTATTTATACTCGGGAAGATCTTGCCCGAGTATTTGTCAGAACATTTGAAGGTACTTGCAAACGGCCAGCAGGGCTGACAGAATTGCAGTGTTGCATTCAGAAACTGAATGAAACTTTGAGAGATTATATCCAGAGATGGATCATGTTGCACCACACGATGGAGAATGTGTCGGATCACTAGGCAATTTGTGCCTTCAAAGAAGGCGTTAAGTATCGGGAGTTGAACCTGAAATTCGGTCGGACAGGAGATATGACTCTGACTCGGATGATGGAGATTGCCACCAAGTACGCCAATGGTGAAGAAGAAGACCGACTCCGGAGTGGCAAGCACAAAACAGTCGCCCACGAAACCGGAGGAGGGAACTCCAGTCAGAAGCAGAAGCACAAGGCCGAGCCAGCCGCTCCTGGTGAAGCCTTAGCCGTGACTCAAGGAAAGTTCGAAGGGAAACCCAAAGGGCCGTGGAACCCCAAGAAAGTAAAAGATCAAGATGGAAATGATGTGCTAGATTTACCATGCCACATTCACACCAAAAAAGATGAAGAGGGTAATTTCATTTACCCGAAGCATACCACTCGACAGTGTCGACTCCTAATCCAGCAATTCCGCGAGAAACAACCCAAGGAAAAGGAGAAGGAAGCGGACAAAGTTGAGGATGAGGAGGAGGACGATGATGGTTACCCGCACGTCAATTCCACTCTGATGATTTTCGCTGATGTTGAGAGTAAGAGTCGACTGGAAGTCATCAACAAAGAAGTGAACATGGTCGCTCCGGTGACACCCAGTTATTTGAAGTGGTCTCAGACTGCCATTACATTCGACCAGTCCGATCACCCAGCGCACATAGCCACCCCTGGGAGGAAAGCGCTGGTGGTCGACCCAGTAGTCGAAGGCACTCGATTGACTAAGGTTCTGATGGATGGTGGCAGTGGTCTGAATATACTATATGCAGAGACGTTGAAAGGAATGGGCATTCCGATGTCCAGGCTCAGCGAAATTAATATGAGTTTCCATGGAGTTATCCCTGGCAAGAAGGCTGTGTCACTCGGTCAGATCGCCCTTGATGTAGTTTTCGGTGATTCCAAGAATTACCGCAAAGAAAAGTTGACATTTGAAGTTGTGGATTTCGAGAGTGCTTATCACGCTATTCTAGGCAGGCCAGCTTATGCACGTTTTATGGCTCGACCATGTTACGTGTACCTCAAATTGAAGATGCCTGGTCCTAAAGGGGTGATCACTATCACTGGCAGTCGAAAGAAGGCAGAAGAGTGCTTCCAGAAGGGCTCAAAGACCGCTGATGCACAGATGGCAGTAGTGTAGTTGCAGGAGTATAAAAAAATGCAGATCCGAGTGATTTGTTGCGAGCTAAGAAGCCTGCCACGGATTCAGCATTCCAGTTTTCTGGTGAAACGAAGCTGATTCATATTCATCCAATGGATCCCAATGCTGCACCGACTCACACTTCAACAACACTCGACTCCAAATAGGAAGAAGCGCTCATCCAGTTCCTCCGTGAGAACTGGGACATCTTTGCATGGAAACCTTCTGACATGCCAGGTGTTCCCAGGGGACTGGCTGAGCATCGTTTGCGAGTCGACCCAAAGGTGAAACTAGTCAAAGAACATCTTCGACAGTCCGCCGTACAGAAGAAGGAGGCAATCGGTGAAGAAGTGGCTCGGCTTCTGGCAGCTGAGTTTATCCGAGAGATTTACCACTCCGAGTGGTTAGCTAATGTTGCCATGGTCCCAAAGAAGGACGACTCACATCACATGTGCATCGACTTAAACATATCAATCAGGCCTGCCCGAAAGATGACTTTCCTCTCCGTCGCATCGACCAAATAGTTGGCTCGACTGCGGGGTGTGAGCATTTGTCCTTTTTGGACGCTTATTCCGGGTATCATCAGATCCTTCTATATGGACCCGATGAGATAAAAACAGCTTTCATCACCCCATTTGGGTGCTTCTGTTATGTCACTATGCCATTCGGTTTGAAGAACGCCGGAGCCACATTCATGAGGATGATCCAGAAGTGTCTGCTCACTCAAATTAGTCAGAATGTGGAAGCATACATGGATGACATTGTGGTCAAGTCACGAAAAGGTTCCGACCTACTGGTTGACCTTGCCGAAACCTTTGCCAACCTTAGAAGGTATGATATCAAGCTTAATCCATCAAAGTGCACGTTTGGAGTTCCAGGTGGAAAATTACTCGGTTTTCTCGTTTCTGAATGGGGGATCGACGCTAACCCAGAGAAAGTGGGTGCCATACTCCGGATGAAACACCCTGTGCGTGTGCATGATGTCCAGAAGCTTACTAGTTGTTTGGCGCCCTAAGTCGATTCATTTCTCGCCTCGGTGAAAAGGCACTGCCTCTTTACCGACTGATTAAGAAGTCAGATAAGTTCGAGTGGACTCCTTAAGCTAATGCAGCATTTGCAGAGCTCAAAGCCCTGCTTTCCACCCAGTCGGTGCTTGCTGCTCTAATCAGCAAAGAGCCTTTACTGCTTTACACTGCAGCCACTGGAAAAGTCGTCAGTACAGTACTTACGGTTGAGAAGGAAGAAGAAGGAAAAGCCTACAAAGTTCAGCGCCCAGTATACTATGTCTCTGAAGTTTTGACTCCATCAAAGCAAAGATATCCACATTATCAGAAGCTTGTTTATGGGATTTATATGACCACGAAGAAGGTTGCACATTACTTCTCTGATCACTACATTACAGTCGTCAGCGACGCTCCATTATCAGAGATTCTGAACAATAGAGATGCAACTGGTCGAGTGGCAAAGTGGGCGATTGAACTCCTTCCCTTAGATATCAAGTTTGAGGCAAAGAAAGCTATCAAGTCCCAAGCAATAGCAGATTTCCTCGTCGAGTGGATTGAACAACAACTGCCGACTCAAGTTCACTTGAAGCACTAGACCATGTTCTTTGATGGTTCCAAGATGCTGAATGGCTCCGGTGCTGGGGTGGTACTGGTATCCCCCCGAGGAGACAAGCTCAGATATGTCCTCCAAATTCACTTTGATTCCTCCAATAACGAAGCAGAATATGAAGCACTCTTGTATGGGTTGCGTATGGCCATCTCACTCGGCGTCCATCGCCTCATGGTCTATGGTGACTCAAATTTGGTAGCCAATCAAGTGATGAAGGAGTGGGACGTCAGAAGCCCAGCCATGACTAGTTACTGCAACGCGGCGAGGAAGTTGGAAAAGAAGTTTGAGGGGTTAGAGCTCCATCATGTACCCTGACTGAAAAATCAAGCAGTAGATGATTTAGCAAAGATAGGCTCCAAGAGAGAAGCTATTCCCAGTAATGTGTTCCTGGAGCATATTCATGCACCTTCAGTTCAAGAAGATCCCTTCGCTGAAGAGCCCCCGCAGCCAAGGAGTGCCATAGATCCGACTGAAGTCGAGGTCCCAGCCGTGGTTGACTTGATCATGGAGGTGTTGGTCATCACTCCCGACTGGACAGTGCCATACATTGCATATATCCTTAGGAAAGAGCTCCCAGAGGATGAAGAAGAGGCTCGACAGATCGTCCATCGATCCAAGGCCTTTACCGTAATAAGAGGACAACTGTTCAGAGAAAGTGCAACTGGGGTCAGCCAAAAATGCATAACACCAGAAGAAGGCCGGGTGATCCCCCATGACATCCATTCGGGGACCTGTGGTCACCATGCATTCTCTCGGATCATTGTGGCTAAAGCATACCGAGCTAGATTTTATTGGCCACGAACAAATGAAATGTCGAAAGATATAGTCGACAGATGTGAAGGCTGCCAGTTCTACTCCAATATGTCGCACAAACCTACATCAGCCCTGAAGACCATTCCACTCGTCTGGCCCTTTGCTGTCTGGGGATTGGACATGGTTGGTCCACTGAGGACTGGTAGGAGCGGCTTCACTCATGTTCTTGTAGCAGTCGACAAGTTTACCAAATGGATCAAAGCCAAGCCTATTAAGAATCTTGAAGCTAGTACTGCTGTCAGCTTCATCAGAGAGTTGATATTGAGATATGGGGTTCCGCACAGCATCATCACTGACAACGGATCGAACTTCGATTCTGATGAGTTCAGAACCTTCTGCGCCTCACAAGGCACACGAGTCGACTACGCTTTAGTCGCCCATCCCTAGTCGAATGGACAAGCAGAAAGAGCAAATGGCCTGATTCTCGAAGGACCGAAACCCTGACTGATGTGAGATCTCAAGCACGCAGCGGGCGCCTGGGTTGATGAACTTCCATCAGTTCTCTGGGGATTTAGGACAACTCCCAATCGGTCGACTGGCCGAACTCCATTCTTCTTGGTCTATGGGGCTGAAGCTGTTCTACCGAGTGACTTGCTTCATAATGCACCACGAGTTGAGCTCTTTTGTGAAGATGAAGCAGAACAAGCTCGGCAAGACGCAATCGACCTCCTAGAGGAGGAAAGAGAGATGGCCTCCGGTCAACCATTTATCAGTAAGACTTGCGTCGATTCCACGCTAGACACGTGAAGGGTCGAGCTTTTCAAGAGGGAGACTTGGTTCTTCGAGTGGATCAGCAGAAACCACACAAGCTCGCCCCAGCTTGGGAAGGTCCCTTCATTGTCACCAGAGTGCTCCACAATGGAGCATACCACCTTTACAATGTCGAGCATAAGAAGGACGAGCCACGGGCTTGGAATGCGGAGCTGCTCCGCCCCTTTTTACTTAAGTACTCGTTCGAATAAAATGTAATAAGAAATACCTTTGTAATTTGTTTATCAAAGACAAGAGCTTTATAGTCCTCTTGAACGATTGTTGTTGCTTTTATTTGCGTCTGAAATCCCCCAGTGGGTGACTTAGCTGCGAATCCGTTTCGCCTAAGTTCAAAAGAAAATCCTGCCGCGTGGTGAGCAAGCTTCTCACTCGGAGGCTTAGCCGTGAATCCGTTTCGCCTGTTTGAAAAATCCTACTAAGTGGTGAGCAAGCCTCTCACTCGGGGGCTTACCTGCAGTCCAGTACTCGCCTAAGTTTGTAAAATCCTACCGAGTGGTGAGCAAGCCTCTCACTCGGGGGCTTAGCTGCAGTCCAGTACTTGCCTAAGTTTGTAAAATCCTACCGAATGGTGAGCAAGCCTCTCACTCGGGGGCTTAGCTGCAGTCCAGTACTTGCCTAAGTTTGTAAAATCCTACCGAATGGTGAGCAAGCCTCTCACTCGGGGGCTTAGCTGCAGTCCAGTACTCGCCTAAGTTTGTAAAATCCTACCGAGTGGTGAGCAAGCCTCTCACTCGGGGTCTTAGCTGCAGTCCAGTACTCACCTAAGTTTGTAAAATCCTACCGAGTGGTGAGCAAGCCTCTCACTCGGGGGCTTAGCTGTGAATCCGTTTTGCCTCAATTTAAAAAATCCTACCGAGTGGTGAACAACCCTCCCACTCGGGGGCTTAGCTGCGAATCCGTTTCGCCTAAGGTTAAAAAATACTACCGAGTGGTGAGCAACCCTCCCACTCGGAGGCTTAGCTGCAGTCCAGTACTCACCTAAGTTTAAAAAATCCTACCGAGTGGTGAGCAACCCTCCCACTCGGAGGCTTAGCTGCAGTACAGTACTCGCCTAAGGTTTAAAATCTGTCCCTGTCTGCAAGGATGATGAGGTACAGGTCGACTGCAACCTTCCCCTTAGGAGCTGCACCACAAGTATAACGTATGCTCCATCCCCATCCGCAAGGACGACGAGGTGCAGGTCAACCACTGCCTTCTACTCCGAGCTACGCCACAAGTACAACGTACGCTCCATCCCTATACGCAAGGACGATGAGGTGCAGGTCGACCGCGGCCTTCTTCTTTGAGCTACGCCACAAATACAACATGTGCCCCATCCCTGCCCGCAGGGACGACGAGGCGTAGGTCGATTGAACTCTCCACTTCAGGGCTACATCCCAAAGAGCAAATTCCATGCGCAGGCAAATACAAACATATTCAGAAATAAACCAAGTTCAGATAGATCCTAAAAATTCCAGGCGACAAGTATTCGAGCATCAAGACCGAAGGAGTTTAATGGTTACAGCAACCACTCGACATCCCGAGGCAAATTTAAGGAAAGATTAAATCTCAAAGCTTGTTCATTCAGCAGGAGGAGGGCTGGCAGGTTCAACGAATTCGTCCAAGTCGATTCCATCTGCAATCCGAGTGGCGGCAGCTATGAAAGTCTCCATAAAGGACTGGAAATCGTGCCTTTTGGTGTTGGCGACCTTGATCGCCGCCAGCTTGTCTTCGCGAGCTTCCTTGCAGCGGACTCTTACCAAGGACAACGCCACGTCAGCACCACACCGGGCAGAGGACTCCTTCCATTCTTGCACTCGACCAGGAACCTCATTGAGCCGAGTCATCAGAGATTCGAGGTCATTTTAAAGCGTCGCCCTTGAACAGAGTGATGAGTCGATCCGTGAAACTGCCACCTTCAGATGAGCGAGGTAACTTGTGTCACTGGCGACACGGGATTCCAGTCGAAGCACATTCATGGCAGCCTTGTCACTGACTGGAGAAACGATAGGGTCTAAACCCATCTCGATCCGTCCAGTTTCCTCGCCAAAGTTTTGGCAGAATTCTGCAGTCAAAGAGTTAGTGAGTCGAGTGGACAGGATTAACTCGCAAGCGGTAAAGCAGTCGGATTAAAAGGAGTACCTTCCAGCATAAGATAGAGCTTCTTGGCAAGAGTTCTCAGATAGGCTTCCACATCATTTCTCTTACGAGCCGCGGACTCTAGCTTCTCATTCAGAGCAATCTAATCCTTCTTCAGATGAGTTACCTCTCGGTTGGATTCAGTGAGAGAGGACTTCATCTTGCTTACTTCTCCTTCCAGCGCTCCGACCGAAGCCAGCTTCTGGTCTGCAAGGGCAATCTTGTCTTGAGCTTCCTTCTGCGCAACTGTTTGATCCAAGTCCTTTTCCAGGCCAACCTCATTCTCTCTGCAAATAAGCAATCAGATCAAACAAGAGATCGAAGAAATATTTTAAAGGACGATCGACATGAACAGTCGACAAGCAGTTACCTTCCATACCAGCAGCTTCCTCTTGAGCTTTCTTCAACTTTTGTTGGGCCAGCTCCAAGTCGAGGTTGAGTTGCCTCTTCTTATCCTCAAATTCGGCGAACTTAGAAATGAGAGTACAAGATTTCTGCAGAAGGTAAAAGACGTGTCAATCGACAAGATCAAAGATTATTTACTTCCGAGTGAATAAAACATAAAAGTTTACTCAGACCCCAGCCGACTGCCCGCAGTCGACTGCGGTCTCGGGGACTACACCCAGCGGGTGCACTTGGCGTGCCCCCGCTGATTCAGACCCCACTCGACCAGTCCGCCCGAGTCGAATAACAAAAAGAAAGAGAGAAGAACTATTCAGACCCCGGCCGACTGCCAGCAGTCGACCGCGGTCTCGGGGACTACACCCAGTGGGTGCACTTTACGTGCCCCCACTGGTTTAGATCCCACTCGGCTGGTCCGCCCAGGTCGAGTGGAAGAAAGGAAAGTGAAGAGTACTCAGACCCCAGTCGACTGCCCGCAGTCAACTGCGGTCTCGGGGACTACACCCGGTGGGTGCACTTAGCGTGCCCCCACCGGTTCTGATCCCACTCGCCCAGGTTGAGTGGAAAAACAAAACACCCAGTGGGTGTATAGATTCGATGCAAACAATAAGAGATTGTGTGAAAGAAAATATTTTAGGAAGCATATCCTAATAGAACAAGGTCAGTCGAAAGCCAACTTACCTGGACATTGGCCCGAAGAGCCGCGCTGGCGTCGTAAGCGGCCTGGTTGTTCTCGTGCACCATCTTCATCCGCTCCATCATCACGTTAGCCTGACGGATAGCCTCCACAGCGGCATCCGACTGGCTTTCCGGAAAATGATAGTTGGTGAAGAAAGGAGCAGACGGCCCGGATGCGGCAGCTTGGAGCTCCGAGGCATGGGATTGGGCAGCTGAAGGAAACACCGATACAATAGACGGTGCAGGGCGCTCACTCAACAATGGGACAACAAAAGTTACAAAGGCCCCACCTGCATCTTTAGGTTGTTGGACAGTTGGTTCCGTCGTCAGTCCCGGCTGAGATGTCTTGCCAGCCGCTACTCTTTTGTTCTTTCTGGGCCTCGGGGCCACATCTTCATCATTATCCGGAAGCTCGATAACGTTGGGTGGGGCTGCAAATAAATCAGACGACCCCAAGTGAATCGCCAGAATTTGATCGACCAAATAATCAAGAACAAGATCACGAGAATTTTACCTGGGTTGGAGGTAACCGCGTCTTCCATTTCCTCATCTCGGTATTGGCGGTAAGAAGTTCCAGAGGTAGCAGCACTACAAATGTCAACTTTCAGTCGATTATGTTCTGTTGCTTGAGTCGACCAAAAGATTGGGTCAGATGCTTACCCGAATATGGTGGGAATGGTCACTTTGATTCTGGGCAAAGCCTTCGGCGGTTTGGAGGACGTGGCCTTCAGTAGTTTCGGCGGAGGAGGTGGTGCAGTCTTGAGCTATTTCGGTCCCTGTCGGCGTAATGGGCCACGGGTAGGCTAACCCGAGTCCCAGAACCTTTCAAGACATCGGGGCAGGCTGTGCCCCTCAAGACCCCAGGACAAAGAGCCACCTTCTGAGAAGTCGGCGGTGAGGCAACCGACTGGTCACTCGCGGCTGAGTCCCAAGAACGACTTCAGGATAAGCCGGCTTCTGGCTGACGACTTCCCAAGAAGCCGGCCTCGGGGAGTCGGCCCGCGACTCCGACAAACCCCATGTCCTCATCAAGAGGGACAGGACAGGGGATTGGTTACAGAGAAGCCCGCTCCTGCCCCTTTCCAGAGGCAGGCATGGCTACAGTACGATGTACCAGCGGCGATCTTCGTGCGGAGTGGCACTGTTGCCATGCTGGCCCTGACATCAGCACCGGTGGACTGAATCCTGCGCCCATGACGGCTTGTCTGTATGACCCTGGGACAGCGGGTCCCGCCAGCCAGCGGGACCCTAGAAGGCGGCAAGTGCGCCAACAGTCGGACTCATTGGGAGTCGGCCCCCGGGAGTCGGCCAGCTCCTCCCCCGGGTCCCACGCACCGTCAACCAGATGTGACAGGGAATGGCAACAGTGATCGCCCGCCAGACGGCGGAGCTGTTGCCACGACCCCATGACCGAGCCCGCGTCATTAGAAGCACGACTACAGTAATCTGCAGCCGACAAGATCCGCCCGCGGCGGACATGGCCTGTCGGCTCCGTACCGAGCCAGTCGGTGGGGCCCACCAGTCGGCGGGCCCCAGGAGTCGGCGGATAAGACGGCGGCCAGAGAGACTGACGGCTGGGCCCGCGCCCAGTTGGATTACCATTGTACCCCTGGGGGTAGGCCTATATAAACCCCCCAGGGCACCCATGCAAAGGGTTGGAATCCATTAGCGCTAGACCAGACCATACAGGAAGGAGAGAGCTAGCCTTGCCTTCTCCTACCTTCAGGAAACAACTCTAGGAGCAATCGTGTAAACACTTTGCCATAGTGATCATGCGGAGACCCCGTAGAGCAGCAGTAGGGGTATTATCTCCCCGGAGAGCCCTGAAGCTGGGTAAGATTTGCCGGCGTGCATGTCTTCGCCTCATCCCGTTTCCAGGCATCGGCAACGTTCTACTCGCCCCCACCATGATAAGCCTTCCTTTGGCATATGTCTCACCCAACCCCCGACATTTGGCGCCCACCATGGGGCCTGGTGCACCACCGTCCAGAGACCTGTTCTGGACGGGAACCCTTTTCCTCCCTGGCGAGCGCAGCCAGCCAGGCACGCCAGACGGAGTTTGCGCTGACGCGCTGCACGGCATTGAGATCACTTGCGCAGCCAGCTGCCTCGCCGAACTTGTCGGTGAGGTTCGCCTCTCTGACGAACCTGCATCCAACGCAGGCACGGGCGGCTCCGAGAGCCTCCTCGCGGGCCTCCTCGACCAAGTCCATGTCTCCGGCGAGCCTGCCGTGGACTTGGAGTCTGTAGGCTCCACCGACCCGATGCTGGTCGACTCCGACACCGCGTCGCTCGACGCATTCCCCACTAATGTGGTGGTCTATGATGAACCTTTCCCTCGCGCGGAGAGCGACGGAAGCACCATCACCGAGGTGCTCGTCATTAGTCATGACGAGCCTCCCAGCGGAGGAGCGCACGACCCACTTGGTGCAGTGCTACAAGACCTGAGTGCGCCCATTCCGGAAGACGCTGACATGGAGACATTGGAGGCGCGCCGCCTTCAGCTCGTCGAAGGCGCGAAGAAGCTGGCTAGCATGAGACGCTTGTCAGAAGCCTACCAGCGGGAGATGGATCGCGCTGTTGGCGGCTCGCCAGCCCTAGCAGGGCCCAGCCGCCTCGGCGCGGTCCAGCAGCACGGCGTAGCCATCGCCAGCCTGTTCGGGGCAAGTCGCCCTGTGTACGCTACGCCTGCGAAGAACATTCGAGCCGCCCAGGTGGCGGCGGACGAACTGGACAATTTCGAGGGCGAAGAGCGCCGTCTGATGATGGAGCGAGTCAGCGGCTCCTCGACGTGGCTGCCGCGCAGAACGAGGCCGGCTGCCGCACGGAGGCGCCGCAGCGGCCAAACGACGACCTTCGCCGAGATCAAGGTGCGACGTCTCGGATGCCGACTGGTGGTGCCCGAGGAAGAAGAGACAAGGATCCGACTGTCAGCCACAGTCGGACTCACATTACCATAGAGCGCGACCGAGACGGCCGCCCGAGAGCAGTGGAACGACGGGACGACTGTCCGCCTCCTCCTCCGCGCAAGGAAAGGCGAGTCTCCCCGCCGCCTGTTAACCATCCGAATCTCGGCGACCGGCTTGGCCGCTGAGAGGGAGTCGGAGAAAACGACGCCCGCCACCGGATCGACTGACTTCACCGATCCCTGGCGCTGGAAGAAGAAGATGAGTTGGGTCCGCCTTGTTTCGGGCCCCGCATTCGAGATGAGCCGTTTCCCAAAGGGTTCACGCTCCCAAGAGACACACCCAAGTACACCGGCTCCGTGAAGCCGGAAGACTGGCTGGTCGACTACTCCACGGCTGTCAGCATAGCAAACGGCAACAAGCGAGTCGCCGTAAAATACGTTCCGCTCATGCTCCAGGGCACGGCCCGGACATGGCTGAACAGCCTGAAGCCCCGCAGCATCAACAGCTGGGTTGACTTCACCGAAGCATTCGATCGCAACTTCACCAGCACGTACAAGCGTCCTCCCAAGCCTCGTCAGCTTTCCTTGTGCATGCAAGGTCTCGACGAGTCGACTCGCGATTACCTCACGTGTTGGGCCGAGCTTCGGAACTCCTGCGAGGGCGTGTACGAGGTGCGGGCTATCGAGTACTTCACAGCCGGGTGCAGAGAAGGCACCCTCCTCAAGCACAAGCTCCTCTGCGACGAGCCAGGAACCCTCGATGAGCTGCTGATCATAGCAGACAAGTACGCCACGGCCGACTCCTCCATGAAGGCGGAGATTCAAGTTAGCGCAACTGGCAAAGTGTCCCCTCAGGCTCCAAGAACTCCGGCGG
Organism: Triticum urartu; assembly: GCF_003073215.2. Lineage (NCBI taxonomy): Eukaryota > Viridiplantae > Streptophyta > Magnoliopsida > Poales > Poaceae > Triticum > Triticum urartu. The sequence goes on from NC_053026.1 coordinate 134,342,613, forward strand.
GAGATGCTAGTCGACGGCAGCAGTAGAGCGACCACAAGCGCAAGGCCCCGTAGCCGGCTTCCAGAAGCCGGCAGGGCGCGACAGTCGAAGACCAGCAGCCGGATGGGCAGCCTCCACCCAAGCGACAGAAAGGTGGCAATCCTAACTGGTTGCCGGCCTTCTCATATGAGCAGACCCTGGATGGTCCTTGCAAGTTCCATAGCGGCGTGAAGCCGTCAAATCACACTACCCAGAAGTGCCACTGGCTCACCAGGGTCGCCAAGGGAGATGGCCTCCTACCTTCCCCGCCTGCTGGGCAGCCGCCTCCGCCTCCGCCCCAGCAGCCGGCTGTTAGGCCAGTCGGCGCAGTACAAGATGAATACCCCGAAGAGCACGGAGCCTACATGTTGTTTACCAGTATGGCTGATGATCAACGTAGCAGGCGGCTGCAGCGACAAGAGGTGAATGCAGTAGCATCAGAGACACCAGAGTTCATGCACTGGTCCGAGAAGCCTATCAACTAGAGCAGAGCTGATCACCCAGAGGTGATGCCGAGTTCGGGCTCTTATGCTTTGGTCTTGGATGCCACCTTTGCTACGGATAGACGAGCTGCTCGTTTCTCGCGAGTTCTGATAGACGGAGGCAGCAACATCAACATCCTGTACAAGGACACCATGGAGAAGTTAGGAATCAAGCAAAGACAGCTTCAGAACAGCCGGACTGTGTTCCACGGCATTGTTCCTGGGCTTTCCTGCTCACCAATTGGCAAGATCCTGATGGACGTCCTCTTTGGAGACAAAGATCACTTCCGTCGAGAGTTAGTTTGGTTTGAGGTGGTGGACCTCGAGAGCCCATACCATGCACTACTTGGCCGACCCACCTTGGCCAAGTTCATGGCGGTCCCCCACTATGCCTACCTCAAAATGAAGTTGCCCAGTTCCAGGGGAATTCTGACCGCAGCCGGCGACTATCGGAAGTCGTCTGCCTATGCGGCTAAGAGCAGTCAGCTAGCCGAGTCCCTGGTGATCGCAGCCGAGAAGCGGCTCCTTAAACGGGTTGTGGCAATGGCCGGCAAGCAGCCAGAGGTGTCGCCTAACCCGAAGGAGTCAGAGGCTGAGGGTTCGTTCAAGCCGGCCAAGGAGACAAAAAAGATACCCTTGGATCCCGAGCACCCAGAGAGGTACGCTGTCGTAGGCGCAAACCTCGACAGCAAATAGGAAGGCGAGCTCGTCAATTTCCTCCATGAGAATCGGGACATCTTCGCATGGTCCCCCAAAGACATGCCAGGTGTACTGACGGAATTCGTCGAGCACAAATTACATGTCTGATCTGATGCAAAGCCGGTCAGGCAGCCCCTGCGCCGCCTATCAGAAGAGAAGAGAAGAGTTGTCGGAGAAGAGATAGCCCGACTCCTAGCAGCCGGCTTCATTATGGAAGTATTCTTTCCAGAGTGGCTAGCAAATCCGGTCCTGGTACTGAAGAAGAACAAGAAGTGGCGAATGTGTATTGACTACGCGAGCCTCAACAAGGCCTGCCCCAAGGACCCGTTCGCTCTACCAAGAATTGATCAGGTGATAGACTCCACCGCCGGATGCGAGCTGTTGAGTTTTTTGGATGCATATTCAGGATATCACCAGATCAAGCTGAACCCGGCTGACAGACTGAAGACCGCCTTCATCACGCCATTTGGAGCCTTCTGCTACCTCACCATGGCATTCGGCTTGAGGAATGCCGGCGCCACCTTTCAGCGTTGCATGCAGAAGTGCCTCCTCAAGCAACTCGGGAGAAACGCGCACGTCTACATGGACGATGTGGTGGTGAAGACGGAAAAGCATGGAACACCGCTGGAAGACCTCAAGGAGACCTTTGAGAACCTGCGCCGATTCCAGATCAAGCTCAACCCCGAGAAGTGCGTCTTCGGAGTACCAGCCGGCCAACTCCTTGGCTTGCTGGTCTCTAAACGCGGCATAGAGTGCAACCCTTTAAAGATCAAGGCCGTCGAGAGGATGGAGGTACCTAGCCGACTGCTGGACGTGCAAAAGTTCACCGGCTGCTTGGCGTCCATCAGCCGATTCATCAGTTGGCTGGGCGAGAAAGCTCTCCCCTTATACCAACTCATGAAGAAGACCACTTTTTTCGAGTGGAACCACAAGGCGGACGAAGCTTTTCTCCAGTTGAAAAAGATGCTGACTACTCCACCCGTTCTGGCGGCTCCGACTCCTAAGGAACCTATGCTCCTGTACATCACCGCCACCAGCCGGGTAGTCAGCACGGTCATTGTAGTGGAACGCAAGGAGGAAGGCAAGGCACTACCTGTCCAGAGACCGGTATATTACCTGAGCGAAGTGCTGTCAGCCTCCAAGCAGAACTATCCCCACTACCAGAAGATGTGCTATGGCGTGCACTTTACTGCCAAGAAGTTGAAGCCTTACTTTCAAGAGCATCCAATCACCGTGGTCTGCACGGCCCCACTTGCCGAGATCATCGGAAGCCGAGATGCTTCTGGCCGAGTGGCCAAGTGGGCCATAGAGCTGGCTCCCTACACCACCCACTATCAACCCCACACTGCCATCAAGTCACAAGCGCTGGCCGACTTCCTCGTCGACTGGGCCGAGACCCAGTACCTACCTCCAGCGCCCGACTCCACCCATTGGTGGATGCATTTCGACAGCTCCAAGATGCGCACCGGCTTGGGAGCCGGCGTTGTCCTCACCTCTCCTAAAGGCGACAAGCTCAAATACGCACTGCAAATCCATTTTGCCGCCTCCAAGAATGTCGCCGAGTACGAGGCGCTCATTCATGGGCTCCGGCTTGCCAAAGAACTCGGCATTCGCCGGATCCTGTGTTATGGCGACTTGGACTTAGTGGTCCAGCAGTCGTCTGGCGACTGGGATGCCAAAAATGCAAACATGGCAAGTTACCGTTTCCTCGTGCAGCAACTCAGTGGGTATTTCGAGGGGTGCGAATTCCTCCATGTGCCAAGAAACGACAATGACCAAGCAGACGCCTTGGCACGAATTGGCTCTACCCGCCAAGCTATACCATCCGGCGTCGCCCTCCAACGCCTCCTCAAGCCGTTTGTCAAGCCTTCACCAGAATCAGACTCCATCTTCGTGCCGGCTCGTCCCGAAGAAGTCGGATACGACTCCAGAGCCCCGGCAGACGGTACGGGGACTTCGGTAGATGGTTCCAAAGCCGCCACAGTCGGGGCAGGCCCAGGGACTGCAGAGCCCGACCCGAGGACGGCGGCGGCGGGCTCGAAGACTCCAGAACTCGGCCCAAGAGCCGCGCCAGTCGGCCCGGGGACTTCATTAACCCAGCAAGCGGTTGTTGACTCCAACCCGCCGCCTCCCAGCCCAGCCGCCCTCGTCCAAGTCGCAGTTCTGGCAGCCGAAGAAATAACAGCACCCTCATGGGCCCAGCCCATCCTCAAATTTCTGGTGAGCAAAGAGCTACTAACTGATGAGACCTTAGCTCGGCAAGTACAACGTCGAGCGGCAGTCTACACCATAGTCAACAGAGAGCTGGTCAGGCGCAGCATCACTGGTGTCTACCGGCACTGCGTAGAGCCAGAGCAAGGCCAAGCAATTCTCAAAGACATCTACCAAGGCGAGTGCGGCCACCATGCGGCTTCAAGAGCACTCGTCGCCAAAGCTTTCCGACACGGCTTCTTTTGGCCAACGGCCTTGGAAGAGGCCAAGGAATTGGTCCAAAAATGCAAAAGGTGCCAGAAGTTCCGCTCGAAGCCGCATCAACCGGCTTCTGCAGTCAAGACCATCCCCATTGCTGGCCTTTCGCAGTTTGGGGTCTAGACATGGTGGGACCATTCAAGACGGCACGAGGTGGCTTAACTCACTTACTTGTCGCAGTGGAGAAGTTCACCAAGTGGATAGAAGCAAAGCCAATCAAGAAACTGAACGGTCCGACTGCCGTGACCTTCATCTCCGATATCACAATTCAGTACGGCATACCAAACAGCATCATCATCGACAACGGCACAAATTTTGCCAAAGGCGCTTTGGCCCGTTTTTGCGCAACACAGGGCATCCGACTGGACCTAGCGTCCGTCGCCCATCCACAGTCAAACGGCCAGGTGGAGCGAGCAAACGGCCTCATCCTATCCGACATCAAGCCCCGACTGGTCGAGCCTATGGAGCGTTCGGCTGGCTGCTAGCTCGATGAGTTGCCAGCCATCCTCTGGAGCCTGCGCACGACTCCAAACAAGTCAACCGGCTTTACGGCTTTCTTCCTCTCTATGGTGCTGAAGCCGTCATCCCAACTGACATAGAGTTCGACTCCCCGCGAGTCACCATGTACACCGAGGAGGAAGCAGAAGAAGCACGACAAGACGACGTCGATCTGCTGGAAGAGGGCTGACTGTTGGCACTCAGCCGGTCCAGCATCTACCAGCAGAGCCTGCGCCGATACTACAACAGGAAGGTCAAGCGGAGATCTTTCCAAGAGGGCGACCTTGTGCTCTGACTGATCCAGTGAACAGCCGGCCAGCACAAGCTGTCGGCACCTTGGGAAGGCCCTTTCATCATCAGCAAAGTACTGGGCAACGACTCCTACTACCTAATTGACACTCAGAAGCCCCGAGCATGCAAGAGAGACGACTCTGGCAAAGAGACGGAGCGGCCATGGAATGCAAATCTCCTCCGAAGATTTTACAGTTGATGCAGTATGTACCACGCTACCTTTTGTATTAAAATACCAAGACTTCAGGCCCCCCGAGACGAGCTCGGGGATTGCCCTCTTTTGTCTGTATGATAAAAATTATGCCTACGAGTATATTACTCTTTGTTATGCCGCTTGGCACCGGGCTCGACAGGTCGGCTTGGGGACTTGCCGCCTTGCACTATGAAATGCTTCCTGCAGCCAGACAATAGTGTGTGGTGCCTAAGTCATCTCCTGTCAGAAGCCGCAGCTTGCAGAGCGACTATACGGTGGGCAGGAGTAAGGTAGAATGGGCGTTCGCATGAAAAATGGCTAAGGACTCAAAGCATAAAACATAGCTTAAGACGGCTTCCAGCCTCCCCTTTTTTCTTTTCGCAAAGCCAACTATTAAGCACTCGGCTTACCGCCTTCTATTCAACTTGCTCAAAAACTCTAAAAATGGCTAAGTACTTGCTTTCCCAAAGTAGCCAAGCATTTGGTCCAACGGTAGTCCGCAGAGCGGCTGTCCGACTGGCAAGGCAGGCAACTAAGGGAAAGTGGCAAAGGAAAAGGCCAAAAGAGCAATGAGCAAGAAAAGATAGAATTCGGATAAATATTTACATAACATAGGCCCTTGGCCGAATCTTCGAGCAGAAGTTCAAAATACACCCCGCGGGTGGAATTGTGCGAATTAACAAGTTCTTCAAAGACTACTAAGGCAGATAAAATAAAGATAAGGCGGCAGCTTAGGAAGCGGCAGACGGATTCGGAGGTTCGGAGGAGGCGGCAGCGTCAGGCGTTGGGGCGGCCGGCTGGGCAGTCTCGGCTTGATCGCCTCCGGCGGCAGTCGGATCGGTCACATGCGGCTCGTTGCTGGAGGCGCGGTCGAGCTGAGGCTGGCCGTCTGCTCCGTCTTCTGGTGCTTCCGTCTCGCCTCCGTCCTCCGCCTCGCCTTCCTCCTCAACGCTGGAGCCGATCATCTCCGCTGGGTCCTCGCCGTAGTCCGGGTTCATCCCAAACCACTCCGGCGGTACCTCCTCGCCATCTTGAGACCGCTCGGGGATGAAGATGCTGGTGTCGGTGTACTCGGCGATCGCCGCAGCACGCTTGACGAGGGCGTCTTCCGCGGCTGACAGCTTCGGCTGGGTCTTCGACCGGAGTGTGGCCAGCTGGTCTAAATCCAGCCCCGGATACCACGCCTTGATGAACTCCAAGGCCCGGCGCGCTCCAGCTCGGGCCGAGGAACCCTTCCAGGCCTCAAGACGACCAGCCGCGACCTCCAGCCAGTCGGTAGTCCGACCGGGGGTGCGCGGAGCCTGCATGTCCGGCCATAGGGCGGCAATCGCCTGGGCGCCGACACGTTGAAGCCGGCGCAGCATCCGGTGAGTCGGCCAAAGGCGAGCCTCGATGCTCAGGATATGCTCATCAAGGGTTCGGGGAGCGTCGGCGGCGATCTCGGCACCTTCCTCCCTCCGACCTTCACGATTAGACTCGATGGCTTGGATGGCAGCCTGCGAATGCCCGGGAAAGAAGTCTGCCAAGACGGAAGAAACGAAGAAACAAGTCAAAAACCAGGAGTCGGCACGACTTATAATCAGTAGCTCGGAAAAAGAAAGTAAAGAAAGCCACCATCAACAATGTCTTCAATCTCATGGAAGCCGGAGGCCAGCAGTGCCTCTTTGTCAGTCCAGGAGGAGCGCTCGCTCGCGAACTCGGCCAGGAGGGCGGTTTCCGCCTCTTCCGCCTCCTTCTGCGTCTTCGCAGGCAGCTCCTTCTGCTCTGCCAATTGTGTGGACAGCAGACCACGCTCCGTGGCAAGCCTGCTGCACTCCTCCCCCTTGACGCGCAATGCGGAGTTGGCTTTCGCTCAGCTGCTGTTGAAGAACAGCGTTGGCTTCTGAAGAGAAGGAAGAAAGAAGGTGTTAAGTCATCAATAAAGAAGGTCGCCGGGGAGATCTGGCCCGACTGCTCAGCAGTCGGCCCGAATCTCGGGGACTACAGCCCGCGGGTGTGCCAGCGCGCCCCCGCAAAGAAGAAAAAGGACTTACTCCGGCTCTCCGACAAGTCGGCGGTCCGCTTGCCCAGCTCTTCAACGTTACGGTTGAAGGCAGTAACGCGGAGGTTGTGGTAGTCCTGCGACAAATATTTCAGACAAAAGTTAGTACCCGGAGCTCACCAATTGGAGTTCTGGGCCGCCTGCTCAGCAGCCGGCCCGAAACTCGAGGACTACACCCAGTGGGTGCGCTGGCGCGCCCCCATAGAGAGGAACAAGAAAACAAGGACCAAAGAGAAAACATACCCGGACGGCTGCCCACGATGCCAGGTACGCCTTGGTGCACTTCTGAATGGCGTCGCCCTCAGCTCGAAGCTTCGTTTGGACATCCAGAAGTGCCTGGTTCAGCGGCCCTATGCCGCCTCCCCGCACCCACCCAATGGGCACGGCGCTCGTTGCTTTGGCATCCGGGATCGCCGAGCAGGCGGTGTCGGTCTCCAGGGGGCGTGGCGCCGAGGTCTCTTTCTCAAGACGACGGCGCGTTGGCGAGCCGACTTGAAGGAGTAGCCTCGCCACGGCCTCGTCTTAAGTCGGCGGCACCGGAGGGTCCGCTGGCTGTTTGCCTTGCGCGCTCCCAGACGGCGGCGGAGGTGGCGGTGGAACGATCACGTCCGGCGTGGAGGAGCCGCTGCCTTCCCTCTCCATGATGGGGTTCTCGCCGCCGGCTTCCTCTGCCTCGTGAACTCCGGAGGCGGCGGCGCAGACTTTAGCGGGGTGACGAACACGTCCGATTGGCGGTGCACGGCCTCCTCAGCCTGCCGCTTCGTCGCGGCGACGGCTTCGGCCTCTGCCAGTTTCTTCTTGGTAGAGGCCTCTGCCTTATCGGCCTCCACCTTCTCCAGGTGGGCGGCTTCTTCTTCATTGCGCTTCTCCTGCGCATTCCGCTCCATCGCCTCCCGGAGGTCAGTAGCGGGGTCAATCCGCCGAGTGGTGGCGGACGTCTCCGCTGACCCCATGACGGAGGCGGCGACAACCCTGTCAAGAGTGAGGGGCACCCTGAAGCGAGGGAAGCAAGTAAAAGACTCAGACAAAGCTACAGAGAAAGAATAAAGCGTCAAGACGGAATACTCACGTGGAGACCAGTGGCGGCTCTTCACTTTCTTGCGGAAGCGGTTGGCCTTTGCGGCCGCCTCGTCCCGCTTGGTCGCCATAGCCGAACTCTTGGGCTTCTTCGGCCGACTGCCGAACAAAGTTGGCACGGCCCTGCGCTTCTTCCCGCCGCCCGGAGCACCCGGCGCGGTAGAAGAGCCCTCACCAGGATGGCTGGCTCCTGGCCGGGGGTGGGGGGCGACCTCCTCATCATCGTCAGGCCAGTCCTCTAGACTGGCCCCGAGACGCGGGCCGCCTCCTCCCTCGGCGTCGTCTTCCAAAGCCGCCGCCCCCAGATCAGGGTCGTCGACGTCGCTCTCCGCCCGGTCGGCAAGGAACTCGCAGGCCGGCCCCGAGGTGCCGGCTGGTGGATGGAGGAGGGGATTCTGACCAAAGCCGACTGGTCAGGTCACACAAAACAGACTCGGCAAGAAAGAAGACAACTCGAAGAAAGAAAGAAAGGGCAACTCACTGTAGGTGGGGGGTTGGCGCGGGAGTACGGATCCTTGCCGAACCGCCAGTCCTCCAACAGCTTGCTGTCCGAGAGGTAGTTCACCATGTAGGCCACCTCCTCATGAGGCATGTCCTTGGTGCACATCCGACTCGGGTCACGGCGCCCGCTCATTTGGCATATCATGTGGGGGCGGCCTTGGAGCGGGAGAACTCGGCGCGCCATGAAGGCGGCCATCAGGTCCAGACCAGTCAGGCCCTCCGACTGCGTCAACACTCGGAGTCGTGTGACGGCGCCGGCTCTCGCAAGCGTCAATGACTTGGCCCGGAATGACCAGTTGGGCAATCTCCCAGCCGGCGGCCGGCTTCGAAGGCCGGCAGGTTGACCCAATCCCCCCCGCGAGGACGCTCTTCATGTAGACGTACAATCGCTGCCACATCTTCACCGACTTTATCAGCTTGATGATGGGGAAGGGGTTGTCGGCCCCCAACCTCCGCACGGCGATGAATGCGCTACACTGAGCCGGCACGCCTGCAGCCTGGGTGCCGAGCTTGGTGAAGAAGAACTCCCCCCAGAGCTCGAGAGTGGGGAGGACTCCGAGGAAGCCTTCACACAAGGCCACGAAGGCGGACAGCAGCACCACCGTATTGGGCATGAGGTGATGCGGCTGGAGTCCGTAGAACTCCAGAAAGGAGTGGAAGAAGCTGCTCGCCGGCAGCCCCAATCCGTGCAGGCAGTGCGAGCGGAAGATAACCCGCTCTCCCTCCTCCGGCGCTGGAGAGATATCCCCCCTCGGTGCAAGGCGTACCCGCACGTAATCTTCGCCGAGAAGCCGACGAGTCTAGCGGAGGAACTCGATGTGGTCGTCATGGACTTCTGAGCCATCCCAGGTGCCCGCATGCACCGTGGGAGGCGCGGCGGCAGAAGAAGAACTAATCGTGAGCGGATCGCCGTGGCGTTCGGCAAAGCTTGGGCGCGCGGCGGTGCGAGGAAGAAGAAGAATAATAAGAGCAAGGAGTAGCGAGGAGGAGGGGCGCGCGTGCTCTGCCGTGCCCCCCTCCTCCCCCTACTTATAGCCTCATGGGCTGCGAAGCCGAGGGGGCGGTTGTGGGATTTACTGTGCCCACGACCCCACGACCCCCAAGTTTCCACGACAAAGGTTACTGCGCACAGTAACTTCACGGGAATCCCAACCGTCCGCTCGGGCCATAGCGGATCTGCTCGAGCGCCGAGGCGCAGTAATGGCGGGCCCCGCCTACGGGCCTGTACCGTCACGCGCGTAGGCTGGCAGACTGGCCCGGCCGTGTGTTGCCATGTGACAGGCCCGGAATGGGTGGCGGACTGAAAGCTTAGCCAGCACGCTACTTGGATCCCGCCGCGACGTTCAAAATATTGTGCGAAGTCAAAGATTGGGAGAATCCGACTCCTTCTAGTCGGCCCGGCAGAAGTCAAGCAAGATCCATGTCTCGGGCACCTGGAGAGAGAAACTGTTGAGGCTCCTCGGCCGATCGTCCGTGGCGCCTCATCAGCTTCGGGGAGTACTGTCGGAGTAATGGGCCACGGGTAGGCTAACCCAAGTCCCAGAACCTTTCAAGACATCGGGGCAGGATGCGCCCCTCAAGACCCCAGGACAAAGAGCCACCTTCCGAGAAGTCGGCGGCGAGGCAACCGACTGGCCACTCGCGGCCGAGTCCCAAGAACGACTTCAGGATAAGCCGACTTCTGGCTGACGACTTCCCAAGAAGCCGACCTCGGGGAGTCGGCCCACGACTCCGATGAACCCCATGTCCTCATCAAGAGGGACAGGACAGGGGGGTGGTTACAGAGAAGCCCGCTCCTGCCCCTTTCCAGAGGCAGGCATGGCTACAGTACGCCGTACCAGCGGTGATCTTCATGAGGCGTGGCACTGTTGCCATGCTGGCCCTAACATCAGCACCGGTGGACCGAATCCTGCGCCCACGACGGCTTGTTTGTACGACCCTGGGACAGCGGGTCCCACCAGCCAGCAGGACCCCAGAAGGCGGCAAGTGCGCCACCAGTCGGACTCGTTGGGAGTCGGCCCCCGGGAGTCGGCCAGCTCCTCCCCCGGGTCCCACGCACCATGAACCAGATGTGACAGGGAATGGCAACAGTGATCGCCCGCCAGACGGCGGAGCTGTTGCCACGACCCCATGACTGAGCCTGCGTCATTAGAAGCACGGATACAGTAATATGCAGCCAGCAAGACCCGCCCGCGGTGGACGCGGCCTGTCGGCTCCGTACCGAGCCAGTCGGCGGGGCCCACCAGTCGGCGGGGCCCACCAGTTGGCGGGCCCCAGGAGTCGGTGGATAAGACGGCGGCCAGAGAGACTGACGGCTGGGCTCGCGCCCAGCCGGATTAACATTGTACCCCTGGGGGGTAGGCCTATATAAACCACCCAGGGCACCAATGCAAAGGGTTGGAATCCATTAGCGCTAGACCAGACCATACAGGAAGGAGAGAGCTAGCCTTGCCTTCTGCTACCTTCAGGAAACAGCTCTAGGAGCAATCGTGTAAACACTTTGCCATAGTGATCATGCGGAGACCCCGCAGAGCAGCACTTGGGGTATTATCTCCCCAGAGAGCCCTGAAGCTGGGTAAGATTCGCCGGCGTGCATGTCTTCGCCTCATCCCGTTTCCAGGCACCGACGACGTTCTAGTCGCCCCCACCATGATAAGCCATCCTTTGGCATATGTCGCACCCAACCCCCGACAGTCCCTTCTCAGTCGGCACTGGAGAAGACGTCCGAGGGCGCTTCGAAGACTGCCTAGTCGGTGCGGCCACCAGGTCAGGGGTGTTTGCTGGGTCGTGAGCGTGCTTGGACCTCCTTTCCCTCCAAGGAGGCGAGTCGACTTCTTCTTCATCACTCAGGTCGTTGCTCTCCTTGTCCTCCTCTGCATCCGAGTGCCACTCGCCACTCTCGCCCCCGCTCACCTCTTCCTCGACATTTTGCTCCTGCACTCCATTGGCATCGAGTACATATCAATAAGAGCCTGAAAAGACAATGATCAAAAGAAAGGCAATCAACCGTCAACAAGATGTTACATAGTAAATTAAGAAGACACTCGACAGTGCAGAATCATACCTGTTCCGGCTAGCGCAAATGGTCGAATGGAACCACCCTCCTGGACCCCCGGGGATTATCCTTGTTTCCGGTAATACCTCTCAGCCACTTCTCCACTGTGTCCTCACTGACATCCTTCGGGTGGATCCGAGTGGAATCCTCGAGTCCCGAGTACATCCACATCGGATGGTCACGAGCTTGGAGTGGTTGGATGCGTCGACTAAGGAAGACCTCCAGCAAGTCCATACCAGTCACTCCGTCACGGACAAGTTGGACGACCTGCTCAACCAACACCTTCACCTGCGCCTTCTCTTCCAGGATCACTCTCAAGGAGGAGGGCTTCTCCACTCGAGCCATGTAAAAGGGGGCAAGTCCAGTCGACTGACCCGGGGTCGGCTGGTCCTTGCAGTAAAACCAGGTCGACTGCCAGCCCCGGACCGTGTCGGGAAGGATCATAGCTGGGAAGGTGCTCTTGTTCCTCATTTGGATTCCAAGGCCCCCGCACATCTGTATCACGTGCGTCCTCTCGTCACTCTGGTTGGCCTTCTTAACCATCTGGGAGCGACATGTGAATATGTGCTTGAAGAGACCCTAGTGCGGTCGGCAGCCCAAGAAATTCTCGCACATGGACACGAAAGCAGCAAGGTACATGATGGTGTTTAGAGTAAAGTGGTGGAGTTGAGCCCCGAAGAAGTTGAAGAAACCACGAAAGAAAGGGTGGGGAGGCAAAGAAAACCCGCGGTCGACATGAGTGGCGAGGAGAACGCACTCACCCTCCTACGGCCGCGGCTCAGTCTTGTTCCCCGGGAGCCACGCCGATTCATGGGGGATCAGTCCCCCCCTCAACCAGATCGTCGATGTCATCTTGGCTGATCGTCGAGCGGATCCAGTCGCCCTGGATCCAGCCAGGCGGCAGGTCGGACCTCGACGAGGATCCACCCCGGCTGGTCCTCTTCCCTTTCGCCTTCGCTGTCGCCTTCTTCGCACGCTCCAACGCCACCGTCTTATCCTTCCCCATGGCAGCGAATCGAGTCTGAGAGAAGCTATGGCGGCGAGAGCAGAAGCAGGTGCAGCAGAGAAATCTGAGGAAGAGGAAGGGGAATGAGTGCAGCAGAGAAATCTGAGGAAGCTATGGCGGCGAGAGCAGAAGCACTGTTCAAAAGCCCCGGTCAGGTGCCTTATATAAGGACACTTCTGACTGACTGACTTGTAGGCCCGGACGATCTTATCAAATCCCGCAACAGTCGCGTGCACGATACGTGGCAAAAAAGGTGGACAGCACCCTAAAACCAGGATAGGGTCATGGACCTGACCTAGACATCCTCCCATAGGACAACACCCTAAAACCAGGATCATTCAAAGAGTACCATCATCCACTCGACCATAGACGTTCCACTCGGAAGAATCAATGTCACTCGACCGTCGCAAAAGTCACTCTGCACGAACAACGGTTGAGCATTTACTTGTAGGCTTAATTGTCATTTATAGCACCAAAATACAGGCGTTACCAGTAACGTCTCCATCTTTATGTACCTTAAACCCTTTGTAACTGACGGTGAGAGGGGTCCGGCGTACTCTATATAAGCCACCCCCTCCTTAGGGACAAGGGTTCGCACCCCCTATAACACACACGCATATAATCCAGTCGACCGCCTCCGGGCTCCGAGACGTAGGGCTGTTACTTCTTCTGAGAAGGGCTTGAACTCGTAAAACTCGCGTGTACAACTCCTCCATAGCTAGGATCTTGCCTCTACATCCCTACCCCCATTCTACTGTCAGACATAGAACCACGACAGGGCCCACGAGGGTGTAGGGCGCGCCCAGGGGGGAGGGGGTGGGTGCGCCCCCTGCCTCGTGGCCTCCTCATAGATCCCATGACGTGCACTCCAAGTCTTCTGGGCTTCTTTCCTTCCAAAAATGAGTTCTGTGAAGTTTCAGGTCAATTGGACTCCATTTGATTTTCCTTTTCTTCGAAACCCTAAAAAAAGGTAAAAACAGAAACTGGCACTGGGCTCTGGGTTAATAGGTTAGTCCCAAAAATGATATAAAAATGTATAATAAAGCCCATAAACATCCAAAACAGTAGATAATATAGCATGGATCAATCCAAAATTATAGATACGTTGGAGACGTATCATCATCCCCAAGCTTAATTCCTGCTCGTCCTCGAGTAGGTAAATGATAAAAACAAAATTTTTGATGCGGAGTGCTACTTGGCATAATTTCAATGTAATTTTTCTTAATTGTGGCATGAATATTCAGATCCATAAGATTCAAGACAAAAGTTTCATATTGACATAAAAATAATAATACTTCAAGCATACTAACTAAGCAATCATGTCTTCTCAAAATAACATGGCCAAAGAAAGCTATCCCTACAAAATCATATAGTCTGGCTATGCTCTATCTTCACCACACAAAATATTTAAATCATGCACAACCCCGATGACAAGCCAAGCAATTGTTTCATACTTTTGACGTGCTCAAACTTTTTCAATCTTCACGCAATACATGAGCGTGAGCCATGGATATAGCACTATAGGTGGAAAGTGGTGGTTGTGGAGAAGACAAAAAGGAGAAGATAGTCTCACATCAACTAGGCGTATCAACGGGCTATGGAGATGCCCATCAATAGATATCAATGTGACTGAGTAGGGATTGCCATGCAACGGATGCACTAGAGCTATAAGTATATGAAAGTTCAAAAAGAAACTAAGTGGGTGTGCATCCAACTCGCTTGCTCACGAAGACCTAGGGCATTTTGAGGAAGCCCATCATTGGAATATACAAGCCAAGCTCTATAATGAAAGATTCCCACTAGTATATGAAAGTGACAACATAGGAGACTCTCTATCATGAAGATCATGGTGTTATTTTGAAGCACAAGTGTGGAAAAAGGATAGTAACATTGTCCCTTCTCTCTTTTTCTCTCATTTTTTTATTTGGGCCTTTCTCTTTTTTTTATGGCCACTTTTTTTTCGTCCGGAGTCTCATCCCGACTTGTGGGGGAATCATAGTCTCCATCAGCCTTTCCTCACTAGGACAATGCTCTAATAATGATGATCATCACACTTTTATTTACTTACAACTCAGTAATTACAACTCGATACTTATAACAAAATATGACTCTATATGAATGCGTCCGGCGGTGTACCGGGATGTGCAATGACTCATGAGTGACATGTATGAAAGAATTCTGAATGGTGGTGTAGCGACCCGACCCGAATGGATCAAGTCTCTGTGCTTAAGTGTCATCCCTGGATCGGTATGCTGACACACACAGTACTCGAGGATTTATAACAGAGGTAAATCACATGTATAAGTAACGTAAAATACTATTACCTCAATCCAAAATAGCGGAAGTACAAGGTTGTGGATTCCCATCAACACCAATGGCAAAGTTGAGTGTAGAAATCGTAACCCTAGCGTATCACTTACTCGTCGTAAAATAAACCTGTAACATGAGATGTTGCAGCCACGAAGGGTCAGTACATTGAATGTACTGGAAAATTCACACCATAGAGAATGATGAACAATGGCTATCACTACATGCATATATGGCTGGTGGAAAAGCTCTGTGGTTATAAGGTTTTTTGCGTAAAGCCAATTTTTCCCTACTGCAAAGGAATAAATTTTATTTAACTAACATGGTGGTTGTTAAACATTGAGAATGGTTGACAGCATTCTCAATCCCAATTAAGTAACATCATTAAACCCAAAAAACTTAATTTAAAGTAACATGATGAGATTCACATGATAATCCAAGTACTAGATAATCAAGACGTCCATAACCGGGGACACGGCTAATCATGATTAGTTTGTACACTCTGCAGAGGTTTGCGCACTTTTCCCCACAAGAATCGATCTCCTCCGTTGGATTTCTCGCACTACATGGTGTTTGAGAAACGGATGACCAAGACATAGTCTTTCAGAAGCGCTAGCACCTTACGATGGATAGACCGTTACACCTACTTTCCCCTACATCTGCTAGTCTACCCTGTAAGAGTTCGCATGACTTAATCAACTATGCTAGAGCCCATAATAGCTTGTGGCTGCACACGGAAGTTTCTAGTATGAAAAATCTCATGATCCCTTTGAGCCTGGGTGGCGGTCCATAAAAAAACATGCAATCCTGGTCTACCCCGGTGCCTAGACAGGTAATCCGGGAATACCCAGGTGCCTCAATCCACCCAGATGTGTGTTTAAGCTGCCACCTTAAGTAAACCATTAATTAACAATCTCACAACTGTCATGGATACTCTCAAAACCCAATCGATGTCTACGAGCATAGCATGGCACTATAAGCATAACGTAATAGTAACTCCCAAGGTTTGAATGCAGGGAAATAAGTTCCTACCTCATCAACTACTTCCCAATACCCACATGTTATCAATCCTACTCATGCAATATTTGAGGGTGAAACTAATGCATAAAAACTGGGTATGAAAGGGGATATGATCAAAGTGTGAACTTGCCTGCAATGTTGATGAAGATGATTCTCACTCAAAACTCTTGATAGATCTACTCGTCACACTCCGGTCAATCTATCGTAAGTAAGCAATAGTAACCACACATAAGCAATCACTCAAAAGGTCGGAGAGAAAGAAGAAAACAATTCGGAAAACGTCAAAACCAAGCAAATAACTCTTGAATCATAAAACAATTTCTAACAGTACCAAAATTATGTGAATTTTGCCTTATCAAAAAGTTTAGGTCAAGAGCTTCGATTTGCCAAAAGAATCAACTGAAACGGAGCTACGAAACTCAAGTTATGATCAAACGAAGTTTGAATACAAATCTGATCTAATTCAAATTTTAAACTTTTCAAAAACATGTTTAAGTTGTTTATCTGGATAGAGGAGATCATAACGAAGACGTGAGCGTTGGTTTCGTTGGATTTGGACAAACGAGCGAAAAGATGTGGTCGTTTGAAGTACAGGGCCTAATCTATAAAAGAAACTACTACAAATAGGTCCCTGGACAGAAAACTGAAAATAAAAAGAAAAAGTCTAAATAGAGAGCGTTCGTTACCGAACGCTAACGAATGAAAATCGTTCGTTGTGAAGACCTAACCAGCGAATGTTCACTAAATAACTAGATTAAAAGAAAAACCGGGCTTTAAAACGGAAAACCGAAGAAAAGCCTAAACCCCTAAAAAAATAAACCGGACCTGGCGGTTTACCGGATTAGCGGTTCGGGTAGGAAAACCAAATGGTGACGATCAATGGCAGCAGCGGCTCCGACGATGGTTGGCGGTGGCGCGGGACGGCGGCGCTGGCGGCGGGGAGGTGCGGCGAGGCGGCGAGGTCGCAGCAGCGGGCAACGGCGGCGCAGGCGGCGGATCCAGGCGTGGCAGAGGCGTGCAGCGAAAGGAGGCGGCGGCGGCTAAGTGCGGCGGTGGCGACGGCAGGTGAGCTCCCACGCGGCGCGGCTTGCGGTGGGAGGGCGGCGGCGCGAGGGGAGAGTGAGGGGTCGGGGTGGCCTATTTATTGGAGCCGGGGCGGAGTGCCTTGGGCAAGGGGGAAGAGGTGCCCTGCCTCGGCACGGACACCGAGGTCGGTGGCGGTCTCCCGCTCGGGTGAAGGGAGGCAGTGCGGCTGGGCTGGGCCGGCCCAGTTCGGCGGAAATGTTTTTTTTATAAAACATTTTCCCAAAGAAAAATAAAACAAAATAAATATATTACATAGGCATATAATATATCAAAATTTGCAGAAAAAGATTTTCTACAACATGGACATTTTTATAATGCCAAATAAAATCCACACAAATCCAGATAATTCAAAGAGTGCTACTGGTCTAATAAAATCCAATAAAAATCATTTTAAAAAAAACCTAAATGATTTCAAATAAATTTTTTTCCAATTTTCTATTGTAGGGAATCATGTTACCCTAATTTCCATATATTTTATTTTTGGAGAAAATAATTTGAATAAAACTCAAATAACTCCAAATTGAAAATAAATTCAAAAGAACTTTGAATTTAATTCTTTGAAACTCCCAACTCATATTTCATATAATTTGAAGAAGTCATTTTATCTTCACTCGTGAAAATCATTGAGTTGCATAAAGTTTCAGAATTGGAAATATTCTCAAATGAAATTCAAATATTTTCCACACCCCTTATCATTTAAATAAATGGAAGAAGTCATGTCATCTCCTGTCACGGGTTTTGTGATGAAAAGAATTTGAATTCACGGGGATCAAAAAGAAAAAGGTGAAAGTTTGGGAAAGTCCTTTTATTCCCTCTCATTTAACTTTCAAAAGTTTCGAATTTAACTCAATCAATCACACAACAATCAAACAATCAAAAAAAATTATAACATTCCAAAATTTAGAATTTTGGGATGTTACAAACCTACCACCCTTAAAATGAATCTCGTCCTCGAGATTCGGTGAGGCTAGAAAGAAATAGGTTAGGTTCGGGGTCTTCTCAAAATCCATCGATCGTCTCCGGGGTCTCGGGTGCTACCACCCTTAGAAACATTGTTACGATCCCATCAATACTCATATACTCCATCCTTATTCTTGACAGGGCCGGTCTTCTCAGATCTTTAGTATAATTCCTTTCTCTGGGCTCTTCCGGTAACGGCATAACCTTTTCCTCAATTCTTTTGTCCTTTCATCTTGGTAATGTTCTTCTATGACTGGGTCTTCTTAGCTGACGGGTCTGGCGCCAATACTAAACAACTATCGATATCTCATGGTGGTCAACCATTTATGGTTTCTCCTGCAGGAAATGGGTCTGGGTTGATCCTCACCGTATAACCTATGGTTGGCAAGAACTGCCTTGTACAAGAGAAAAAATACCTATACCATTCTTAGGCTTAAACAAGGTTTTGATCACCGCCTCTCTACTATAGGTAAGTCACTCAGATTTACCATCCCATATAGCAAGGCGAATAATAGGAGTAAGTCGGTATGGTGATCAATCCATCCCGCACCCAAATCATTACCTTGTATACGGTTTAGCGAATCTCGCATTCTAACACTCGGTCATCCTCACAAGCATTGCAGAATTTCTCTTGTCCATGAACTGCGTTCGGAATAATCCATTGATTCTGCAAGCCAAACAAACATCTATCGTTCCTTCACAACTCTCAGGTTTTGCGTTACTCCTATAAAATCGTCGGTGGGTAAGGTCGTACTCTCTTCTTGGGTTTTTCCTTCAGCAAGGATGTTCTTGCTTCTTGGCAGGTCCTGGGGCCTGTGGGTTATGGCCCATCTCATCACTTGTAGTCCTTGAATTTATCATTGGGCAACTGATCATTATTCCAACTTCCAACTTCCTAGTATTCTTAAATCCATCCAATTGTATTGTCTTCCTTCCTTCTATTGGCACCAAACTAAGACGTGATTACTCAGACTCATCCTGGAATTTCCCTTGATCCATATTTCCACCATCATACCTCCTTTATATCCAATAGTAATTCATCTCTTCATCCTCGTGGGATATCCCTCATACCGAGATAAAATTTATACTCATGAAGTCCATATTCCACTTCTTGGAACATTATTATCCTTTCCAGGGTCAAGCGTCCTTACAAGGGAATATTGGCCATCTCTGCATGGCACTTCTTCAATTGGGAAACATGAAACACATCATGAACTCCTGACAGTCCTTCAGATGAGTTCAACTTGTTGGCCACTTCTCCCATATGCTCCGAAACTCGGTATGGTCCTACAAATCTCGGGGCTAACTTTTGCTTAACTCCAAATCGTTTAATTCCTCGCAGAGGGAACACATGAAGACATGCTCCGTCCCCAATTTCATAGACTACCTCCTTACGTTTTTAAGTCTGCATAACTCTTCTGCCTGGACTGAGCTACCTTCAGTCTATCTCGAATCAACCTAACATTCTCTTCTGACTCCTTGATCACTTTTGGTCCAAACAACTGACGGTCTCCAACTTCATCCCACATACTCTTGGGGTATCACACATATCGAGACAAAACTCATATTCATTTTGCCCGAAATCCACTCAGTGGAGTATGCTTATCTTTTCCAGGGGTCAACGGTTCTTACAGGGTACTACCACCCTTAAAATGCACAAATCTTCGATAGACCATATTTCTCATATCCTCAGAATGGCCAAAATTCTTCTTCATAGAGTAACAACTCATAAAATCCATATCAGTACCAACGATGCTAACTTTATTCATTCTCAAGTGATTACAATCTCTCGCTTTTCCATTACATGTCTCAACTCAACACCTCAATATAAAAGAAAATGTTCTCACTTCTACTACTCCATTTCTTTTGTTGCAAACTCAACTATCTTGCACAAGTTTCCTTCTCCTTGGGCATTCTCTAGCAAAGTGCCCTGCTCCATTACAACTAAAATGTATTACTTCTGACAAGTATCGAGGTTTCCTTTTTGGGCAATTGTTGAGGTAGCGCCCTGACTCCTTGCACCTGTAACAGGTGATATGACTCAGGTCCTTCCTGGAATCCAATCTGCTTCTCTTCCAGGACCTTTCCATGCCAATCATGGCTTCTATTTCTTGTGGGTCATATTCTACTTCCTCTGTCGGGAATTATACTAGATCCCCATTCAAACAATTTTGGGAGATGTGTCCTTCTTCTCCACATGAATAGCAAGACTTAGTGCAGGGTTTACTTGGGTCTTCTTTAGGCGTGTCCTCCATCTCTTCCTTCATCACAACTTCTAAAATTTCCATGAGGGCTCCTTTCATTACTTCTTTCTTCAGCTGGATGGTTCGTTGTACCATGGGGTAATTGTGACACTGAGCAGGATAGTGGGTAGTCCCTTCACACAAGAAACAAGTAATCTGCCTAATTGAGCATTCTTCAACTGGGTGACTTCCTTCACAATTAGGGCATTCATCCTTGTGTTCTTTATGGGTGTGTCTGATTTCTCCACAAATCTTGCATGCAAAAGGTTTCTTCATATCCTTTCCATAAGGCTTCAACTTCTGGGACACAAGCCGAGACTTTGGCAAAGTCAACTTAAATTCTTTCCAAGTGGTTACTCCTTGCCATCCATTGACGGTTTGGTACATCCTCCACCTAGTAGCAGCACCTCATTCAAAGCACTAAAGAGCATGCTGGGTCATATCATTTCCGACTATAGGGTTATTCTTCATGTGATCCTCCATGTTCTGAATCCATCGGTCTGTCTCGAACTGACTCATCGGTACAGAAAGTACAAGCTCATCTCCATTCATCCTCTATTGGGTCCAAGGGTTTGGGGTGAGATAAGAGAGATAGAGAGGGATACACACAATGCAACAACAGTTTTTGAGAAGACAGATTTTATTTGTGGCCATTGGGAAAAACATCAAACAAATGACAGCTCACAAACGTCGCATCTAACGTAGGTATATAACAGGGGTTTGGTCTTCTAAAGGCCAATAAATCTTCAATGTCTCCAAACTCTTCAAGCCTTGTTCATGCCTCCAATGGCTTCTTCCGATCATTCTTGTCTTCTCAAGTTCTTTTGCTAGATCAAATCTGTTGACGCGAAGTCTCTCGTGACATCCTTTAATATTCCGGAGTTGCATTTCAAACTTTTGGGTTTCATCAAACTCGACCTGAACCATGATCTTGTTGTCCTTCAGTTCTTAACGAATCTTCGGTATCTCTCGAGGTTGTAGTTCCTCCAGCTTGGCTACTTTCAGCTTTTGGTTCCTGAGTTCTTCACGAAATGCTTCCTTGTCTAATACGGATTCCTGAAGCTCCATCTTAAAATTCTTGATGTACTACCCCAGATCCTGGTGATACACTTAGCTAAGGTTAAAACTTCACCTCTTGCTGATAGATGCTCCATCAGCCTTCTACCATCCAATCCTTCCATGCATATGCATGCTTAACTCAGCACGGTGACAATAGCATCAATGGAGATGACATCACGGATAACCGTGTTTCTGCCCTTGTCATTTCCATGAGCTATCTCTCCATAGTTGATATCTCCTGCCTTAGGGTTTTCCTTGACAGAACTTTAAGTTTTTAACTCTCCATGCTCCGGTCTTTCTCCGATACACCCTGATCTCAGGCATGGACAACTTCCATAATCTGTCAAGTTCCATAAGGGTAGCCTTCCTAGGTCATACAAATCTAGGGATTCATCAGAGCCTTCAAATTCTACTTGTCTTCGGTCTTCAACCGTTGTAGTTTCCATTATTCAGATGCACGGAAAATACTCTTCATTCCGAAGTGGTCTTAGTTGTCCGATATCTTGTACTTCTTGGAGTGGTCTTCATCAGTCGAATCTTCGTGTGGTCAAAAGGGGAAAGGGGTATGGTCTCACTAAAGGGAATTTTTTGAATAAGCTCAGAAGAGAAGAGAGGTAAAAGATCTTTTTGAAAGGGAAAGTTGTAGAGAAAAATCTTTGCTATGGGCTTGCCAGTTTCTAGGGTCACGTCCTACAGTCAACATGTGCTCTGATACCATCTTGTAGTGACCCGACCCGAATGGATCAAGTCTCTGTGCTTAAGTGTCATCCCTGGATCGGTATGCCGACACACACAGTACTCGACGATTTATAACAGAGGTAAATCACATGTATAAGTAATGTAAAATACTATTACCTCAATCCAAAATAGCGGAAGTACAAGGTTGTGGATTCCCATCAACACCAACGGCAAAGTTGAGTGTAGAAATCGTAACCCTAACGTATCACTTACTCGTCGTAAGATAAACCTGCAACATGAGACGTTGCAGCCACGAAGGGTCAGTACATTGAATGTACTGGCAAATTCACACCATAGAGAATGATGAACAATGGCTATCACTACATGCATATATGGCTGGTGGAAAAGCTCTATGGTTATAAGGTTTTTTGCGTAAAGCCAATTTTTCCCTACTGCAAAGGAATAAATTTTATTTAACTAACATGGTGGTTGTTAAATATTTAGAATGGTTGACAGCATTCTCAATCCCAATTAAGTAACATCATTAAACCCAACAAACTTAATTTAAATCCAAGTACTAGATACTCAAGACGTCCATAACCGGGGACACGGCTAATCATGATTAGTTTGTACACTCTGCAGAGGTTTGCGCACTTTCCCCCACAAGACTCGATCTCCTCCATTGGATTTCTCGCACTACATGGTCTTTGAGAAACGGATGACTAAGACATAGTCTTTCAGAAGCACTAGCACCTTACGATGGATAGACCGTTACACCTACTTTCCCCTACATCTGCTAGTCTACCCTGTAAGAGTTCGCACGACTTAATCAACTATGATAGAGCCCGTAATAGCTTGTGGCTGCACATGGAAGTTTCTAGTATGAAAAATCTCATGATCCCTTTGAGCCTGGGTGGCGGTCCATAAAAAACATGCAATCCTAGTCTACCCCGGTGCCTAGACCGGCAATCCGGGAATACCCAGGTGCCTCAATCCACCCAGATGTGTGTTTAAGTTGCCACCTTAAGTAAACCATTAATTAACAATCTCACAACTGTCATGGATACTCTCAGAACCCAATCGACGTCTATGAGCATAGCATGGCACTATAAGCATAACGTAATAGTAACTCCCAAGGTTTGAATGCAGGGCAATAGGTTCCTACCTCATCAACTACTTCCCAATACCCACATGTTATCAATCCTACACATGCAATGTTTGAGGGTCAAACTAATGCATAAAAACTAGGTATGAAAGGGGATATGATCAAAGTGTGAACTTGCCTGCAATGTTGATGAAGATGATTCTCACTCAAAACTCTTGATAGATCTACTCGTCACACTCCGGTCAATCTATCGTAAGCAAGCAATAGTAACCACACATAAGCAACCACTCAAAAGGTCGGAGAGAAAGAAGAAAACAATTCGGAAAACGTCAAAACCAAGCAAATAACTCTTGAATCATAAAAAAATTTCTAACAGTACCAAAATTATGTGAATTTGGCCTTATCAGAAAGTTTAGGTCAAGAGCTTCGATTTGCAAAAAGAATCAACTGAAACGGAGCTACGAAACTCAAGTTATGATCAAACGAAGTTTGAATACAAATATGATCTAATTCAAATTTTAAACTTTTCAAAAACATGTTTAAGTTGTTTATCTGGATAGAGGAGATCATAACGAAGACGTGAGCGTTGGTTTCGTTGGATTTGGACAAACGAGCGAAAAGATGTGGTCGTTTGAAGTACAGGGACTAATCTGTAAAAGAAACTACTACAAATAGGTCCCTGGACAGAAAACTAAAAATAAAAATAAAAAGTCTAAATAGCGAGCGTTCGTTACCGAATGCTAACAAACGAAAATCGTTCGTTGTGAAGAGCCAACCAGCGAATGTTCACTAAATAACTAGATTAAAAGAAAAATCGGGCTTTAAAATGGAAAACCGAAGATAAACCTAAACCCCTAAAAAAATAAACCGGACCTGGCGGTTTGCCGGATTAGCGGTTCGGGTAGGAAAACCGAACGGCGACGGTCGACGGTAGCAGCGGCTCCGGCAACGGTTGGCGGTGGCGCGGGGCGGCGGCGCTAGCGGCGGAGAGGTGCGGCGAGGCGGCGAGGTCGCAGCGGCGGGCAACGGCAGCGCAGGCGGTGGATCCAGACGCGGCGGAGGCGTGCAGCGCAAGGAGGCGGCGGCCGCTAAGTGCGACGGCGGCGACGGCAGGCGAGCTTCGACGCGGCGCGGCTTTTGGTGGCAGGGCGGCGGCGCGAGGGGAGAGAGAGGGGTCGGGGTGGCCTATTTATTGGAGGCGGGGCGTAGCGCCTTGGGCAAGGGGGCAGAGGTGCCCTGCCTCGGCACAGACGCCGAGGTCGGTGGCGGCAGTCGCGGCGGCGGCGGTCTCCCACTCGGGTGGAGGGAGGTGGTGCGGCTGGGCTGGGCCGTGGCCTGGCCGGTTGGATGGGCCGGCCCAGTTCGGCGGAAAGGTTTTTTTGATAAAACATTTTCCCAGAGAAAAATAAAACAAAATAAATATATTACATAGGCATATAATATATCAAAATTTGCAGAAAAAGATTTTCTACAACATGGACCTTTTTGTAATGCCAAATAAAATCCACACAAATCCAGATAATTCAAAGAGTGCTACTGGTCTAATAAAATCCAATAAAAATCATTTTAAAAAAAACCTAAATGATTTCAAATAAAATTTTCTCCAATTTTCTATTGTAGGGAATCATGTTACCCTAATTTCCATATATTTTATTTTTGGAGAAAATAATTTGAATAAAACTCAAATAACTCCAAATTGAAAATAAATTCAAAAGAACATTGAATTTAATTCTTTGAAACTCCCAACTCTTCATATAATTTGAAGAAGTCATTTTATCTTCGCTCGTGAAAATCATTGAGTTGCATAAAGTTTCAGAATTGGAAATATTCTCAAATGAAACTCAAATATTTTCAACACCCCTTGTCATTTAAATAAATGGAAGAAGTCATGTCATCTCCTCTCCTGGGTTTTGTGATGAAAAGAATTTGAATTCACGGGGATCAAAAAGAAAAAGGTGAAAGTTTGGGAAAGTCCTTTTATTCCCTCTCATTTAACTTTCAAAAGTTTTGAATTTCACTCAATCAATCACACAACAATCAAACAATCAAAAAAAATGATAACATTCCAAAATTTAGAATTTTGGGATGTTACAGGTGGCTTTGCCACAAATACGATGTCAACTACATGATCATGCAAAGCAATATGACAATGATGAAGCGTGTCATAATAACAGAACGGTGGAAAGTTGCATGGCAATATATCTTGGAATGGCTATGGAAATGCCATAATAGGTAGGTATGGTGGCTGTTTTGAGGAAGGTATATGGTGGGTTTATGGTACCGGCGAAAGTTGCGCGGTACTAGAGAGGCTAGCAATGGTGGAAGGGTGAGAGTGTGTATAATCCATGGACTCAACATTAGTCATAAAGAACTCACATACTTATTGAAAAAATCTATTAGTTATCAAAACAAAGTACTACGTGCATGCTCCTAGGGGAATAGATTGGTTGGAAAAGACCATCGCTTGTCCCCGACCGCCACTCATAAGGAAGACAATCAATAAATAAATCATGCTCCGACTTCATCACATAACGGTTCACCATACGTGCATGCTGCGGGAATCACAAACTTCAACACAATTATTTCTCAAATTCATAACCACTCAACTAGCATGACTCTAATATCACTGAGGGAGTCCTGGATTAGGGGGTGTTCGGGTAGCCGGACTATACCTTCAACCGGACTCCAGGACTATGAAGATACAAGACTGAAGACTTCGTCCCGTGTCCGGATGGGACTTTCCTTGGCGTGGAAGGCAAGCTTGGCGATGCGGATATTCAAGATCTCCTACCATTGGAACCGACTTTGTGTAACCCTAACCCTCTCCGGTGTCTATATAAACCGGAGGGTTTTAGTCCGTAGGACAACTTCATCATACAACAATCATACCATAGGCTAGCTTCTAGGGTTTAGCCTCCTTGATCTCGTGGTAGATCTACTCTTGTACTACCCATATCATCAATATTAATCGAGCAGGATGTAGGGTTTTACCTCCATCAAGAGGGCCCGAACCTGGGTAAAACATTGTGTCCCTTGTCTCCTGTTACCATCCGCCTAGACACACAGTTCGGGACCCCCTACCCGAGATCCGCCGGCTTTGACACCGACATTGGTGCTTTCATTGAGAGTTCCTCTGTGCCGTCACAATCCGGAAGGATGCCTCTTCCCGTCTTTAAAGACGGCGCCTTTACTAAGGGAGCCTTGGCTGTCGGCCAAACTCTCCGGCTAGGCGGTTTTCTCATGAGCGCATGTTCGGCCATTGCGCCGACGGTGACCTCTTGGGTCATCAAAAGCAATCTTCACGTCAGCTCCGAGCTCGTCGAGCAGTTAGATCCAATGGAGCTCTCTTCCGTAAACGAGCTCTTGGATCGCATCGCCGCCTTGGGTGTCATCGATCGCATCGCTCTTGGATCTCTTCCGTAAACCCGATCTAAGAGAAATTAATTCTCCCCAAGTCACCCATCACGTTGCCATGGTAGAGGCACAGTGCGGTGACTCTTCATCTATCTTAAGGACTAGCTACGTTCGTATTCCCGATCCCTCCAAGCCGGATACCCGCGGAGGGGAGGATCTAACTCAAGACCTGAACTTAGAATCAGGCAATGGGCTAGATTCACTGGACAACATCCAGGAATCCAAACTTCAGAGTTCGGAAACTCCGTGGCCTCTGAGTCTTAGATTGGGTGAAGTTCCGGATTTAATTCCACCCACCCACCTGAACATAAGCGATCTATCCCAAATCAGGCAAAAGCCTGAAGAAACAGTACATCATTACTGGGCAAGGTTCCTCCTGGTTATGAACAGGATAAAGGACTGCCGCGAGGAAGACGCAATCTCAATATTTTGCAATAATTTCACGGACAAGGGAATTCTCAAAGCCACAGGTCGTCGTGATCTTACACGCTTCGCTGACTTGGCATCCATAGTACAAAAGTACTGTGCGATGGAAAGCGCCCAGAAAACCGAAACTAAATTTTGGGACAATCCGTCCCTGAGTAGAAACCTCGTCCGAAATAAAAGGGTGCATCATCATCAGACACCCGGGTTAAAAACCAAAAAACCAAAACCCTCTACAGGGCATGGAACCGTACTGGAGGGATGGCTTAATGGACCTTGTAAAATTCATAGTACAGAGGACGCCACACCAACTCATAGCCTTAGAGCATGTTGGATACTCTGGCAGGTGGCCAAAAGGGGCGAAGATCTCCTAATTCCGGAGGCCGCAGAAAGCCACCTCAGGGACTCCAGTACAGTCTTAACAGTCTTCGAGACTTTCGCATCAAATAATATGCAAAAAAGAACACTCCGCAGCCTCGCCAAAGTCTATCAAGTAGCAACAATAAACCCATGGAGTGACACGGCTATTACTTTTAATGCCAGCGATTAACCTAAATTCCGAACAGCTCGAGCACCAGCCGCATTGGTACTCAGTCCTATAGTGGACAGCTTTCGCCTCACCAAGGTACTCATGGACGGAGGCAGCGGATTGAACCTCATTTTTGAGGAAACCCTTCAAAAAATGGAAATAGACTGGAACCGCATTGAGCGAAGCAGCACAACCTTTAGAGGAATAATCCCTAGTCGGGAAGCGCGCTGTGCAGGAAAAATCACACTAGATGTGGTGTTCGGCATGCCAGATAATTATAGGTCCGAAGAGGTCACATTCCAAGTGGCCCCGTTCAGTAGCGGATACCACGCTCTGCTGGGGCGGGAAGTGTTTACAATCTTCCAAGCAATACCCCATTACGGGTACATGAAGCTCAAGATGCCCGGGCCGAACGGAATCATCACTCTCGCTAGTGATCTGGACATAGCACTCGGCGCCGAAAACAAGACAGCCGCATTGGCCCTTGAGGTACTGTCCGAAGCCCTAGCGGCTGAGGAACTGACTATGCTACGCTCCACGGTAAACAGGGACGATGTGATACTCGACAAAAGATCCAAGTCCACCTCCTTTAAACTAGCGGATGAAATAGTCAAATTCCAGGTCCATCCAACGGACCCCAATAAAACAGCTTCCATCGGGGCACGATTAAACCCCGATGTAAACGCCGCACTACGAGAATTCCTACGGGAGAACTGGGACATTTTTGCCTGGCACCCTTCAGACATGCCAGGAATCCCACGCAGGCTGGCCGAACACAGCTGAAATATCCTAAAAGGATTCAAACCTATCAAACAAGCCCTTCGGCGTTTCTCTGAGCCCAAGAGACAGGCAATGGGAGAGGAGCTCGCCAAACTATTGGAGGCCGGATTCATCAGAGATATAAAACATCCGGACTGGCTAGCAAACTTGGTGATGGTACCAAAGAAGGAGAAATCCTGGCGCCTGTGCGTTGACTTCAAAGACCTTAACAAGGCTTGCCCAAAGGATCCCTTCCCCCTCCCCCGCATCGATCAAATCATCAACGCCACTGCAGGACACGATTTGTTGTGCTTCCTCGACGCATACTCCGGTTACCATCAAATCAAGATGGCAGAGTCAGACCAAGCCGCAATGGCATTCATCACCCCATACGGCCCATTCTGCTTCAACACAATGCCTTTCGGGCTCAAAAACGCCGGCGCAACATATCACCGCATGATTCAGACATGTCTGGCAAACCAAATTGGCAAAACAGTAGAGGCATACGTGGATGATGTGGTCGTAAAAACAAGACATGTCGAATCTCTAGTAGACGACTTGAGGCTTACATTTGACAACCTCCGAGCATATGACATCAAGCTAAATCCGGAAAAATGCGTTTTCGGCGTTCCAGTCGGAAAGCTCTTGGGCTTCATTGTATCCGGTAGAGGAATCGAAGCAAATCTAGCCAAGATCTGAGCTTTGTCACAATTGGATATCCCAAAGGACCTCAAACAAATACAAAAATTAACCGGATGCGTGGCGGCTCTAAGCCGCTTTATCTCCCGTTTGGGAGAAAAGGCGCTACCCCTCTATCACCTCCTTCGGCGCACCGAACACTTCGAGTGGACGGATGCCGCCATGGCCGGACTCGAGAAAATAAAAGCCATATTGGCAACAAACCCTGTCCTGGCCGCGCCAAACATCGGCGAACCAATGCTATTGTACATTGCAGCAACCCATCAAGTTGTCAGCGCAGTACTCGTCGTCGAGCGGGAAACGGACAGACACAAATTCCCCCTTCAAAAGACGGTTTACTATGTGTCCACTGTCCTCACCCCATGAAAATCACGGTACCCACATTATCAAAAGATTGCATATGCGGTATTCATGGCATCCCGGAAGCTACGACACTACTTTCAAGAGTGTTCAATCACAGTAGCATCGGAAGTACCACTCAACGATATTATAAACAACCGTGATGCAACGGGCCGGATTGCAAAATGGGCCATCGAGCTCCTCCCGTTCGACATAACTTATAGGCCATGGCGAGCTATCAAGTCGAAAGTTTTGGCCGACTTCGTCGCAGAATGGACGGAGGCCGAACTCCCTAAAGAGTATGGCACATATTCAAACTGGATCATGCACTTCGACGGTTCCAAAATGTTGGCCGAACTAGGGGCTGGCGTCGTTTTGACGTCCCCCACAAGAGACACAGTTCAATATGTACTCGAGATTATGTACACGGACTCCAACAATGCAGCCGAATATGAGGCCCTTTTACATGGTCTCCGGATGGCAGTATCCATGGGCATTCAACGCCTAGAGGTGCGCGGGGATTCGAACCTCGTGATATCCCAAATAAATGGAGACTTCGATGCCAAGGATCCAAAAATGGCAGCTTACCGCAACGCCGTCCTCAAAATGTCAGCTCGGTTTGAGGGGCTCGAATTTCACCATATAGCCCGAGAAAACAATCAGGCGGCAGACGCCCGGGCACGCATCAGCGCAAAACGCGATGCGGTCCCCCCCCCCCAACATCTTCCTGGAATGGCTGTTCAAGCCATCCGTAGTATGGGAAGGGGAACATGGCAATATTAGCCCGGACCCAACCGCACTGTCCGACGCCGAACAATCTGACATAATCGTAGGCTCTGCCAATGAAATCACAACCTCAGCCCACGTACTAATGGCCGTTATTGCCCCGTGGACAGAACCATTCCTAGCCTACCTTACTAGGCAGGAACTCCCAGAGGACCAAAACGAGGCACGCTGTATAGTGCGGCGATCTAAAGCTTATAAAGTCCATGAGGGAGAACTTTATAAGAAAAGCACTACCAGAGTCCTTCAAAGGTGCATCTCCGAAGAGGAAGGGCGGAACCTGCTGGCTGAAATTCATGCCGGACTCGGTGGCCATCACGCCGCAGCCCGGTCCCTTGTAAGCAAGGCTTTTCATACAGGCTTTTATTGGCCAACGGCCCGGGCGGACGCTCAGGACTTGGTCCAAAAATGCGTCGGTTGCTAGCTTTTTGCAAACCAAAGCCATATGCCACCCACCGCCCTCCAAACTATCCCCATCACTTGGCATTTCGCGGTCTGGGGGCTTGACATGGTGGGACCCCTTAAAGGTGGAACCCACAAGAAAAAATACTTACTGGTCATGGTGGATAAGTTCACCAAATGGATAGAAGCCAAGCCTGTTAAGACAGCCGAATCCGGACCTGTGATAGACTTTATATCCGGGGTCGTACACCGTTATGGCGTCCCCCACAGCATCATCACCGATAACGGAACGAACTTTATGGCCGATGAGGTAAAACTCTGGTGCAAAAACATGGGCATCAAGCTCGATTACGCTTCCGTCTATCACCCACAAACTAACGGTCAGGTCGAACGTGCAAATGGTCTCATCATGAGCGGCATCCAAATGGTCTCATCATGAGGGTTTTAGTCCGTAGGACAGCTTCATCATACAACAATCATACCATAGGCTAGCTTCTAGGGTTTAGCCTCCATGATCTCGTGGTAGATCTACTCTTGTACTACCCATATCATCAATATTAATCAAGCAGGACGTAGGGTTTTGCCTCCATCAAGAGGGCCCAAACCTGGGTAAAACATTGTGTCCCTTGTCTCTTGTTACCATCCGCCTAGACGCACAGTTCGGGACCCCCTACCCGAGATCCACTGGTTTTGACACCGACAATCACCATCTCCATATCTGAAAACAATTATCAAGTATCATACTTCTCATAGTATTCAACACACTCATAAGAGAATTTTATTATTCTTGAATACCTAGCATATTAGGATTTTAAGCAAATTACAATGCTATTTAAGACTCTCAAAATAATCTAAGTGAATCATGAGATTTCATCTATTTCTTCAAAATAAAACTACCACCATGCTCTAAAAGATATAAGTGAAGCACTAGAGCAAATGACAAACTACTCCGAATGATTTAAGTGAAGATCAATGAGTAGTCGAATAATTATGCAACTATGTGAAGACTCTCTAACATTTAATAATTTCAGATCTTGGTATCTTATTTAAACATCAAGTAAAACTAAATAAAATAAAATGACGCTCCAAGCAAAAAACATATCATGCGGTAAATAAAAATATAGCTCCAAGTAAAGTTACCGATGACCGAAGACGAAAGAGGGGATGCCTTCCGGGGCATCCCCAAGCTTAGGCTCTTGGTTGTCCATGAATATTACCTTGGGGTGCCTTGGGCATCCCCAAGCTTAGTCTCCTACCAGTCCTTCTTCCATAGTCCATCGAATCCTTACCCAAAACTTGAAAACTTCACAACACAAAACTTAACAGAAAAGTCGTAAGCTCCGTTAGTATAAGAAAATAAATCACCACTTCAAGGTACTGTAATGAACTCATTCTTTATTTATATTGGTGTTAAACCTACTTTATATCAACTTCTCTATGGTTTATAAACTCTTTTACTAGCCATAGATTCATCCAAATAAGTAAACAACACATGAAAAACAGAATCTGTCAAAAACAGAACAGTCTGTAGTAATCTGGATCAAACGTATACTTCTGGAACTCATAAAATTCTCAAATAAATGGCTGGACCTGAGTAATTTATATATTAATCATCTGCAAAAAAATTAACTAAATATCAATTTCGAAATAAAAATGGAAGGAATTCTCGTGAGCGCCAAAGTTTCTGTTTTTTACAGCAAGATCAACAAGACTTTCCCCAAGTCTTCCCAATGATTCTACTTGGCACAAACACTAATTAAACACAAAGACACAAACAAAACATAGGCTAGATAATTTATTTATTACTAAACAGGAGCAAAAGGCAAGGAATAAAAATAAAATTGGGTTGCCTCCCAACAAGCGCTATCGTTTAACGCCCCTAGCTAGGCATGATGATTTCGACGATGCTCACATAACAGATAAGAATTGTAACATAAAGAGAGCATCTTGAAGACTATGACTAGCACATTTAAGTCTAACCCTCTTCCTATGCATAGGGATTTTATGAGCAAATAACTTATGGGAACAAGAATCAACTTGCATAGGAAGGTAAAACAAGCATAACTTCAAAACTTTAAGCACATAGAGAGGAAACTTGATATTATTGCAATTCCTACAAGCATATATTCCTCCCTCATAATAATTTTCAGTAGCATCATGAATGAATTCAACAATATAACCAGCACCTAAAGCATTCTTTTCATGATCTACAAGCATAGAAAATTTACTACTCTCCACATAAGCAAAATTCTTCTCATGAATAATGGTGGGAGCTAAATCAACAAAATAATTATCATGTGATTGAAAATTAAGATCAAGATGACAAGTTTCATGGTTATCATTATTCTTTAAAGCATACGTGTCATAAAAATAATCATCATAGATAGGAGGCATGCTATCATCATTATAAATTTGCATATCAAAACGTGGGAGACTAAAATATCATCTTCATTAAACGTAGCATCCCCAAGCTTGTGGCTTTGCATATCATTAGCATCATAGATATTCAAGGGATTCATACTAACAAAATTGCAATCATGCTCATCATTCAAATATTTAGTGCCAAACATTTTATAGATTTCTTCTTCTAGCACTTGAGCACAATTATCCTTTCCATCATACTCACCAAAGATATTAAAAAGGTGAAGCGTATGAGACAAACTCAATTCCATTTTTTATAGTTTTCTTTTATAAACTAAACTAGTGATAAAACAAGAAACTAAAAGACTCGATTGCAAGATCTAAATATATACCTTCAAGCGCTAACCTCGTCGACAACGGCGCCAGAAAAGAGCTTGACGTCTACTACACAACCTTCTTCTTGTAGACGTTGTTGGGCCTCCAAGTGTAGAGGTTTTTAGGACAGTAGCAAATTTCCCTCAAGTGGATGACCTAAGGTTTATCAATCCTTAGGAGGCGTAGGATGAAGATGGTCTCTCTCAAGCAACCTTGCAACCAAATAACAAAGAGTCTCTTGTGTCCCCAACACACCCAATACAATGGTAAATTGTACAGGTGCACTAGTTCGGCGAAGAGATGGTGAAACAAGTGGTATATGGATTGTAGATAAAGGTATTTGTAATCTGAAAATATAAAAACAGCAAGGTAACTAATGATAAAAGTGAGCGTAAACGGTATTGCAATGATAGTAAACAAGACCTAGGGTTCATACTTTCACTAGTGCAAGTTCCCTCAACAGTGATAACATAATTGGATCACATAACTATCCCTCAACATGCAACAAAGAGTCACTCCAAAGTCACTAATAGCGGATAACGAACGAAGAGATTATGGTAGGGTACGAAACCACCTCAAAGTTATTCTTTCCAATCAATCCGTTGGGCTATTCCTATAAGTGTCACAAACAACCCTAGAGTTCGTATTAGAATAACACCTTAAGACACACATCAACCAAAACCCTAATGTCACCTAGATACTCCAATGTCACCTCAAGTATCCGCGGATATGATTATACGATATGCATCACACAATCTCAGATTCATCTATTCAACCAACACATAGGACCTCAAAGAGTGCCCCAAAGTTCTACCAGAGAATCACGACGAAAACGTGTGCCAACCCCTAAGCATAGGTTCATGGGCGGAACCCGCAAGTTGATCACCAAAACATACATCAAGTGAATCACGTGGTATCCCATTGTCACCACAGATACGCACGGCAAGACATACATCAAGTGTTCTCAAATCTTTAAAGACTCAATCCGATGTGATAACTCCAAAGGGGAAACTCAATTCATTACAATAGAGAAGAGGGGGAGGAGAAACATAAGATCCAACTATAATAGCAAAGCTCGCGATACATCAAGATCGTGCCAAATCAAGAACACAAGAGAGAGAGAGATCAAACACATAGCTACTGATACATACCCTCAGCCCCGAGGGAGAACTACTGCCTCCTCATCATGGAGAGCACCGGGATGATGAAGATGGCCACCGGAGAGGGATTCTCCCTCCGGCAGGGTGCTAGAATGGGTCTAGATTGGCTTTCGGTGGCTACGGAAGCTTCTGGTGGCGGAACTCCCGATCTATTGTGCTCCCCGATGTTTTCAGGGTATATGAAGATATATAGGCGGAAGAAGTACATCAGGGGGGCCACGAGGGGCCCATGAGGGTGGAGGGCGCGCCCAGGGGGGTGGACGTGCCCCCTACCTCATGGCCTCCTCGTAGATCCCCTGACGTGCACTCCAAGTCTTCTAGGCTTCTTTCCTTCCAAAAAAGAGTTCCGTGAAGTTTCAGGTCAAATGGACTCCGTTTGATTTTTCCTTTTCTTTGAAACCCTAAAACAAGGTAAAAACAGAAACTGGCACTGGGCTCTGGGTTATAAGGTTAGTCCCAAAAATGATATAAAAGTGTGTAATAAAGCCCATAAACATCCAAAACAGTAGATAATATAGCATGGAGCAATCAAAAATTATAGATACGTTGGAGACTTATCAACTGTCACTAGGAAAGGACACCGCAAGATTGAACCCAAACCTAAGCACTTCTCCCATTGCAAGAAAGATCAATCTAGTAGGCCAAACCAAACTGATAATTCGAAGAGACTTGCAAAGATAACCAATCATACATAAAAGAATTCAGAGAAGATTCAAATATTGTTCATAGATAATCTTGATCACAAGCCCACAATTCATCGGTCTCAACAAACACACCGCAAAAAGAAGATTACATCGAATAGATCTCCACAAGAGAGGGGGAGAACATTGTATTGAGATCCAAAAAGAGAGAAGAAGCCATCTAGCTAATAACTATGGACCCGAAGGTCTGAGGTAAACTACTCACACTTCATCGGAGAGGCTATGGTGTTGATGTAGAAGCCCTCCGTGATGGATGCCCCCTCCGGCGGAGCTCCGGAACAGGCCCCAAGATGGGATCTCGTGGATATAGAAAGTTGCAGCGGTGGAATTGGGGTTTTGGCTGCGTATCTGATTGTTTGGGGGTACGTAGGTATATATAGGAGGAAGAAGTACGTTGGTGGAGCAACAAGGGGCCCACGAGGGTGGAGGGCGCTCCTGGGGGGGGGGGGGGTAGGCCCGCCCCCCTACCTCGTGGCCTCCTTTTTGGTTGCTTAACGTAGGGTCCAAGTCTCCTGGGTCTTGTTCGTTCCAAAAATCACGTTCCCGAAGGTTTCATTCCGTTTGGACTCCATTTGGTATTCCGTTTCTTCGAAACCCTAAAATAGGCAAAAACAACAATTCTGGGATGGGCCTCCGGTTAATAGGTTAGTCCCAAAAATAATATAAAAGTGGATAATAAAGCCCAATAATGTCCAAAACAGTAGATAATATAGCATGGAGCAATCAAAAATTATAGATACGTTGGAGACGTATCAAGCATCCCCAAGCTTAATTCCTGCTCGTCCTCAAGTAGGTAAATGATAAAAAAGATAATTTTTGATGTGAAGTGCTACTTGGAATAATTTTAATGTAATTCTTCTTAATTGTGGTATGAATATTCAGATCCGAAAGATTCAAGATAAAATTTTAATATTGACATAAAAATAATAATACTTCAAGCATACTAACAAAGCAATCATGTCTTCTCAAAATAACATGGCCAAAGAAAGTTATCCCTACAAAATCATATAGTCTGGCTATGCTCTATCTTCACCACACAAAATATTTAAATCATGCACAACCCAGATGACAAGCCAAGCAATTGTTTCATACTTTTGACATTCTCAAACTTTTTCAATCTTCACGCAATACATGAGTGTGAACCATGGATATAGCACTATATATGGAATAGAATGGTGGTTGTGGAGAAGATAAAAAGGGAGAAGATAGTCTCACATCAACTAGGCGTATCAACGGGCTATGGAGATGGCCATCAATAGATATCAATGTGAGAGAGTAGGGATTGCCATGCAACGGATGCACTAGAGCTATAAGTATATGAAAGCTCAACTAAAGAATCTAATTGGTTGTGCATCCAAATTGCTTGCTCATAAAGACCTAGGGCATTTTGAGGAAGCCCATCATTGGAATATACAAGCCAAGTTCTATAATGAAAAATTCCCACTAGTATATGAAACCGAAGAAATGAGAGACTCTCTATCATCAAT
The DNA here is from genome assembly GCF_003073215.2 of Triticum urartu. NCBI lineage: Eukaryota > Viridiplantae > Streptophyta > Magnoliopsida > Poales > Poaceae > Triticum > Triticum urartu. The sequence continues at coordinate 134,378,833 of NC_053026.1, forward strand.
ATCATGGTGCTACTTTGAAGCACAACCGTGGTAAAGGATAGTAACATTGTCCCTTCTCTCTTTTTCTCTCATTATTTTATTTGGGCCTTTTATCTTTTTTATGGCATCTTTTCTTTTTTTCGTCTGGAGTCTCATCCCGACTTGTGGGGGAATCATAGTCTCCATCATCCTTTCCTCACTGGGACAATGCTCTAATAATGATGATCATCACACTTTTATTTTCCTACAACTCAACAATTACAACTCAATACTTAGAACAAAATATGACCCTATATGAATGCCTCCGGCGGTATACCGGGATATGCAATGAATCAAGAGTGACATGTATTAAAGAATTATGAATGGTGGCTTTGCCACAAATACGATGTCAACTACATGATCATGCTAAGCAATATGACAATGATGGAGTGTGTCATAATAAACGGAATAGTGGAAAGTTGCATGGCAATATATCTCGGAATGGCTATAGAAATTCCATAATAGGTAGGTATGGTGGCTGTTTTGAGGAAGGTATATGGTGGGTGTATGATACCGGCGAAAGGTGCGCGGTATTAGAGAGGCTCGCAATGGTGGAAGGAAGAAAAGTGCGTATAATCCATGGACTCAACATTAATCATAAAGAACTCATATACTTATTGCAAAAATCTACAAGTTATCAAAGCAAAGTATTACGTGCATGCTCCTAGGGGGATAGATTGGTAGGAAAATACCATCGCTCGTCCTCGACCGTCACTCATAAGGAAGACAATCAAAAACTAAATCATGCTCCAACGTCATCACATAACGGTTCACCATACGTGCATGCTACGGGAATCACAAACTTTAACACAAGTATTTCTCAAATTCATAACTACCCAACTAGCACAACTTTAATACCACCATCTTCATATCTCAAAACAATTATCAAGCATCAAACTTCTCATAGCATTCAACACACTCATAAGAAAGTTTTTACTATTCTTGAATACCAAGCATATTAGGATTATTTAAACAAATTACCATGCTATTTGAGACTCTAAAAATAATATAAGTGAAGCATGAGAGATCAATAGTTTCTATAAAACAAATCCACCACCATGCTCTAAAAGATATAAGTGAAGTACTAGAGCAAAACTATATAACTCAAATGATATAAGCGAAGCACATAGAGTATTCTAACAAACTACAAATCATGTATGGATCTCCTAAAAGGTGTGTACAGCAAGGATGATTGTGGTAAACTAAAAAGAAAAGACTCAAATCATAAAAGACGCTCCAAGCAAAACATATATCATGTGGTGAATACAAATATAGCTCCAAGTAAAGTTACCGATAGAAGTAGACGAAAGAGGGGATGCCTTCCGGGGCATCCCCAAGCTTTCGCTTTTAGGTGTACTTAGATAATCTTGGGGGTTCCATGGGAATCCCCAAGCTTAGGCTCTTTCCACTCCTTGTTCCATAATCCATGAAATCTTTACCCAAAACTTGAAAACTTCACAACACAAAACTTAAAGTAGAAAATCTCGTGAGCTCCGTTAGCGAAAGAAAACAAAAGACCACTTCAAGGTACTGTAATTAAATCATTCTTTATTTATATTGGTGTTAAAACTACTGTATTCCAACTTCTCTATGGTTTATATACTATTTTAATAGCCATAGATTCATCAAAATAAGCAAACAACACACGAAAAACAGAATCTGTCAAAAACAGAACAGTCTGTAATAATCTGTAGCTAGTGCAAGATCTGGAACCCCAAAAATTCTAAAATAAATTTATGGACGTGGGGAATTTATCTTTTAATAATATTCAAAAATAATTAACTAAATAGCACTTTCCAAATAAAAATGGCAGCAGTTCTCGTGAGCGCTAAAGTTTCTGTTTTTTACAGCAAGATATCAAGACTTTCCCCAAGTCTTCACAACGGTTGTACTTGGCACAAACACTAATTAAAAACAAAAAACACAACCAAAAAATAGATAGGTAAATTACTTATTACTAAACAGGAGCAAAAATCAAGGAATAAAAATAAAATTGGGTTGCCTCCCAACAAGCGCTATCGTTTAACGCCCCTAGTTAGGCATAAAAAGCAAGGATAGATCTGGGAATTGCCATCTTTGGTAGGCAATCCATAAGTGGCTCTCATAATAGATTCATAAGGTAATTTAATTTTATTTCTAGGAAAATGTTCCATGCCTTTCCTTAACGGAAATTGGAATCTAATATTTCCTTCCTTCATATCAATAATTGCACCAATCGTTCTAAGGAAAGGTCTACCAAGAATAATAGGACATGAAGGATTGCAATCTATGTCAAGAACGATAAAATCTACGGGAAAATAATTCCTATTTGCAACCATAAGAACATCATTAATTCTTCCCATAGGTTTCTTAATAGTGGAATCCACAAGATGCAAGTTTAGAGAGCAATCATCAAAATCACGGAAACCTAACAAATCACACAGTCTTTGGAATCGTGGAAACACTAGCACCCAAATCACACAAAGCATAGCATTCATGATCTTTAATTTTAATTTTAATAGTTGGTTCCCACTCGTCATAAAGTTTTCTAGGGATAGAAACTTCCAACTCAAGTTTTTCTTCATAAGAGTGCATCAAGGGATCAACAATATGTTTAGTAAATGCTTTATTTTGACTATAAGCATGATGAGAATTTAGCACGTATTGCAACAAGGAAATACAATCAATCAAAGAGCAATTTTCATAATTAAATTCCTTGAAATCCAAAATAGTGGGTTTAGCAACATCTAGGGTTTTAATTTCTTCAATCCCACTTTTATCAAATTTAACATCAAGATCTAAAAACTCCGAATTTTTGGAATGCCTTCTAGGTAAAGGTGGATCATATTCAGTCCCATCGTTATCAAGATTCATATTGCAAAACAAAGATTTAATAGGGGACACATCAATAACTTTTAGATCTTCATCTTTATTTTCATAGGAACTAGAAGAACACGCTCTTATAAAGGCATCTTTCTTAGCACGCATCCTAGCGGTTCTTTCTTTGCACTCATTAATGGAAATTCTCATGGCTTTGAGAGACTCATTGATATCATGCTTAGGAGGAATAGATCTAAGTTTCAAAGAATCAACATCAAGAGAAATTCTATCAACGTTCCTAGCCAACTCATCAATCTTAAGCAATTTTTCTTCAATCAAAGCATTGAAACTCTTTTGCGAAGTAATAAATTCTTTAATATTAGATTCAAAATCAGAGGGCATCTTATTATAATTTCCATAAGAATTGTTGTAGGAATTACCATAATTATTAGAGGGATTACTAGGATACGGCCTAGGATTAAAGTTTCCTCTATACGCGTTGTTACCAAAATTGTTCCTACCAACAAAATTCACACCCATAGATTCATTATTATTCTCAATCAAAGTAGACAAGGGCATATCATTAGGATCAGAAGAAACAATCTTACTAGCAAATAATTTCATAAGTTCATCCATCTTTCCACTCAAAACTTTAATTTCTTCTATCACATGCACCTTTTTATTAGTAGATCTTTCAGTATGCCATTGAGAATAATTAACTATAATATTATCTAGAAGTTTAGTAGCTTCTCCTAAAGTGATTTCCATAAAAGTGCCTCCCGCGACCGAATCTAAAAGATTTCTAGAAGCAAAATTCAATCCGGCATAAATTTTTTGTATAATCATCCACAAATTCAAACCATGAGTAGGGCAATTACGTATCATTAATTTCATCCTCTCCCAAGCTTGTGCAACATGTTCATGATCAAGTTGCTTAAAATTCATAATATCGTTTCTAAGGGAGATGATCTTAGCGGGAGGAAAATACTTAGAGATAAAAGCATCTTTGCACTTTTTCGAAGAATCAATACTATTTTTAGGCAAAGATGAAAACCAAGCTTTAGTACAATCTCTAAGCAAAAAAGGAAATAGCTTCAATTTACCAATATCATTATCCACATCTTTCTTCTTTTGCAAATCACACAAATCAATGAAACTATTTAGATGGGTAGCGGCATCTTCACTAGGAAGGCCGGAAAACGGATCTTTCATGACAAGATTCAGCAAAGCGACATTAATTTCACAAGATTCAGCATCGGTAAGAGGAGCAATCGGAGTGCTAATAAAATCATTGTTGTTGGTATTGGTAAATTCACACAATTTAGAGTTATCTTGAGCCATCGTGACAAGCAGGAAATCCAACACACAAGCAAACAAAAAGCAAGCGAGCAAAAAGAGGCAAATAGAGAAAGAGAGGGAGGATAGAGAGAGAGGGCGAATAAAACGGCTAGGGTGAAGTGGGGGAGAGGAAAACGAGAGGCAAATGGCAAATAATGTAATGCGGGAGATAATGGTATGTGATGGGTACTTGGTATGTTGACTTTTGCGTAGACTCCCCGGCAACGGCGCCAGAAATCTTCTTGCTACCTCTTGAGAACTGTGTTGGATTTCCTTGAAGAGGAAAGGATGATGCAACAAAGTAGCGTAAGTATTTCCCTCGGATATTGAGAACCAAGGTATCAATCTAGTAGGAGGCTACGCGTGAGTCCCTCGTACCCGCACAAAACAAATAACTCCTCGCAACCAACACGATAAGGGGTTGTCAATCCCTTCACGGTCACTTACGAGAGTGAGGTCTGATAGATATGATAGAATAATATTTTTGGTATTTTTGTGATAAAGATGCAAAGTAAAATAAAAGAAAAGTAAGAAGCAGAGGAAATAATTAAGTACTGGAATATTAATATGATGAAGATAGACCCGGGGGCCATAGGTTTCACTAGTGGCTTCTCTCAAGAGCATAAGTATTTTACAGTGGGTGAACGAATTACTATTGAGCAATTGACAGAATTGAGCATAGTTATGAGAATATCTAGGTATGATCATGTATATAGGCATCACGTTCGAGACAAGTAGACCGACTCCTACCTGCATCTACTACTATTACTCCACTCATCAACCGCTATCCAGCAAGCATCTAGAGTATTAAGTTCATGAAAACAGAGTAACGCCTTAAGCAAGATGACATGATGTAGAGGGATAAATTCATGCAATATGATAAAAAACCATCTTGTTATCCTCGATGGCAACAATACAATATGTGCCTTGCTGCCCCTACTGTCATTGGGAAAGGACACCGCAAGATTGAACCCAAAGCTGAGCACTTCTCCCATTGCAAGAAAGATCAATCTAGTAGGCCAAACCAAACTAATAATTCGAAGAGACTTGCAAAGATAACAAAGCATACATAAAAGAATTCAGAGAAGATTCAAATATTGTTCATAGATAATCTTGATCATAAACCCACAATTCATCGGTCTCAACAAACACACCGCAAAAAGAAGATTACATCGAATAGATCTCCACAAGAGAGGGGGAGAACATTGTATTGAGATACAAAAAGAGAGAAGAAGCCATCTAGCTAATAACTATGGAGAACATTGTATTGAGATCCAAAAAGAGAGAAGAAGCCATCTAGCTAATAACTACGGACCCGAAGGTCTGAGGTAAACTACTCACACTTCATCTGAGAGGCTATGGTGTTGATGTAGAAGCCCTCCGTGATGGATGCCCCCTCCGGCGGAGCTCCGGAACAGGCCCCAAGATGGGATCTCGTGGATACAGAAAGTTGCGGCGGTGGAATTAGGGTTTTGGCTTCGTATCTTATCATTTGGGGGTACGTAGGTATATATAGGAGGAAGAAGTACATCGGTGGAGCAACAGGGGGGTGCGCTTGGGGGGTAGGCACGTCCCCTACCTCATGGCCTCCCTGTTGGTTGCTTGACATAGGGTCCAAGTCTCCTGCATCATGTTCGGTGAGAAAATCACGTTACCAAAGGTTTCATTCCGTTTGGACTCCGTTTGATATTCCTTTTCTTCGAAACCCTAAAATAGGCAAAAACATCAATTCTGGGCTGGGCCTCCGGTTAATAGGTTAGTCCCAAAAATAATATAAAAGTGGATAATAAAGCCCAATAATGTCCAAAACAGTAGATAATATAGCATGGAGCAATGAAAAATTATAGATACATTGGAGACGTATCAGTACCCATCACAAACTCTTATCCCTCGCATTACATTATTTGCCATTTGCCTCTCGTTTTCCTCTCCCCCACTTGTAAAATGATTTTTGAAAACCTTTGCCTTTTCTTTGCCTTCTTCCCGTTTGTATCTTTGTTTGTGTTTCCACGTGCCTTCTATTTTCTTGCATCCTTGCTTGCTAAAAATCTATTGATATGGATCCACTTAAAGTGTTCTACTTGGATCATCTTCGATCCTTATGTGCTCGTGCTGAAACCCCAACTAGTCTAGTTGATGGGAAATCTTTAGATGAGCTTGCTCATTTTGTGTGTCACCGTTTGTCTGAAAAAGGGAGACTCTTATGGGATCAAATAAACAAATTGTTGTGTTATGCTTGGAATCTTTGTGAAATTTGTGATTTTACTTGTTGCTCTAAGAACCCTAAAAAACACCTCCCCTACTATGTGAGTTTAATGATAATGAAATCTTATCTTCTTATGCAAAGGGTGTTTATAGTTACTACGATATCGAACAAATTGAAGAATTTGTTCTTTTAAGGGTTCTTATGAAGTTGCTACTTTGATTCAAAAGTATGATATTACTCTCTAGGAATCTGAAAATTTTGACATACTTAAATATTGCTATGAAAACTATGCTCATAATGTCTATGTCAAAGAATTTATTGAAAGAATGACCGTTGCTTCGGAAGAAAATAATGATATGCTTGAATCTATAGATAATTATGATTCCGATGATTTGATTGAAATATCCTTTGATGAACATGATGCTTGCTATTCTTTTGGCCATGATGCCAATATTTATGAAGATGAGTTTGCTATAGTTCCTTATGTTAAACATGAAATCGTTGCTATTGCACCCATACTTGATAGTTCCTTCGATGAAAAGCATGATTGTAATGATGTTATTATAAATTTTCTTAATTTCAATTGTGTTAATGATATGCAAAACCTCAATCTTGGGATGCTAATTTTGCTATGACTACTATTTGTTGCAATGATCATGATTGGGGTGATTCTTCTTTTGACCTTGAAAATTTATTTAAGCCCCATGATGAATATGAGATTGATAATAGTGTTTGCAATATTATTGAAAGTGGGTTTGGAAGAGTGTTAATTTTAGATCCCACGTATTTGGAGAATTTTCAATCTTATGAAGTTTTTGATAAAAGTGGGTTTGGAGAGGTCATGACTTTAGTTAATGTTAATCCCACTAGTTTGGAAGAGTGTCAACTTTGCATGCATGTGGATCGTGTTGAAAATATTTTATGTGATAGTTATTTTGTTGAATTTTATTTTGATCCCACTTGTAATTATTATGAGAGAGGAAAATATGATTGTAGAAATTTTCATGTTACTAAATTACCTCTCGTTATGTTGAGATTGCTATTGTTTCTCTCCGCTTCCCTGCATATGCTAGTTTTTGCTTGCTATGATAATTTGTTTGCCTTTAAGATGCCTATGCATAGGAAGTATGTTAGACTTAGATGTGTTTTTCACGTGTTTCTTGATGCTTTCTTTGTGCTTCAATTCTTGTCTTTCATGTGAGCATCATTGAAATATCAATGCCTAGCTAGGGGCGTTAAACGATAGCGCTTGTTGGGAGGCAACCCAATTTTATTTTTGTTTCTTATTTTTTGTTCCTATTTAGTAATAAATAACTCATCTAGCTTCTGTTTAGATGTGGTTTATGCTTTTAATTAGTGTTTGTCCCAAGTAGAACCTTTGGGAATACTTGGGGTAAGTTTTTGCGATCTTGCTGTAAAAAATAGAAACTTTAGCGCTCATGAGATTTGCTGCCATTTTTTACTTGAGAGTGCCATTGTAGCGACCTGAACTCAGATGGTCAAGTCTCTGTGCTTCAGTGTCATCCCTGGATCGGTAATGCTTACACACACAGTACTCGAGGATTTATAACAGAGTAGCAATCACACACTTATTACAATGAATGTCTCAAGAGAGAACTAATTACAGTAAATATGGCTTAAGGCCATCTAATACGATAACGGCGGAAGGCTTGGAAGATAAAGTGAGTCCATCAACTCCAACGGCATAGCTGAGCTTCACGGCAATGACCTAACGAACCTTACTCCTCGTCTGAAAATTCTGCAACATAATACGTTGCATCCCGAAAACGGGTCAGCACATGGAATATGCTGGCAATATAACACAGTAGAGCAAGAACAGAATAATGCTATCACTACATGCATATTTGGCTGGTGGAAGGCTCTATGGTTATAGTTTTTGCGAAAAGCCAATTTTTCCCTACATCAAAGGAATAGATTTTAATTTAACTATCATGGTAGTTGAAACATCATTGAGAAGGTTCCTACAACTCAATCCCAATTAAAGTGATTAACAACCCAATAATATTAATTAAAAGTGATGAGATGCATGTGATAACCCAAGTACTAGATACTTGAGAATTGTCCATAACCGGGGACACGACTAACCATGATTAGATTGTACACTCTGCAGAGGTTTGCACTTTTGCCCACAAGACTCGATCGCCTCCGTTGGATTTCTCGCACTACATGGTGTTTGAGAAACGGATGACCGAGACACGGTCTTTCAGAAACATTAACTCTCTACTCCGGATAGACCATACCAAACCTACATCCCACTACCTGCTGATCTGCCTCTTCAAGAGCTTCACGTAACTTATTCAACTATGCTAGAGCCCATAATAGCTTGTGGCTGCACACGGAAGTTTCTAGCATGAATCATCTCAGTTCCGTTTGAGGATTGGAACTGGGTGGTGGTGGTCCGTAGGAAGATCACACGGGTACTCCAGGATTTCCAAAAATACAGGCAACACTGGGTACTCCAGGTGCCTCAATCCACCCAGATGTTAATTTAAGTTGCCACCTGAAGTTGAACCATTAATTAACAAGCTCACATCTGTCATGGATTTCACTCAAACCCAAACCACGTCTACGAGCATAGCATAGCATAGTAATATAAGCAACGCGTGGAGTAACTCCCAAGGGTTTGAATATAACAAGGCAATAGGTTCTACCTCATGAACTACTTCCCAACCCACAAGTTAATGACATCCTAATCATGCAATGTTTGAGGATTGGAACTAATGCAGAAAAACTGGGTGATGAAGGGGTATGATCAAAGTGTTACTTGCCTTGCTGATGATTTGCGAAACCTAGGGACTCGTAGTAGCACGCTTCGCACTCCGGGTGTTCTATCGCAAGCAAACAATAGCATACATAAGTAACAAGCAACGATGCACAAGCAAAACAAAAATAAAATAGGTTGACCAGAAAGTTCAAATTAAGAACTCTGGTACGCAAAAAGAATCAAATCAAATGGAGCAACGAAACTCAAACGGTGAAAGAAAGAAGCTTCGTTTACTAATCTGAAACTAGGTCAAATTTTACAGTAGCAAAAACTTGTTTGAGTTGGTTAAATGGAAAGAGGGTTTCGAGATGAAACCCGAGGTGCTTGAATCGCCTGATTCCGACTAACGAGCGAAAAGAAAAACAGAAACTAAGATCGGATCAGAAATCGTGATCAGAAAAATCGCGGGATAAATCCGATAAAAGAAAACTCACGAACAGACTAACGAACGAGCGTTCGTTAGTTGTAACTAACGGGCGAAAACCGTTCGTTAAAATGAACGTACGGACGAACGTCCGCTAACTAGAGAACCGGAAAAAAATGACGAAACCAAAAAAACGGATCTAGGATTTCTAGAAAACCCGGACGGTTTTTATAAAAAAACCGACGGCGGAGTCCGGCGGCTACCTCCGGCGAGGGGGCTCCGGCGAGGAGAGGTGCGGGCGACGGGGCGGCGGCGCTCGGTGGCGGCGGCGGCGCTCGGCTGCGGCGGCGGCTAGGCGGCGCGGGCGGCGGGTCTTGGCGCAGCGCGGGGGGGCGGTGGCTGCGGGCGGAGGTGGTGGCGGTGGGGTGTTGGGGTGGCGGGGCGGCGGTATATAAGGGCGGGGCGGCGCTGGCTTGGAGTAGGGGCCAAGGCGGGGCGGCGCGGAGTCCAACTCGGATTCCGGTCCGAGTGGCGGCGGGGGTGCGCGCGCGCAGGAGGCGGCGGAGGCTGGGCCGGCCTGGCTCGGTTGGGCTTTAGGCCCAGTCGGGCGCGGGAACTTTTTTTTAAATAATTTTGCTGACCGAAATAAAATCCTAGAAAAATAAATAAAAATCTAAAAATGCCAAAATGAATTTTCACCGTCTAAATAAAATATTTAGAACAAGATGAACATTTTCTTGGCCCTAAAATGCAATTTTGAAAAACGTGCAATTTTTCTAATGCAAACAAAATTGCAGTAAAATCCAATTAAAAAAATATTTGATTTTAATATTTTTCCTCCAATATTTCAATTATCTTGGAGAAGTCATATTATCTCCTCTCATATATTTTAGTATGAAATTTTTTTGGAGAGAAAAAAATTAAAACCAAAATCCTCGTTTCAAAATTTGATAAAATCAAATTTGAAAAACCGGGAAATCCCCAACTCTCTCCGAGGGTCCTTGAGTTGCTTACGATTTTGAGGATCGCGAGATGAAAAGCGAATAAAATATGATATGCAATGATATCTAATGTATAACATTCCAAATTGAAAATTTGGGATGTTACAAACCTACTCCCCTTAAGATGAATCTCGCCCTCGAGATTCGGGTTGGCTAGAAAATAGGTGTGGGTGGTCTTTGGGGAGATCATCCTCTCGTTCCCAGGTGGCTTCATCCTCGGTATGGTGGCTCCACCGAACTTTGCAAAACTTGATAACCTTACTGCGGGTGACTCTGCTGGCAAACTCAAGAATCTTAATTGGTTTCTCCTCATAAGTCAAATCATTGTCCAACTGTATCGCCTCCAGGTATCTCTTAGCGGTATATCTGCCATCTCAGCATGACACTTCTTCAGCTGTGAAACGTGAAACACGTCATGAACTCCTGACAATCCCTCGGGTAACTCCAACTTGTAGGCAACTTCTCCCATCCGTTCCAAAATATGATACGGTCCTACAAATCTCGGGGCTAACTTTCCTTTAACTCCAAAATGTTTCACTGCTCGCAAGGGTGATACTTGCAGATATGCTCGACCTCCAATTTCATAGGTTACCTCTTTGCGTTTTGAGTCTGCATAACTCTTCTGCCTGGACTGAGCAATCTTCAGTCTGTCCTGAATCAATTTAACCTTCTCCTCAGACTCCTTGATCAATTCTGCTCCAAACAACTGTCGGTCTCCTACCTCATCCCACATTAACGGTGTTCTGCACCTTCGTCCATACAGGGCTTCAAACGGTGCCATCTTCAAGCTGGCTTGATAGCTATTGTTGTATGAAAACTCTGTGTATGGCAAATTGTCATCCCAACTAGATCCATAATCTAGCGCACAGGCTCTCAACATGTCCTCCAAAATTTGGTTGACTCTCTCTGTTTATCCATCCGTCTGCGGGTGAAATGTTGTACTAAACTCCAATCTCGTTCCCGAAGTCTGGTGCAACTGGTGCCAAAACTTTGAGGTAAACTGTGTTCCTCGATCTAATACGATGGTCCTCGGAACTCCATGCAGACATACTATCCTGGACATATATATCTTGGCCAACTTTGCACTTGTATAGGTGGTTTTTACTGGGATGAAGTGAGCTACTTTGGTCAAGCGATCAACTACTACCCATATGGAATCATATACCGCTTTGGTCCTGGGCAATCCGGTGATAAAGTCCATGCCCAGTTTATCCCACTTCCATTCGGGTATCGACATAGGCTGTAATAGTCCTGCTGGCTTCTGATGCTCTGCCTTCACGCGCTGACATACATCACATACGGCTACATACTCGGCAATATCCTTCTTCATACCGGTCCACCAGAAACGTTCCTTCAAATCCAATTACATCTTGGTGTTTCCAGGGTGTATCGAGTATGGTGAGTCATGGGCCTCTTGAAGTATTAACTTCCTGATCTCCTGGTTATTGGGCACATAAACTCGGTCCTCAAACCACAAGGTATCATGCTCATCCTCACAAAAACCTTTGGCCTTTCCTTTCCCCATCTTCTCCTTTATCTCGGCAATCTCTTTGTCATCCTTCTGAGATTCCCGAATTTTGTCCAGCAATGTCGACTGGACCTCCATTGTTGCAATAAATCCTCTAGGAACAATCTCCAATCAAAGTTCCATGATGTCCTCTACCAATTCCTTCGGCAGTCCCTTGTTTTCAAGGATATTAGCATAACTCTTCCGGCTCAAAGCGTCTGCTACGACATTGGACTTTCCTGGATGATAGTGTAGCTTCATGTCATAATCCTTTATAAGCTCCAACCATCTCCTCTGTAGAAGGTTCAGCTCCTTCTGGGTGAAAATGTACTTCAAACTCTTATGGTCCGTGTACACATCACAACGGTTTCCAATAAGGTAATGTCTCCAGGTCTTCAATGCATGCACTACGGCTGCTAACTCCAAGTCATGCGTGGCATAGTTCAACTCATGAGGTTTTAGTTGTCGTGAGGCATACGAAACAACTCTCCCATCCTGCATAAGCACACATCCAAGTCCTAAGCGTGAGGCATCGCAGTACACTTGGAACTCCTTATGTATATCTAGCAGTGTTAGCACTGGCGCTGTAGTCAAATGTTTCTTCAACTCCTGGAAACTTGCCCCACAATCTTCTGTCCATTTAAACTTAGTATCCTTCTTCAACAGTTCAGTCATTGGCTTTGCAATCTTGGAAAAATTCTCGATGAATCTCCGGTAGTATCCTGCGAGTCCAAGAAAACTGCGGATCTTGCTAACTGAAGTGGATGCCAACCATTCAGTGACTGACTGAAATTTGCTGGGGTCTACTGCTATACCTTCTCCCGATATAACATGTCCAAGGAAACCGACTTCCTTCAACCAAAACTCGCCTTTGCTAAACTTAGCATACAACTGGTGTTCCCTGAGTTTCTCGAGAACTAAGCGCAAATGCTCCTTGTGCTCCTCCTCGTTCTTCGAGTTTACCATAATATCATCAATAAACACCACAACAAACTTGTCCAAATACTCCATGAAAACCTTGTTCATCATGCTCATGAAATAGGCAGGGGCGTTAGTCAGTCCAAATGACATGACCGTGTACTCATATAATCCATATCATGTTGTGAATGCTGTCTTCGGTATATCCTTCTCTCGTATCTTCAACTGATGATACCCCGATCACAAATCGATCTTCGAAAACACTTTAGCTCCTTGCAACTGATCAAACAGATCGTTGATCATCGGTAGTGGGTACTTGTTCTTAATTGTCACTTCATTTAATGCTCGATAATCAACTACCATCCTCAGGGATTTATCCTTCTTCTCAACCAAAAGTACCGGGGCTCCCCAAGGTGATGAACTTCTTTGGATGTATCCTTTCTCCAATAACTCCTTGATCTGTTTCTTAATTTCCTCCAGATCATTTGAGGGCATCCGATAGGGTCTCTTGGATATTGGTCCTGTACCTGGCAATAGCTCTATTAAAAACTCAATGTCTCTATCTGGTGGCATGCCTGGTAAATCCTCTGGAAAAACATCCGGGTAATCCTTCACTACAGGCACTTCCTCCTGAACAACTCCCATAAGGGCATTCACTTAACTCCTCCTAGGCACATGCCTAGATACATACTTAATCCTTTTTCCCTCCGGGGTGGTGAGATAAATCGACTTACTAGCACAGTCAATGCTTCCTCCAAATTTTGACATCCAGTCCATACCCAATATCACATCCAATCCTTGTGATTCCAAGATAATTAGGTCGGACGGAAAAATATGTGTACCAATGGTTAAGGGTATTTGGTCACACCATCGGCTAGCCATATACTCTGCTCCGGGTGAACTCACTAAAAGAGGGGTCCTAAGGGTTTGGGTTGGTAGTTTCAACTTATCCACGAATCCCCTTGATATGTATGAATGCGATGCACCGGTATCGAAAAGAACAAGAGCGGTAAATGACTTAACCAAAAACTTACCTATTACCGTGTCCGGCTGCTCTTCAACCTCCTCCACGTTAACATGGTTCACTTGTCCTTTGTTGAATGGATTTGGCTTATTCCCAGCGCTCCAATTTCCATTTCCATTCTTTCCTTTAGGGCACTCCGTGGCGTAGTGTCCAGTCTTCCCGCACTTGAAACATGTAACATGACTTAAGTCCCTTTTGGTGGGTGTGGCTGGGTTGGGGCGGTTATGATTATTGTTGGTTCCATTCCCATTCCCATTCTTAGATCCATTGTGGTTATGTGATCCTCCTCCAGTGTGGTTGTGACCTCCATGGTTATGAACAAGTCCTCCCAAGTTCGGGGTTAGGCGAGGCTTCTGCTGAGCTCCTGAGTTATACTTCCCTTGTCCATACTTTCTCTTGCGGCTCTCAATCTGCTACTGCTTCCCTTCAATCATAAGAGCCTTATCTACCAACTCCTGGTAGTTGTTGAAGGTTGCTACCATCAACTGCATGCTCATCTCATCATTCAGCCCTTCCATAAACTTCTCCTGCTTCGCGGCATCTGTGGCCACATCATCAGGGGCATTGCGAGATAACTTGCTAAACTCGTCCATGTATTGAGCCACGGTACGGTTCCCCTGGCGTAAGTTGCGGAACTCCCGCTTCTTCATTTGCATACCTCCAGTGGAGACATGGGCTATGCGGAAAGCTTGTTGAAACTGGTCCCAAGTGACGTTGGCTATAGGAAAAGTGGCTGTGTAATTCTCCCACCATGAGTCTGCTGGTCCATCCAATTGATGTGCGGCAAAGCGCACTCTCTCAGCATCTGTGCAACCTGCGGTGGTCAACTCCCTTCTAATACAGCATAGCCAATCGTCCGCAACTATGGGCTCGGTGCTACTGGAAAACACCGGTGGCTGTAACCTTAGAAAATGGGCTAGATTGTCCACGTGCGGCGGGTTGTTGTTGTTGTTGTTGTTGTTGTTGTTGCCCTGATTCTGAACTAGCAATTGCATCAACGTATTCTGCTGTTGGATCAACTGGGTGAGCTCCGGTGGGAAGGCAAAACTGGTGTCATGTCTCGGAGGCATCTGAGGGGATTAGATGGAAGAGATTTAGAATAGAAAAGAGGTCTAATGAGAAAACACTACCCATATGCACATGAGACAAACACAATCATTTCACTCAATCAATCAAGCAAGGGCATACAAATGATCTAGAACTATCGCTCAAGTGCTCAACTACTACTAAATACATGGGGGAATACTAGTGATATATGGTAGTCATCTAGAAATTTTGATCGGTGGAAGACTCCATGATGTCTGCTCCAGCTTCGTCTTCAAAGTCATCATCACTAGGATCGGAATTGGTGTCGTCGATGATGATGTAGTCCTCGGGGCGTATCTCCTTGGGTTCTTCTTCTTCTTCTATTGGTGCTGGTCCTCCCATGAATACTCCGATCTTCTTGACTAAGTCATCATTCTTCTCCAGTAGTGTCTTGATTTCCTCCTCATATCCATCGCGTGTAAACTTGAGTTCTTCCTCCAACTCAATGATCCTAGTCTTCACCTTCTTCAAGTCCATCATGTCCGCGCACATCTGCTTTTCCTGACGTCGGATGTGCTGGTTTAACTCCTGGATGAAAGCTGCATTGGATATATCCTTCCTAGTGCTGATTACTTCCCATTGCTTGTCTCGGCGCCCACATATTTGGTAAATGGTGTCCTTAAGCTCCCTGTTGTAAACTTCTCCAATGCGTCCCATGGTAATGTGGGCTGCCATGCTCTTGCCTAGACTCCAGGTGGGTGCTTCGAAAGAAAACTCTATGGGTTTAGAAGTTGGCGAGAACGTCCTTCCTGGAACTTGTACTTGAATCATCCAGCGCTCCTCTTCAGGTAAAGTGGCATTGTACGTCCCGGTGAAGCTTGGTATTCCAATGTTCAAGTACCTAGTGACTTCCTTCAAGTGACGTCCAAAAGGTGTGTCTTCATCCGGTTGTGCAAACCTGTTCTTCATCTCCGTCATCCTAAAGAGTAGAAAATGGAGAGGAGTCAGAAATGAGAAGAGAAGGGTGACCTAGGGTTTATCTTAGTGGTCGTGTCCTACACTCAGCGTGTGCTCTGATACCATCTTGTAGCGACCCGACCTCAGATGGTCAAGTCTCTGTGCTTCAGTGTCATCCCTGGATCGGTAATGCTGACACACACAGTACTCGAGGATTTATAACAGAGTAGCAATCACACACTTATTACAACGAATGTCGAGAGAGAGAACTTATTATAGTAAATATGGCTTAAGGCCATCTAATACGATAACAGCGGAAGGCTAGGAAGATAAAGTGAGTCCATCAACTCCAATGGCATAGCTGAGCTGCACGGCAACGACCTAACGAACCTTACTCCTTGTCTGAAAAGTCTGCAACATAATATGTTGCAGCCCGAAAACGGGTCAGCACATGGAATATGCTGGCAATATAACATAGTAGAGCAAGAACAGAATAATGCTATCACTACATGCATATTTGGCTGGTGGAAAGCTCTATGGTTATAGTTTTTGCGAAAAGCCAATTTTTTCCTACATCAAAGGAATAGATTTTAATTTAACTATCATGGTAGTTGAAACATCATTGAGAAGGTTCCTCCAACTCAATCCCAATTAAAGTGATTAACAACCCAACAATATCAACTAAAACTGATGAGATACATGTGATAACCCAAGTACTAGATACTCGAGAATTGTCCATAACCGGGGACACGGCTAACCATGATTAGATTGTACACTATGCAGAGGTTTGCACACTTTTCCCCACAAAACTCGATCGCCTTCATTGGATTTCTTGCACTACATGGTGTTTGAGAAATGGATGACCGAGACACGGTCTTTCAGAAACATTAACTCTCTACTCCGGACAGACCATACCAAACCTACATCCCACTACCTGCTGATCTGCCTCTTCAAGAGCTTCACATAACTTACTCAACTATGCTAGAGCCCATAATAGCTTGTGGCTGCACACGGAAGTTTCTAGCATGAATTATCTCAGTTCCCTTTGAGCCTGGGTGGCGGTCCGTAGGAAGATCACACGGGTACTACGGGATTTCCAAAAATACAGGCAACACTGCGTACTCCAGGTGCCTCAATCCACCCGGATGTTAATTTAAGTTGCCACCTTAAGTTGAACCATTAATTAACAAGCTCACATCTGTCATGGATTTCACTCAAACCCAAACCACGTCTACGAGCATAGCATAGCATAGTAATATATGCAACGCGTAGAGTAACTCCCAAGGGTTTGAATATAACAGGGCAATAGGTTCTACCTCATCAACTACTTCCCAACCCACAAGTTAATGACATCCTAATCATGCAATTTTGAGGATTGGAACTAATGCATAAAAACTGGGTGATGAAGGGGTATGATCAAAGTGTTACTTGCCTTGCTGACGATCTGCGAAACCTAGGGACTCGTAGTAGCACGCTTCGTACTCCGAGTGTTCTATCGCAAGCAAACAATAGCATACATAAGTAACAAGCAACGATGCACAAGCAAAAGTCAAATAAAATAGGTTGACCAGAAAGTTCAAATTAAGAACTCCGCTACGCAAAAAGAATCAAATCAAATGGAGCAACAAAACTCAAATGGCGAAAGAAAGAAGCTTTGTTTACTAATCTGAAACTAGGTCAAATTTTACCGTAGCAAAAACTTGTTTGAGTTGGTTAAACGGAAAGAGGGTTTCGAGACGAAACTCTAGGCGGTAGAATCGCCTGATTCCGACTAACGAGCGAAAAGAAAAACAGAAACTAAGATCGGATCAGAAATCGCGATCAGAAAAATCGTGGGATAAATCCGATAAAAGAAAACTCACGAACAGACTAACGAACGAGCGTTCGTTATCTGTAACTAATGGGCGAAAACCGTTCATTAAAACGAACTACGGACGAACGTCCGCTAACTAGAGAACCGGAAAAAACCGGCGAAACCAAAAAAATGGATCTAGGGTTTCTAAAAAAACCGGACGGTTTTTATAAAAAAACCGGCGGTGGAGTCCAGCGGCTACCTCCGGCGAGGGGGCTCCGGTGAGGCGAGGTGCAGGAGACGGGGCGGCGGCTCGCGGGGCAGCGGCGGCAAGCGGCGGCGGCGGCGCTCGGCTGCGGCGGCTAGGCGGCGCGGGCGGCGGGGCTTGGCGCGGCGCGGGGCGGCAGTGGCTGCGGGCGGCGGTGGTGGCGGTGGGGTGTTGGGGTGGCGGGGCGGCGCTGGCTTGGAGTAGGGGCCAAGGCGGGGCGGGGCGGAGTCCAACTCGGACTCCGGTCCGTGTGGCGACGGTGGCGGCGCGCGCGCGCAGGAGGCGGCGGCGGCTGGGCCGGCCTGGCTCGGCTAGGCCTTATGCCTAGTCGGGCGCGGGAACTTTTTTTTAAATAATTTCACCGACCAAAATAAAATCCTAGAAAAATAAATAAAAATCTAAAAATGCCAAAATGAATTTTCACCGTCTAAATAAAATATTTAGAACAAGATGAACATTTTCTTGTCCCTAAAATGCAATTTTGAAAAACGTGCAATTTTTCTAATGCAAACAAAATTGCAGTAAAATCTAATTAAAAACAAATATTTGATTTTAATATTTTTCCTCCAATATTTCAATTATCTTGGAAAAGTCATATTATCTCCTCTCATATATTTTAGTATGAAATATTTTTGGAGAGAAAAAAATTAAAACCAAAATCCTCGTTTCAAAATTTGATAAAATCAAATTTCAAAACCCGGGAAATCCCCAACTCTCTCCGAGGGTCCTTGAGTTGCTTGGGATTTTGAGGATCGCGAGACGAAAAGCGAATAAAATATGATATGCAATGATGATCTAATGTATAACATTCCAAATTGAAAATTTGGGATGTTACAGCGATTAGGTTGATTCTTTTTGCAGATGATTAATAGACAAATTCCTCATGTCCAACAATTTATTTAAGAATTTTTGGGGTTACAAAAGTATTCGAAACCTACAGATTACTATAGACTGTTCTGTTTTTGACAGATTCTGTTTTTCGTGTGTTGTTTGCTTATTTTGATGAATCTATGGCTAGTATCGGGGGGTATGAACCATAGAGAAGTTGGAATACAGTAGGTTTAACACCAATATAAATAAATAATGAGTTCATTACAGTACCTTAAGTGGTGGTTTGTTTTCTTATACTAATGGAGCTCATGAGATTTTCTGTTGAGTTTTGTGTTGTGAAGTTTTCATGTTTTGGGTAAAGATTTGATGGATTTTGGAATAAGGTGTGGCAAGAGCCTAAGCTTGGGGATGCCCATGGCACCCCAAGGTAAAATTTAAGGACAACCAAAAGCCTAAGCTTGGGGATGCCCTGGAAGGCATCCCCACTTTCGTCTTCGTCCATCGGTAACTTTACTTGATGCTATATTTTTATTCACCACATGATATGTGTTTTGCTTGGAGTGTCTTGTATGATTTGAGTCTTTGCTTATTAGTTTACCACAATCATCCTTGCTGTACACACCTTTTGGAGAGACACACATAAATCAGAATTTATTAGAATACTCTATGTGCTTCACTTATATCTTTTGAGCTAGATAATTTTGCACTAGTGCTTCACTTATATCTTTTTAGAGCACAGTGGTGGTTTTATTTTGTAGAAATTATTGATCTTTCATGCTTCACTTATATTATTTTGAAATTGTTATAGAAAACAATGGTAATTGCTTTGGCTATAAAATTAGTCCTAATATGATAGGCATTCAAGATGGGTATAATAAAAACTATCATATAAAGTGCATCGAATACTATGAGAAGTTTGATACTTGATAATTGTTTTGAGATATGAACATAATGATATTAGAGTCATGCTAGTTGAGTAGTTGTGAATTTGAGAAATACTTGTTCTAAAGTTTGTGATTCCTGTAGCATGCACGTATGGTGAACCGTTATGCGATGAAGTCGGAGCATGATTTATTTATTGATTGTCTTCCTTATGAGTGGCGGTCGGGGAC
Organism: Triticum urartu; assembly: GCF_003073215.2. Lineage (NCBI taxonomy): Eukaryota > Viridiplantae > Streptophyta > Magnoliopsida > Poales > Poaceae > Triticum > Triticum urartu. Next base: position 134,398,779 of record NC_053026.1, read on the forward strand.
GAGCGATGGTATTTTCCTACCAATCTATCCCCCTAGGTGCATGCGCGTAGCACTTTGTTTCGATAAATAATAGATTTTTGCAATAAGTATGTGAGTTCTTTATGACTAATGTTGAGTCCATGGATTATACACACTCTCACCCTTCCACCATTGCCAGCCTCTCTAATACCGCACACCTTTCACCGGTATCATACACCCACCATATACCTTCCTCAAAACAGCCACCATACCTACCTATTATGGCATTACCATAGCCATTCCGAGATATATTGCCATGCAACTTACCATCGTTCCGTTTGTTATGACACGTTACATCATTGTGATATTGCAGTGCATGATCATGTAGTTGACATCAAATTTGTGGCAAAGCCACCTTTATAATTCTTTCATACATGTCACTCTTGATTCATTGCATATCCCGGTACACCGCCGGAGTTATTCACATGGAGTCATATTTTGTTTTAGTATCGAGTTGTAATTTTTGAGTTGTAAGTAAATAAAATTGTGATGATCATCATTATTAGAGCATTGTCCCAAGTTATGAAAGGATGACGGAGACTATGATTCCCCCACAAGTCGGGATGAGACTCCAAACGAAAATAAAAAATGAGAAAAGAAAAAAAAGGCCATAAAATATGGAAAGGCCCAAATAAAAAAAGAAATGAGAGAAAAAGAGAGAAGCGACAATGTTACTATCCTTTTACCACATTTGTGCTTCATGGTAGCACCATGATCTTCATGATAGAGAGTCTCCGATGTTGTCACTTTCATATACTAGTGGGTAACTTTCATTATAGAACTTGGCTTGTATATTCAAATGATGGGCTTCCTCAAAATTCCCTAGGTCTTTGTGAGCAAGCAAGTTGGATGCACACCCACTTAGTTTCTTTTTGAGCTTTCATATACTTATAGCTCTAGTGCATCTGTTGCATGGCAATCCCTACTCACTCACATTGATATCTATTGATGGGCATCTCCATAGCCCGTTGATACGCCTAGTTGATGTGAGATTATCTTCTCCTTTTTTGTCTTCTCCACAACCACCATTCTCTTCCACATATAGTGCTATATCCATGGCTCACGCTCATATATTGCGTGAAGATTGAAAAAGTTTGAGAACATCAAAAGTATGAAACAATTGCTTGGCTTGTCATCGGGGTTGTGCATGATTAAATACTTTGTGTGATGAAGATAGAGCATAGCCAGACTATATGATTTTGTAGGGATAACTTTCTTTGGCCATGTTATTTTGAGAAGACATGATTGCTTTGTTAGTATGCTTGAAGCATTATTATTTTTATGTCAATATTAAACTTTTATCTTGAATCTTTCGGATCTGAACATTCATGCCACAATAAAGAAAATTACACAGAAAATTATGCTAGGTAGCATTCCACATCAAAAATTCTGTTTTTATCATTTACCTACACGAGGGCGAGCAGGAATTAAGCTTGGGGATACTTGATACGTCTCCAATGTATCTATAATTTTTTATTGTTCCATGCTATTATATTATCTGTTTTGGATGTTTAATGGGGTTTATTATACACTTTTATATTATTTTTGGGACTAACCTACTAACCAAAGGCCCAGTGTAAATTGCTGTTTTATTGCCTATTTTAGTGTTTCGCAGAAAAGGAATATCAAACGGAATCCAAACGGAATGAAACCTTCGGGAGAGTGATTTTTTGAACAAATGCAATCCAGGAGACTTGGAGTAGACGTCAAGGAAGCACCGAGGAGGCCACGAGGCAGGGAGGCGCGCCCCCACCCTCGTGGTCCCCTCGTAGCTCCCCTAACCGACTTCTTTCGCCTATATGTACTCATATACCCGAAAACATACGAGAGCACCACGAAACCCTATTTCCACCGCCGCAACCTTCTGTACCCAAGAGATCCCATCTTGGGGCCTTTTCCGGAGCTCCGCCAGAGGGGGAATCGATCACGGAGGGCTTCTACATCAACACCACAGCATCTCCGATGATGTGTGAGTAGTTTACCGTAGACCTTTGGGTCCATAGTTATTAGCTAGATGGCTTCTTCTCTCTCTCTTTGGATCTCAATACAAATTTCTCCTCGATCTTCTTGGAGATCTATTTGATGTAATACTTTTTGCGGTGTGTTTGTCGGGATCCAATGAATTGTGGGTTTATTATCAAGATTATCTATGAACAATATTTGGTTCTTCTCTGAATTCTTTTATGTATGATTTGTTATCTTTGCAAGTCTCTTCAAATTATCAGTTTGGTTTGGCCTGCTAGATTGATTTTTCTTGCAATGGGAGAAGTCCTTAGCTTTGGGTTCAATCTTGCGGTGTCCTTTCCAAATGACAGCAGGGGTAGCAAGGCATGTATTGTATTGTTTCCATCGAGGATAAAAAGATGGGGTTTATATCATATTGCTTGAGTTTATCCCTCTACATCATGTCATCTTGCCTAATGCGTTACTCTGTTCTTATGAACTTAATACTCTAGATGCATGATGGATAGCGGTCGATGTGTGGAGTAATAGTAGTAGATGTAGAGTCATTTCGGTCTACTTGTCGCGGACGTGATGCCTATATACCTGATCATGCCTAGATATTCTCATAATTATTCGCTTTTCTATCAATTGCTCGACAGTAATTTGTTCACCCATCGTAATACTTATGATATTTTGAGAGAAGCCACTAGTGAAACCTATGGCCCCCAGGTCTATTTTCTATCATATATGTTTCCAGTCTATTTTACTTTGCAATATTTACTTTCAATCTATATCATAAAAATACCAAAAATATTTATCTTATTATCTTTATCGGATCTTACTTTTGCAAGTGGCCGTGAAGGGATTGACAACCCCTTTATCGCTTTGGTTGCAAGGTTCTTATTTGTTTGTGTAGGTGCGAGGCGACTTGCGTGTAGTCTCCTACTGGATTGATACCTTGGTTCTCAAAAACTGAGGGAAATACTTATCCTACTTTGTTGCATCACCCTTTCCTCTTCAAGGGAAAATCAACGCAGTGCTCAAGAGGTACCAGTGTTCGCCGGACTGTGACGAGCGTGGGACGAGTAGCCGGCCAGGGTCAGCAACGGGGTGGCGGTGCATCCGTCCCGCCGCACGGAGGGGTGCTACGACGAAGCTTGCTGCTCGTGCCCCGCCGGGCCGATGGCGGCGTTGGCGGCAGGTGATGGAGAATGATGGGGAGGTCCGCCGACGGGCGCCGTCAGGGCGACGCACGCGGTGAGAGCAGCTCGACGCTCAGCACGGGCTCGGCGAGCATTTGCCATGGATATAGTGAAGCGGCGGCAAGTCGGTCGATGGAAGAGAAGCTTCGACGCACCCCTACCTGGCGCGCCAAATGTCGGATCCGAGGGCTGCGCAGACCCTTGAGAGGTTCGAACATTGGGGTGCGTATGAAGAACTTCCTTGTCCCGACCTGCCGGCCCAACGATTCCACAACCTAGCTCGATGAACCCAAGGGACAAGAGACACAATAGTCTATCCTAGTTCGGGCCACCTTGCGGTGTAATACCCTACTCCAGCTTTGTGGTGGATTGCCTCGAGGGGTCGAGGATGAACTAGTACAGTGGGTGAATAGCCTCGGGACGAGAGGTGTTCTTGAGCTTGATGAGCTAGTGGGTGAGAGGATGGTCTGAATGATCTGTACCCTCTATGGTGGTGGCTAAGTCCTATTTATAGTGGCCTTGGTCCTATTCCCAAATGTATATGGGAAGGGATCCCACAATGGCCAATTTTAAAGGGATACGACTAGTACAAGTTATCCCGACAAAAGTAGTCTTCGCCTGCAAAGGCTCTGGTGGTGACGCTGTAGTGGGCTCCGCGATGACCTCCGTCCTGTCGTCCTGGTGGTCCTGGTCTCGTTGCACCAATATGGAAACCTTTGCATGATTCCTCGGGACTCCGCACCCACGCTTGCCTCCTTGGCACCGAATGGGAAACTGGTACACTGTGCCCGCTGTCGCCCGCCTGGCCTTGGTCATCATGGCTCACGTCACGCGAACCTCGTGAGGTGCACCTTGCCTTGATATCTCCGCTCCTCGGGAGCTAGCCTAGTGAGGCCGCGCCCAGGTTGGTCTTGGTGTCATCTGCCTCGTGAGGCTTGGCCCCTCACGAGGGTCTTGAGTCATTGCCGCTAAAACTGGGCCGTACGGGGCCGCCAATGGAACCACGCTGTAGGCCGCAGGCAGGCAAGTCTGGATACCCCCGTTCTCAGGACGACGACAGTGCCACACCCCAGGAGCAACGGCCAGGCCGAGCGTGCCAATGCGGAGGTCCTAGGAGGCCTCAAGGCAAGAACCTTCAAGAAGAAGCTCGAGGCCTATGGCAGGGGCTGGCTGGACGAGCTCCAGTCCGTGTTGTGGTCCATCCGCACCACCGCGACCAAGCCAACAGGCGAAACTCCATTCTTCCTCGTCTACGGAGCTGAAGCGGTTCTCCCTCACGAGTCCAGGCATCGCTCCACGTGGGTCTTGTCATTCAACGAGGCATGCCAGGACGCCTCGCGAGGGATGGACCTCGTGTTGGTGAAGGAACGTCGCCGTGAAACCGTGCTCTGAGCAGCAAGGTTCCTGCAAGCGCTGCGGCGGTACCACTGCCGCAGCATCCGCTCCAGGACGGTCGAGGTGGGTGATCTCGTCCTAAGGCGGGTGCTCTCTAGGGAGGGGCTGCATAAGTTCTCACCCATGTGGGAGGTCCCGTTCAGGATCGCCCGCGTCTCCTGGCCTGGTGTCGCGCACCTAGAGACGCAGGACGGGATCCCCATCCAGAACGCCTAGAACATCCAGCACCTCTGGAAGTTCTACCCATGAAGCAAGGCCCAGTGCCTGTGAAGGTCTCTGCTTGTGACACTCACATAATAATGAGTGGGGATGTACACGCCAGGAGTCTCCTGGGTGTCACCCTGGGGCCTCACGGAGGCTCCCTCCCACGTCCTAGTGGCAGCACTTAGCTCCATGCTGGTGAGAAGACTAGACTAGGTGCCGGACGCGGCTGTTCATTTGCTTGCTTTCTGTAGCTAGTTTGCAACTTTTTAATGGAATTTGGAGTTCTCATGTTTTTCGATTGCCAAGTTGGATTTTCCCTTTTTACTTCTCTTGCCTTTTAGTCTTAGCTCAGAGAGAACGGCCGTTGCCCGTCGCTCCTCCTCGCGCATCTCGCGTGCAGGGGCTGGGCAGGTGTGTGCGTGCATTAGGTTCGCCCGTGCCGCGGACACACTTCGCCAAAGCCATGTCGCCCCAGAGCTTCGGCTTCCTTGATCCTCGCGATGCGCTCTCGAATGAGCTCTTGGACATCCGCACACTCTTAAGTCCGTGCCCCCCGAGTAGCGCGACGCGGTGCAATAAGCCATGACTAACTCATGCCTGGAGGCTCACGCAAGGAAGAACAAGGCACCCCGTCAAACTTTCTAACAACTCTGCAGCCCTATGTTGCATCCTGAGGCCGGTGGCTCCCGAGTCATCGGGAAGGGAGCTTTGAAAGGATCGAGAAGAGGTGTCTAGAGGGGAGGGTGAATAGACTCTTAGCAAGAAAAGTTGCAGTTTTTAATTTCTTTAAGTTGAAGTGGAATTTTGGCACAAATATAAATATTCACAATACATATCAAGCAAGCATGACAAGAGTATATGAGCAGAGGAAAGTAAATCATGCATTTTGCAATAATGTAAAGGGATGGGATTGGAGTGTGCAAACACAATTGGAGACACGGATATTTTTGGTGTGGTTCCGATAGGTGGTGCTATCGTACATCCACGTTGATGGAGACTTCAACCCACAAAGGGTAACGGTTGCGCGAGTCCATGGAGGGCTCCACCCATGAAGGGTCCACGAAGAAGCAACCTTGTCTATCCCACCATGGCCATCTCCCACGATGGACTTGCCTCACTTGGGTAGATCTTCACGAAGTAGGCGATCTCCTTGCCCGTACAAACTCCTTGGTTCAACTCCACAATCTCGACAGAGGCTCCCAAGTGACACCTAGCCAATCTAGGAGACACCACTCTCCAAAAGGTAATAGATGGTGTGTTGATGATGAACTCCTTGCTCTTGTGCTTCAAAGGATAGTCTCCCCCAACACTCAACTCTCTCTCATAGGATTGGATTTGGTAGAAAGATGATTTGAGTGGAAAGAACTTGAGGAAGGCTAGAGATCAAGATTTATGTGGTTGGAATGGAATATCTTAACCTCAACACAAGTGTAGTTGGTTCTCTCTCAAAAAATGTAAGTTGGAAACGTAGGCATGTTCTGATGGCTCTCTCCATGAATGAAGTGTGGGTGGAGGGGTATATATAGCCTCCACACAAAATCTAACCATTACACACAAATCACCAAAGTCGGTGGGACCGAATCATATAACTCGGTCAGACCGATTTAGTTCAAAATGTGAACGTTAGGATTTTCGATGGGACCGACATGATCAACTCGGTGGGACTGATGTTCTAGGGTTAGGGTAAAGCCTTATCTCGGTTGGACCGATTACACAAACTCGGTGGGACCGATTTGGGTAATAAGCAAAACAGAGAGTTGGCCAAGAAAACTCGGTGGGACCAATTTCATATTTCGGTGAGACCGAAATTAATGCAATAGGCAACAGAGAGTTTATAAGCCCATCTCTGTGAGACCGAGATCCCATCGGTGAGACCGATTGATTAGGGTTTCTAGTAGTGGCTATCTCAAGAGAACTCGGTGGCGCCGGATAGAAAACTTTGCTGGGGCTGAGTTTGACTTTTGGTTTGGGACAAATGTGGATGTGAGAAAGTGGTCCAGGGATTTGGAGCATATCACTAAGCACTTTGAGCAAGCAATCCATTAAGCAATAGCTCATGCCCTCTTAATAGTATTGGCTTTCCTATGGAATCAATGTGATCTTGGATCACTAAAATGAAAAATGTAGAGTCCCGAGCTTTGAGCTTGAGCCAATCATTTGTCTTCATCATCTTGATGGGGTCCCACATCCTCTAGTCCATGCCACTCCACTGTTGGACTTATCTGAAATATGCTAGACGAAAGTATTAGTCCAACAAGATATATGTTGACATTAATTACCAAAATCACCCAGGGAGCACTTGTGCTTTCAATCTCCCCCTTTTTGGTAATTGATGACAAGATATAGAGAATAACAAGTAAAGCTTTGGAGAGACATCTAACATGCATAGGCTCCCCCTATATGTATGCAATCATGTAAATATGGAATATAAGAGCATTTGAATGCATAGCATGACAGAGTAAGCAATGTGTTACATGTATCTTGGCTATATACATCAAAGAAAAAGATGTAAATATAGGAAATGTACCTACATGCTCATGAGGCTTTCTTGCAAACAATATGTACATCAGCAAGAAGTCCCCATGCACATGAGTGTGATGCATATACTTACCTTGTGGTATTGAGTTGGCTTAGGAGGAAATGAACCTGAGAAAACAAGGTTAGATAACACAGATACGACTACAAGCCAGAGAAAACAAAAGAAACCACAAGAGTACCAAGACTGGGATGACATGTAGTGAGTGAGTACTGAGTACTCTATTTGATATAGACATGTCCCCAAAAGGTAAAGATATGCAATGAATTCACAGATTTCCTTCCCTGGCAGTCTTTCTCCCTCTGAATCTTGTATTGGATAATGGGAGAATATAGGGAAACAAAAATCAGAGAAAACAGATCATAACTATAACATAGACATGTCTTTCCCCTCTTAAAGACATGTGACTTCTGTCCTCTTGAATACCAAGAATCTGGGGCCTTTGATGTGATTACCTCTCTCTCCCTTTTTCTCTTTCTCCCCCTATTTCTTATTATCCCCCCTTTGAAGAGAATAAGCTTTGATGTGATCTCTCTCCCCCTTTGACATCAATTTCTGAGAAGGGGTCTTCTGGAGTGTGAGTCAAATAGGTTTGGTCCTTGAGTCACTGAGCAAAGCACCATATAGATTGTGATGCTGGTAGAGGACAAGAATCATCGAGTGGAGCTGGAATAAAACTATAGGAACAAGTGGCAAATTGTCTTCTCTGTAGTGAAATAGGTGATACCGAGTTGTAGTCTTCAGTGGCACCGAGTTGGTTCGGTGTAACCAAAAGCAACAGATCGGTATGACCAAGTCCAACACTGAGAGAACACTTGTCACCTCAGCTCACTAGGCAAATAAGATCTAACAAATATTTGCAAGGAATTAACTGAAAGATTTTCAAGGAATTGGATGCAGGGAAATGCAGGACTACAACAAAGAAAAGAAAATCTAGATGAAGTATGCAAAAACTCAAGGAAACACTAGAGAACTTCATCTAGAATTGGGCGGTGACAAAGTCACCAATGTTAGATTATATTGACTAATGAGTCAAGTGAGAACACTTGATTGTAAGTCATACTCATCGTTTAAGCTCAAAATGGGGTTACCATTTTTCGTTTAAGCATTTGATGTATTCACATCTTGTTGAGTAGCTTTGACCTATGTCTTGAGGTAAAGCTTCTCTAAGATGGAATGACATACCTTGGGTGGTGGTGTTGATCTTGATCATGTAGTTGAACTTGCGTGGGGTGCTCAAAGTTGATGTAGCACAAGAATGGTTGGGAGCACCACTTGGAGTTGAGTTCATCTACCTACATGGGTTAGTTTTTCAAGGAAGAGCACTTGTGTATCCAAATGACAATCATGAAATTTGATACCAATTGAAATTTGATACACAGAATTTTTCAAAGGATATGTTGAAGGGTTTCATGCTTCCTTGTTTTCAACCACCATGGAGTAGAGACTTGGTGATGTAGAGATTTCTCAAGATGTGAGTGAGTTTAAATCTCATAGATTTAGATTCATCCAAGTACCTACAAAGGTTAGATAGCATGCAAGGGTGCAAATATATCAAAGACATATGATCATCATCATAAGAGAAAAGTCAAGGATTAGTCATAGGCTCATGCCTTGCATGTATCCAAATGGAGTTCCTACTACAAGTTTGAAGCATCAATGATGTTCAATCCACCTCTCAAATGGCAAAAGACTTTCTCATCAAGCGGTTTGGTGAATATATCCGCCAATTTCTTATCGGTACGAACATGTTTAAGATCATTATCCCCTTTAGCAACATGATCTCGAATGAAATGGTGACGAACTTCAATATGCTTAGTTCGAGAATATTGCACGGGATTGTGAGCAATATTATAGCACTCTCATTGTCACAAAGCAATGGAACATGTTTCACATTGATCCCATAATATTTAAGAGTTTGGGTCATCCAAAGTAATTGAGCACAACATGAACCGGCGGCAATGTATTCTGCTTTGGCGGTGGATAAGGATACTGAGTTTTGTTTCTTGGAAGACCAAGACACAAGAGATCTACCAAGAAATTGACAAGTGCCCGAAGTGGACTTTCTATCAACATTGTCTTCGGCATAGTGGACCTCTTAGGATACCAAATGCCAAAATTTGGTGTATGTATTAAGTATCCCACTATCCTTTTCACATCCTTAAGATGACATTCTTTGGGGGCCACTTGATATTGTGCACACATGCACACACTTGGCATAATATCGGGACGAGAGGCACATAGATATAACAATGATCCAATCATAGAGCGGTAAACCTTTTGATCAACCGGTTTACCATCCTTAGTTCAAGATGTCCACTAGTAGGCATGGGAGTTTTAATACCTTTGCTTTCTTGCATGTTGAACTTCTTGAGTAAGTCCTTGGTGTACTATGTTTGAGAGACAAAGGTGCCTTCCTTAGTTTGCTTGATTTGCAAACCAAGAAAGAACTTGAGTTCACTCATCATAGACATCTCAAACTTCTCCGACATTAGTTTTCCAAACTTCTCACTAAAATGAGGGTTAGTTGAGCCAAATATGATATCATCAAAATAAATTTGGCATACAAATAATTCACCATTAACCCTTTTAGTAAAAAGAGTAGAATCTATCTTTCCAATCTCAAAACCTTTTTCAATAAGGAACTTGTTCAAGCATTTATACCATGCTCTGGGAGCTTGTTTAAGACCATAAAGAGCTTTGTGAAGTTTGTAAACATGACTGGGTTTCTTAGGATTGATGAAGCCGGGAGGTTGTTTAACATAAACCTCCTCCTCAATCTCACCGTTTAGAAAAGCACTCTTAATGTCCATTTGGTATAAAGTGATATCATGGTGATTAGTGCTACCTCTTGAGCACTTGCGTTGGTTTTCCCTTGAAGAGGAAAGGGTGCTGCAACAAAGTAGCGTAAGTATTTCCCTCAGTTTTTGAGAACCAAGGTATCAATCCAGTAGGAGGCTACGCGCGAGTCCCTCGCACCTACACAAAACAAATAAATCCTCGCAACCAACGCGATAAGGGGTTGTCAATCCCTATACGGTCAATTACGAGAGTGAGATCTGATAGATATGATAAGATAATATTTTTGGTATTTTTATGATAAAGATGCAAAGTAAAATAAAAGCAATGAAAATAACTAAGTATTGGAAGATTTAATATGATGAAGATAGACCCGGGGGCCATAGGTTTCACTAGTGGCTTCTCTCGAGAGCATAAGTATTTTACGGTGGGTGAACGAATTACTATTGAGCAATTGACAGAATTGAGCATAGGTATGAGAATATCTAGGTATGATCATGTATATAGGCATCACATTTGAGACAAGTAGACCGACTCCTGCCTGCATCTACTACTATGACTCCACACATCGATCGCTATCCAGCATGCATCTAGAGTAATAAGTTCATAAGAACAAAGGAACGCCTTAAGCAAGATGACATGATGTAGAGGGATAAATTCATGCAATATGTTAAAAACCCCATCTTGTTATCCTCGATGGCAACAATACGATACGTGCCTTGCTGCCTCTACTGTCACTGGGAAAGGACACCGCAAGATTGAACCCAAAGCTAAGCACTTCTCCCATTGCAAGAAAAATCAATCTAGTAGGCCAAACCAAACTGATAATTCGAAGAGACTTGCAAAGATAACCAATCATACATAAAAGAATTCAGAGATGATTGAAATATTGTTCATAGATAAACTCGATCATAAACCCACAATTCATCGGTCAACACACCGCAAAAGAAGATTACATCGAATAGATCTCCACAAGAGAGGGGGAGAACTTTGTATTGAAATCCAAAAAGAGAGAAGAAGCCATCTGGCTAATAACTATGGACCCGAAGGTCTGAGGTAAACTACTCACACTTCATCGGAGAGGCTATGGTGTTGATGTAGAAGCCCTCCGTGATCGATGCCCCCTCCGGCGGAGCTCCGGAACAGGCCCCAAGATGGGATCTCGTGGATACAGAAAGTTACGGTGGTGGAATTAGGGTTTTGGCTCCGTATCTGATCGTTTGGGGGTACATAGGTATATATAGGAGGAAGAAGTACGTCGGTGGAGCAACAGGGGGCCCACGAGGGTGGCGGGCGCTCCTGGGGGGGGGGGGGGTAGGCGCGCCCCCTACCTCGTGGCCTCCCTGTTAGTTGCTTGACGTAGGGTCCAAGTCTCCTGGGTCTTGTTCGTTCCAAAAATCACGTTCCCGAAGGATTCATTCCGTTTGGACTCCGTTTGGTATTCCTTTTCTTCGAAACCCTAAAATAGGCAAAAACAACAATTCTGGGATGGGCCTCCGGTTAATAGGTTAGTCCCAAAAATAATATAAAAGTGGATAATAAATCCAAATAATGTCCAAAACAGTAGATAATATAGCATGGAGCACTCAAAAATTATAGATACGTTCGAGACATATCAAGCATCCCCAAGCTTAATTCCTGCTCGTCCTCGAGTAGGTAAATGATAAAAACAGAATTTTTGATGTGGAATGCTACTTGGCATATTTTCAATGTAATTCTTCCTAATTGTGGTATGAATATTCAGATCCGAAAGATTCAAGACAAAAGTTCAATATTGACATAAAAATAATAATACTTCAAGCATACTAACTAAGAAATTATGTCTTCTCAAAATAACGTGGCCAAAGAAAGTTATCCCTACAAAATCATATAGTCTGGCTATGCTCTATCTTCACCACACAAAGTATTTAAATCATGCACAACCCCGATGACAAGCCAAGCAATTGTTTCATACTTTTGGTGTTCTCAAACTTTTTCAATCTTCACGCAATACATGAGCGTGAGCCATGGACATAGCTCTTTAGGTGGAATAGAATGGTGGTTGTGGAGAAGACAAAAAGGGAGAAGATAGTCTCACATCAACTAGGCGTATCAACGTGCTATGGAGATGCCCATTAATAGATATCAATGTGAGTGAGTAGGGATTGCCATGCAACGGATGCACTAGAGCTATAAGTATATGAAAGCTCAAAAAGAAACTAAGTGGGTGTGCATCCAACTTGCTTGCGCACGAACACCCAGGGCATTTTGAGGAAGCCCATCATTGGAATATGCAAGCCAAGTTCTATAATGAAAAATTCCCATTAGTATATGAAAGTGATAACATAGGAGACTCTCTATTATGAAGATCATGGTGCTACTTTGAAGCACAAGTGTGGTAAAAGGATAGTTGCATTGTCCCTTCTCTCTTTTTCTCTCATTTTTTTGGGCCTTCTCCTTTTTTATGGCCTCTTTTTTTTCGTCCGGAGTCTCATCCCGACTTGTGGGGGAATCATAGTCTCCATCATCCTTTCCTTATTGGGACAATGCTCTAATAATGATGATCATCACACTTTTATTTCCTTACAACTCAAGAATTACAACTCGATACTTAGAACAAAATATGACTCTATGTGAATGACTCCGGCGGTGTACTGGCATATGCAATGACTCATGAGTGACATGTATGAAAGAATTATGAACGGTGGCTTTGCCACAAATACAATTTCAACTACATGATCATGCAAAGCAATATGACAATGATGGAGCGTGTCATAGTAAATGGAATGGTGGAAAGTTGCATGGCAATATATCTCGGAATGGCTATGGAAATGCCATGATAGGTAGGTATGGTGGCTATTTTGAGGAAGGTATATGGTGGGTGTATGATACCGGCGAAAGGTGCGTGGTATTAGAGAGGCTAGCAATGGTGGAAGGGTGAGAGTGCGTATGATCCATGGACTCAACATTAGTCATAAAGAACTCATATACTTATTGCAAAAATCTACAAGCTATCAAAGCAAAGTATTACGCGCATGCTCCTAGGGGATAGATTGGTAGGAAAATACCATCGCTCGTCCCCGACCGCCACTCATAAGGAAGACAATCAATAAATAAATCATGCTCCGACTTCATCAAATAACGGTTCACCATACGTGCATGCTACGGGAATCACAAACTTTAACACAGGTATTTCTCAAATTCACAACTCCCCAACTAGCACAACTTTAATATCACCATCTTCATATCTCAAAACAATTATCAAGCATCAAACTTCTCATAGCATTCAACACACTCATAAGAAAGTTTTTACTATTCTTGAATACCAAGCATATTAGGATTGTTTAAGCAAATTACCATGCTATTTAAGACTCGCAAAGTGAAGCATGAGATATCAATAGTTTCTATAAAACAAATCCACCGACGCGCTCTAAAAGATATAAGTGAAGTACTAGAGCAAAACTATATAACTCAAAAGATATAAGTGAAGCACATAGAGTATTCTAATAATTCCGAATCATGTGTGTCTCTCTCAAAAGGTGTGTACAGAAAATATGATTGTGGTAAACTAAAAAATAAATAATCAAATCATACAAGACGCTCCAAGCAAAACACATATCATGTGGTGAATAAAAATATAGCTCCAAGTAAAGTTACCGATAGAAGTAGACGAAAGAGGGGATGCCATCCGGGGCATCCCCAAGCTTTGGCTTTTAGTTGTCCTTAGATTATCTTGGGGGTGCCATGGGAATCCCCAATATTATCCTCTTACCACTCCTTGTTCCGTAATTCATCAAATCTTTACCCAAAACTTGAAAACTTCACAACACAAAACTTAAAGTAGAAAATCTCGTGAGCTCCGTTAGTGAAAGAAAACAAAATACCACTTCAAGGTACTGTAATTAACTCATTATTTATTTATATTGGTGTTAAACCTACTGTATTCCAACTTCTCTATGGTTTATAAACTATTTTACTAGACATAGATTCATCAAAATAAGCAAACAACACACGAAAAACAGAATCTGTCAAAAACAGAACAGTCTGTAGTAATCTGTAGGTAGCGCAAGATATGGAACCCAAAAAATTCTAAAATAAATTTATGGACGTGAGGAATTTATATATTAATCATAATAAAAAATAATTAACTAAATAACACTTTCCAAATAAAAATGGCAGAAGTTCTCGTGAGCGCTAAAGTTTCTGTTTTTTACAACAGTATTAACAAGACTTTCCCCAAGTCTTCCCAACGGTTCTACTTGGCACAAACTCTAATTAAATACAAAAAAGACAACCAAATCATAGGCTAGATAAATTATTTATTACTAAACAGGAGCAAAAAGCAAGGAATAAAAATAAAATTGGGTTGCCTCCCAACAAGCGCTATCGTTTAACGCCCCTTGCTAGGCATACAAAGTAAGGATAGATCTAGGTATTGCCATCTTTGGTAGGCAATCCATAAGTGGCTCTCATAATAGATTCATAAGGTAATTTAATTTTCTTTCTAGGAAAGTGTTCCATGCCTTTCATTAACGGAAATTGGAATCTAATATTTCCTTCCTTCATTTCGATAATTGCACCAATCGTTCTAAGGAAAGGTCTACCAAGAATAATAGGACATGAAGGATTGCAATCTATGTCAAGAACGATAAAATATATGGGCACATAATTCCTATTTGCAACAATAAGAACATCATTAATTCTTCCCATAGGTTTCTTAATAGTGGAATCCGCAAGGTGCAAGTTTAAAGAGCAATCATCAAAATCACGGAAACCTAACAAATCACACGAAGTCTTTGGAATTGTGGAAACACTAGCACCCAAATGACACAAAGCATAGCATTCATGATCTTTAATTTTAATTTTAATAGTTGGTTCCCAATCATCATAAAGTTTTCTAAGGATAGAAACTTCCAACCCAAGTTTTTCTTCATAAGATTGCATCAATGCATCAACGATATGTTGGGTAAAAGCTTTATTTTGACTATAAGCATGAGGAGAATTTAGCACGGATTGCAACAAGGAAATAAAATATATCAAAGAGCAATTATTATAATTAAATTCCTTGAAATCCAAAATAGTAGGTTCATTAACATCTAGAGTTTTGATCTCTTCCATCCCACTTTTATCAAATTTAGCATCAAGATCTAAAAACTCCGAATTTTTGGAACGCCTTCTAGGTAAAGGTGGATCATATTCAGTCCCATCATTATCAAGATTCATATTGCAAAACAAAGATTTAATATGGGACACATCAATAACTTTTAGATCTTCATCTTTATTATCATGGAAACTAGAAGAACACGCTCTTATAAGAGAATCTTTCTTAGCACGTATCCTAGCGGTTCTTTCTTTGCACTCATCAATGGAAATTATCATGGCTTTGAGAGACTCATTGATATCATGCTTAGGTGGAATAGATCTAAGTTTCAAAGAATCAATATCAAGAGAAATTCTATCAACGTTCCTAGCCAACTCATCAATCTTAAGCAAATTTTCTTCAATCAAAGCACTGAAATTCTTTTGTGAAGTAATAAATTCTTTAATATTATATTCAAAATAAGAGGGAATCTTATTATAATTTCCATAAGAATTTTTTTAGGAATTACCATAATTATTAGAGGAATTACTAGGATAAGGCCTAGGATTAAAGTTTCCTCTATACGCGTTGTTACCAAAATTATTCCTACCAACAAAATTCACATCCATAGATTCATTATTATTCTCAATCAAAGTAGACAGAGGCATATCATTAGGATCAGAAGAAACACTTTTATTAGCAAATAATTTCATAAGTTCATCCATCTTTCCACTCAAAACATTAATTTCTTCTATCACATGCACTTTCTTATTAGTAGATCTTTCAGTGTGCCATTGAGAATAATCAACCATAATATTATCTAGGAGTTTATTAGCTTCTCCTAAGGTGATTTCCATAAAAGTGCCTCCTGCGGCCGAATCTAAAAGATTTCTAGAAGCAAAATTCAATCCGGCATAAAAATTTTGTATAATCATCCACAAATTTAAACCATGTGTTGGGCAATTACGTATCATTAATTTCATCCTCTCCCAAGCTTGTGCAACATGTTCTTGATCAAGTTGCTTAAAATTCATAATATCGTTTCTAAGAGAGATGATCTTAGCGGGAGGAAAATTCTTAGAGATAAAATCATCTTTGCACTTATTCCACGAATCAATACTATTTTTAGGCAAATACGGAAACCAAGCTTTAGCACGATCTCTAAGCGAAAAAGGAAATAGCTTCAATTTAACAATATCATTATCCACATCTTTCTTCTTTTTCATATCACACAAATCAACGAAGCTATTTAGATGGGTAGCGGCATCTTCACTAGGAAGGCCGGAAAACGGATCTTTCATGACAAGATTCAGCAAGGCAGCATTAATTTCACAAGACTCAGCATCGGTAAGAGGAGCAATCGGAGTGCTAATAAAATCATTGTTGTTGGTATTGGTAAAGTTACACAATTTAGTGTTATCTTGAGCCATCGTGACAAGCAAGCAATCCAACACACAAGAAAACGAGGAACGGGCAAAAGGAGGCAACTAGAGAAAGAGAGGGAGGATAGAGAGAGAGGGCGAATAAAACGGCAAGGGTGAAGTGGGGGAGAGGAAAATGAGAGGCATATGGCAAATAATGTAATGCGGGAGATAAGGGTTTGTGAAGGTACTTGGTATGTTTGACTTTTGCGTAGACCTCCCCGGCAACGGCGCCAGAAATTCTTCATGCTACCTCTTGAGCACTTGCGTTGGTTTTCCCTTGAAGAGGAAAGGGTGGTGCAACAAAGTAGCATAAGTATTTCCCTCAGTTTTTGAGAAGCAAGGTATCAATCCAATAGGAGGCTACGAGTGAGTCCATCGCACCTACACAAAACAAAAAAATCCTCGCAATCAACGCGATAAGGGGTTGTCAATCCCTACACGGTCACTTACGAGAGTGAGATCTGATAGATATGATAAGATAATATTTTTGGTATTTTTATGATAAAGATGCAAAGTAAAATAAAAGCAATGAAAATAACTAAGTATTGGAAGATTTAATATGATGAAGATAGACCCGGGGGCCATAGGTTTCACTAGTGGCTTCTCTCGAGACATAAGTTTTTTACGGTGGGTGAACGAATTACTGTTGAGCAATTGACAGAATTGAGAATAGTTATGACAATATCTAGTTATGATCATGTATATAGGAATCACGTCCGAGACAAGTACACCGACTCCTGCCTGCATCTACTACTATTTCTCCACACATCGACCGCTATCTAGCATGCATCTATAGTATTAAGTTCATAAGAACAGAGTAACGCCTTAAGCAAGATGACAAGATGTAGAGGGATAAATTCATGCAATATGATCAAAAAACCATCTTGTTATCCTCGATGGCAACAATACAATACGTGCCTTGCTTCCCCTACTGTCACTGGGAAAGGACACCGCAAGATTGAACCCAAAGCTAAGCACTTCTCCCATTGCAAGAAAGATCAATCTAGTAGGCCAAAAGATTGAACCCAAAGCTAAGCACTTTGTATTGAGATCCAAAAAGAGAGAAGAAGCCATCTAGCTAATAACTATGGACCCGAAGGTCGAAGGTAAACTACTCACACTTCATCGGAGAGGCTATGGTGTTGATGTAGAAGCCCTCCATGATCGATGCCCCCTCCAGCGGAGCTCCGGAACAGGCCCCAAGATGGGATCTCATGGATACAGAAAGTTACGGCAGTGGAATTAGGGTTTTGGCTCCGTATTTGATCGTTTGGGTGTACGTAGGTATATATAGAAGGAAGAAGTACGTTGGTGGAGCAACAGGGGGCCCACGAGGGTGGAGGGCATGCCTGGGGGAAGGGGGGTAGGCGCGCCCCCTACCTCGTGGCCTCCCTGTTAGTTGCTTGACGTAGGGTCCAAGTCTCCTGGGTCTTGTTCGTTCCAAAAATCACGTTCTCGAAGGTTTCATTCCGTTTGGACTCCATTTGGTATTCCTTTTCTTCGAAACCCTAAAATAGGCAAAAAAACAGCAATTCTGGGCTGGGCCTCTGGTTAATAGGTTAGTCCCAAAAATAATATAAAAGTGGATAATAAAGCCCAATAATGTCCAAAACAGTAGATAATATATCATGGAGCAATCAAAAATTATAGATACGTTGGAGACGTATCAATTAGCATAGGCAAGTAAGATGCGGATGGACTCAAGTCTAGCAACGGGGGCATATGTCTCACCATAGTCCATACCTTCGACTTGAGTGTAGCCTTGGGCAACGAGACAAGCTTTGTTGCGGATGACTTGACCATCTTCGTCTTGCTTGTTGTGAAACACCCATTTGGTACGAATGATTTTGTGGTTGTTGTCGGGCTTCTCGACCAATGTTCACACTTGGTTTCTCTCAATGTTTTGTAGCTCTTCATGCATGGCGTTTATCCAATCCGGATCTTCCAATGCTTATTCAACCTTCATAGATTCAATGCTAGAGATGAATGAATAATGTTCACAAAAATTAGACAAACGAGTTTTAGAGCGAGT
The DNA here is from genome assembly GCF_003073215.2 of Triticum urartu. Classification (NCBI taxonomy): domain Eukaryota; kingdom Viridiplantae; phylum Streptophyta; class Magnoliopsida; order Poales; family Poaceae; genus Triticum; species Triticum urartu. Next base: position 134,417,392 of record NC_053026.1, read on the forward strand.
GATTCTCCCGGTTTTAATACCATTGTAGATTTGCTCGATGGGATGGTCTCTACCGACTCTTGCTCTAACTTGTGAGAGATTTTGCTTGGGTCAAGGTGGAACATCTTCTTCATCATCTTGTCCTTTTTCTTAGCCTTCTTCATTGTTGACATTGTTGTTCTCTTTTCGTAGTGGAGAAGGAGGTAGATGAGGTTCATCTTGGTGTACTTCCTTGTTTTCTTCATCTTGATGTGTCCCACTCGTGGATGCTTTCGTATCAACTCTTGGTTCACCTTTTTGTGAGGTAGAGGCTTCCACTTGGACGGACGAGGTACTCTCCTTCACCTCTGTTGGGCGGATCTTGCCAATAGACAAGTCTTGGATTGCTTTCGAAGGATCTTTATCTCCTACATCAATTTGCAATTGCTCTACTTGCGAGCCGTTAGATTCATCAAACTTCACATCTATCATTTCTTCAGCCTTTCGGGTGAAATTGTTGTAGACACGGTAAGTGTGAGAGTTTGAGCCATAACCAAGTAGGAAACCTTCGTGAGATTTAGGAGAAAATTTATAACGACTATGCTTATCAAGAATGTAACACTTTGAGTCAAATACTCGAAAGTATCCAACTTGGGGTTTGCTACCGGTGAGGAGCTCATAAGCCGTCTTGCCGAGTAGCTTGTGAAGATACAAGCGATTTGTTGCATGACAAGCTGTCTCAACGGCTTCCGCCCAAAAGTGTTTTGGAGTCTTGTACTCATCAAGCATCGTTCATCCCATCTCAATAAGAGTTCAGTTCTTTCTCTCAACATCTCCATTTTGTTGAGGCGTGTACGTAGCCGAAAACTCATGTGAAATCCCTTCTTCGTCAAGAAAGGTGTCCACATTTGCGTTCTTGAACTCCGTTCCATTGTCGCTGCGAACCTTCTTGATCTTCAATTCAAATTGATTTTGGGCCATCCTAGCGAAGTTCTTAAAGATCTTTTGGACCTGTGATTTATCATCAATAAAGAACACCCACGTAAATCTTGAAAAATCATCAACTATAACTAGACTGAATGAGTTACCACCGAGACTCTTATAGGCTTTGGGACCAAAAATATCCATATGAAGTAGCTCGAGAGGTCTTCTTGTGGTCATAATGTTCTTCACGGGGTGACTTCCTCCAACTTGTTTTCCTGCTTGACAAGCACTACAAAGTCTATCCGTGTCAAATATAACATCTTTTACTCCAAGGATATGATCACCTTTAATAATCTTATCAAGATTCCGCATGCCCACATGACCTAACCTTCTATGCGACAACCAATCTTTCGAGGATTTAGCAATTAGGAAAGTTCTAGGTTGAGCCTTTTCAGTAAAATCAACAATGTAAAGATCACCTCTACGTGTACCGGTAAAGACCATTTTATGGTTATCTCTATGAAACACTTGGCAATCTACTTCAGTAAATAGGACATTGAAACCAAAGTCAGCAAGTCTAGACACGGGAAGTAAATTGTAGCCAAGAGATTCAACGAGCACAACATTTTGTATGGAGCTATCATGTGAGATGGCCACCTTTCCAAGGCCAACCACCTTACCCTTTGAGTTATCACCAAAAGTGACATACTTTCGAGGGTCGTTGTTTCCAGCAAGCTCATGAAACATATATTTGTCTCCGGTCATATGATCAGTACATCCACTATCAAGGACCTATTCCTTTCCTCCAACCGTGTAGCCACAAAGATTGGCAATAAGACCAAAGTGTCTCATCGCATCATCAAGATCATAGTCACTATCATCATAGTATCCATCTTCAACATTATCATGTGATGGATCAATTCCTAGAGAGAGTGATCCATTAGAAGTATGACCGTAACAGTGTTCATCTCTATGAATTCTAATGACTTCGGAAATGATATTGCTAATGATTCCAACATCTCCTTTTGCACTCGTAAGATTAGTAAGCTCAAATAAGAAATCACCAAATTTGGAATCATTGGAACTCATCTTACTCAAGGCAATAGACTTATGAAGAATCTCATCTAGATTTTTCAAGGAATAATTTGGGAATCGTTCCTCAAGGAATCTCCATAAGGTGTAGGCACAATCAAGAGTAGGCAAGCTAGCTAGCAAGTTTCTAGGCAAACCTCTAGTGATTAAATTGACAGTTCTAAGATTACGTATCATGTCAATAGACTCATCAAGGGTAGGATGCAAAGGATCAATAAGAGGTGCACAAAGGCTAGTAATGTACTTGTTCAAATTATATTCATTGAAAATCTCAAGCATCTCATTTTTTTCACTCATGAAAGTACTCTCCATCAAGTATAGGCACTCTACGTCTAAGACTCCCCAACATAGACTCATCCATCTTCCTCCAAAGGTGTTTAAACCAAAGCAATGGAGACAATGCTCTGATACCAATTGAAAGGATCGAGAAGAGGTGTCTAGGGGGGGTGAATAGACTCTTAGCAAGAAAAGTTGCAGTTTTTAATTTCTTTAAGTTGAAGTGGAGTTTTGGCACAAGTTTAAACATTCACAATACATATCAAGCAAGCATGAAAAGAGTATATGATCAGCAGAAAGTAAATCATGCAAGTTGCAAGAATATAAAGGGATGGGATTGGAGTGTGCAAACACAATTGGAGACACGAAGATTTTTGGCGTGGTTCCGATAGGTGGTGCTATCATACATCCACGTTGATGGAGACTTCAACCCACAAAGGGTAACGGTTGCGCAAGTCCACGGAGGGCTCCACCCACGAAGGGTCCACGAAGAAGCAACCTTGTCTATCCCACCATGGCCATCGCCCACGAAGGACTTGGCTCACTAGGGTAGATCTTCATGAAGTAGGCGATCTCCTTGCCCGTACAAACTCCTTGGTTCAACTCCACAATCTCGACAGAGGCTCCCAAGTGACACCTAGCCAATCTAGGATACACCACTCTCCAAAAGGTAATAGATGGTGTGTTGATGATGAAATCCTTGCTCTTTTTCTTCAAATGATAGTCTCCCCAACACTCAACTCTCTCTCATAGGATTGGATTTGGTAGAAAGATGATTTGAGTGGAAAGCAACTTGAGGAAGGCTAGAGATCAAGATTTATGTGGTTGGAATGGAATATCTTGACCTCAACACAAGTGTAGGTGGTTCTCTCTCAGAAAATGTAAATTGGAAGTGCAAGCATGTTCTGATGGCTCTCTCCATGAATGAAGAGTGGGTGGAGTGGTATATATAGCCTCCACACAAAATCTGACTATTACACACAAATCACCAAACTCGATGGGACCTAATCATCTAACTCGGTCGGACTGATTTAGAGCCAGTTCTTTTGGCGGCTTAAAAATTAAGCCGCCTCCTCCCTAGCTTTTTTCATAAGCCACCTCCTTCATCCATTGGGGCTTCTCAACTAGTTATGCGATAACTAATTTAGAAGCCGCAATGAATTTAGGGAGGGCCTCATTTTTTAAGCTGGGGAGAGGCAGCTTATTTTTTTAGCCGCCCAAAAGAACTGCCCCTTTGTTCAAAATGTGAACGTTAGGATTTTTGGTGGGATCGACATGATCAACTCGGTGGGACCGATGTGCTAGGGTTAGGGTAAAGCCTTATCTCGGTTGGACCGATTGCACAAACTCGGTGGGATCGATTTGGGTAATAAGCAAAATAGAGAGTTCGCCAAGCAAACTCGGTGGGACCGATTTCATATTTCGGTGAGACCGAAACTAATGCAATAAGCAACATAGAGTTTGCAAGCCCATCTCGGTGAGACCAAGACCCCATCGGTGAGACCGAATTGATTAGGGTTTCTGGCAGTGGCTATGTCAAGAGAACTCGGTGGTGCCGGATAGAAAGTTTCGGTGGGGCCGAGTTTGACTTTTGGTTTGGGACAAATGTGGATGTGAGAAAGTGGTTGAGGGCTTTGGAGCATATCACTAAGCACTTTGAGGAAGCAAGCCATTAAGCAACACCTCATCCCCTCTTAATAGTATTGGCTTTCCTATGGACTCAATGTGATCCTGGATCACTAAAATGAAAAATGTAGAGTCCTGAGCTTTGAGCATGAGCCAATCATTTATCTTCATCATCTTGAAGGGGTCTCACATCCTCTAGTCCATGCCACTCCACTGTTGGACTTATCTGAAATATGCTAGATGAAAGTATTAGTCCAACAAGAGATATGTTGACATTAATTACCAAAATCACCCAGGGAGAACTTGTGCTTTCAAGCTTCACCAGACACCGAAGGGCGCGCCCTCGCAAGGTGGGAAACTACTGCGAGCATGTCAATCTAAGTTACCTTATCGCACCTACTCGGGGCAGAGATATCACAGCATAACATCGAAGTTATAAGCATAGCATAGTGGCGTAAGTGCCATAGTTCATTACACACCCCAGCGGGGCTCTCTAGTTTTTTCAAAATGCAAGAAGAAGGAAAGGTTACACAAAAGTGGCCCGCATGGCCGCAGCAGCTCCTGACACCAGGCTCCGGTAGCCCCGGACTCAGCCAGAGTCCTCCTCCCGCTTCACCGGAGCACGACGACAAGACGACCCACCACCTTCCCCGATGTGAAGCCCAGCAACGTGGCGGCTGGTCGTAGCCGCCGCTGCTCGTTCTCTCACCGGAAGAGGAGCCGCCCCTGCTGAAGGAAGCGTGGCCGTCGCCAAGGGCAAGCTCACCCTCGGCGTTGTCGCGACTGCAGTCAAGGCCAAGCTCATCGTCACCGCTGCCATCTTCGGGGTAGCACCCCGCGCAGCGGCCGTCTTCCCCAAACACCCTCACATAGAGGGTCGCGAAGCCATCATACTTGAACTGGAGGGTGCACCTCCCGCTCATGCCTCGTGCGTGGGCGAACGCCTGCCAGCCGCGGGTCAGGGTCATGTTTCCTGCGGCGGTAACCTCGCCCCCAGCTCACGAGGCCCTGCTACAGCAGCCGTCGGCCTACAGCCAAAGGCCACCAAGCCCCGTGGCCGGCAGCCTACCGGCAAAGGAGAGTGGAAGCTGGAGCCAGGTGCTGGTGGGCCTCTCCGACCACACGACGAACTCTGGGAGCACGTCCGCAGAATGGAAGCACGGATGAGGAGGCCAGGCGACCACGGCATGCCTCCCCTCTTCATAGGGGCTGCCTCTACATTGGTGGCCCCCACCTCGAGTAGAAGCACCGCTGCAGCCACCCAAGGCAATACCGGCACCTGAAGAAGTGCGCCCGCGCCCTTGAGGAGCTATCACCAGAGTTGTAGCATGCTTGCAAGGGCGGCCCCGCCCCCTCTTAGGCGGCGGCGAGTCTGTCCCCTCCTTGGGTGCCTTCCCCTTCTTGGCGTCGGAGAACTTCCTCGTCGGCGCCATGAGGACTGCAGCAAGACGATGGGACATGAAATAAGAAGAAGAAGAAGAAGAAGCGGGCATCGAGAAGACGGAGATGAACAAGAGGGGCTCCACCCCTCCCCTCATTTATAGCCTGAGGGAGGCCAATCGCCAGCCTCCATGATCCCACGCAATGATGGTTTTCTTTGCATGCAGCAAGGCCTCGTCAAGTCGAACGGTTATTAAGGCAGAATGGGGAAGCGGAGGCGCCCACGTCCCATCAATCGCCACGCGTCGACCAAGGCCGCATGCGTTTGGGTACCATGGCGCTCGGCACTTGCCCTTTGGCTTCGCCCCGAAGCCAAGTTCGAGCGCGCCTTGGGCCCGGGGGCTACTCTCGGTGTTCTGGGAACGGGGGTATCCAGACATGCCTGCCTGCGGCCCACTGCTACGCCTCCAACGTATCTATAATTTTTGATTGTTCCATGATGTTATATTATCAATCTTGGATGTTTTATAATCATTTTATAGTTATTTTTTGGTACTAACCTATTGACATAGTGCCAGGTGCCAATTGCTGTTGTTTCCTTGTTTTTTACATCGCAGAAAATCAATATCAAACCGAGTCCAAATGCCATGAAACTTTATGGAGATTTTTTATGGACAAGAAGGAACATAATGGGCCTTGACTACGCCTGGGGGGTGCCACGAGGGGAGCATAACCCACCAGGGCGCGCCAGGAGGCCCAAGCGTGTCCTGGTGGGTTGTGCCCACCTCGGGTGCCCCCAGGTCCGCCTCTTTGCTCTATAAATACACCAATATTCCCAAAATCCTAGGGGAGTCGATGAAATATTGATCCAGCCGCTGCAGAGTCTAAAACCATCAGATCCAATCTGGACACCATCTTGGATGGGGTTCCCCACGCCCATTGGTGCCTCTCCAATGATGCGTGCGTAGTTCTTTGTAGACCTTCGGGGTCCGTAGTTAGTAGCTAGATGGCTATCTCTCTCTCGCTGGATTCTCAATACAATGGTCTCTTGGAGATCCATATGATGTAACTCTTTTGCGGCGTGTTTGTTGGGATCCGATGAACTTTGAGTTTATGACCAGTTATGAAAGTTATTTGAGTTTCTTTGATATCTTATATGCATGATTGCTTATAGCCTCGTATTTCTTCTCCGTTATTTGGGTTTTGTTTGGCCAACTTGATCTATTTATCTTGCAATGGGAAGAGGTGCTTTGTAGTGGGTTCGATCTTACGGTGCTTGATCCCAGTGACAGAAGGGGAACCGACACGTATGTATCGTTGCTACTAAGGATAAAACGATGGGGTCTATCTCTACATAGACAAATCTTGTCTATGCTACCTCTTGAGCACTGCGTTGGTTTTCCCTTGAAGAGGAAAGGGTGATGCAGCAAAGTAGCGTAAGTATTTCCCTCAGTTTTTGAGAACCAAGGTATCAATCCAGTAGGATACTACATGCAAGCCTCTCGTACCTACACAAACAAATAAGAACCTCGCAACCAACGTGATAAAGGGGTTGTCAATCCCTTCACGGTAACTTAGGAGAGTGAGATCTGATAGAGATAATAATGTTAAGATAAATATTTTTGCTATTTTTATGATATAGATTGAAAGTAAAGATCGCAAAATAAACGGTGCCAAAAATAACTTGTTGATGGGAGATTAATATAATGGAGAATAGACCCGGCGGCCATATGTTTCACTAGTGGCTTCTCTCAAGATAGCATAAGTATTACGGTGGGTGATCAAATTTGTAACGCCCCGAGACCCATGTGCCAGGTGTCGTCCAGTTATTCGTTGTTGTTGCCTTGTCATTGCTTGCGTGTCATGCATTGCATATCATGTCATCATGTGCATTTCATTTGCATACGTGTTCGTCTCATGCATCCGAGCATTTTCCCCGTTGTCCGTTTTGCATTCCGGCGCCCCTATCTCCTCCGGTGGTCATTTCTACCTTCCTTTCATGTGTGGGGGTTAAACAGTTCCGGATTGGACCGAGACTTGCCAAGCAGCCTTGGTTTACTACCGGTAGACCGCCTGTCAAGTTTCGTGCCATTTGGACTTCGTTTGATGCTCCAACGGTTAACCGAGGGACCGAGAAGGCCTCGTGTGTGTTGCAGCCCAACTCCCTTCCATTTTGGCCCAAAACCCACCTAAACCCTCTCCATCATCTCGGCCGTTCGATCACGATCGCGTGGCCAAAAACCGCACCTCATTTGGACTATCCTAGCTCCCTCTACCTATATATATGTGGCCTCCCCCAAAAATTCCGCGGTACAAACCCTAGGCCTCTTCCACCTCGCGCCCGGACAAAACTTCCACCGCCCGGACATGTCCGGTCTCTCCTGCGCCTATCTAGAGCCGCCAAGTGTCCTCACCGCCGCCGTTCTCCACCGTGAGCCGCCGCGGGCGCGCGCGGCCCAGATTCGGCCCGCGGGGCCCGAACCGCCGTCGCCCCGCGCCTGTAGCTCGCCGCCCCCTAGCGCCGCCCGTCCGCGCCCGACGGCCGCCATCTCCGCCTCCGCGCCGCCATATGCGTCTCCGACTCCTGCCCGGACACCGGCGCGCATTTCGGCAGCCGCGCCGCCCCGGATCCCCCGCAGCTCGCCACGAGGAGCTCCGCCGCCGCCTCGCCAAGTCGCCGGCGTCGTCGCCTAGCTCGCCGCCGGCCGGATCCGACCAGATCCGGGCCGGGATGGCCTCCCCGTGCCTCCCCGTGCCGCTCCTGCCTCAACTCCGGCGAAGGCCCGGCCCCGCATCGATCTGCGTGCACCCGGGTCAAAACCCTAGATCTGTTCTCGGAGGTATAATTTCGGCTAAGTCCCCGATTCCCAGTTTCAAATGCCCTTGTTCATCATGCCATAACTCATCACCCGTAACTCCGTTTTGCACGTATAGCATATCAAAATGTTCGTCTGAGAGAGTACATCATTTCATCTCATTGCATCATTTTCTTTTGAGCTCATCTTAATGCCCGAAATGTTGTTGGATGAGAGCTATTTGAGTTAATTGTCACATCTGTTGCACCAAATAGCTAATTGTCATTTTTGCCATGATTATTGTGTGCATGTTATGCTCCTGAGCTCTACATGTGTTTTGTTATATGCCATGCCATCTTTCCAGAGGTGCTATCCATGTATTTTTTTGATATGTGTGGTGACTAGCACAAGCTTGCAAAGTAGTGCATTCATTAATGCTGATTTCAAGGACTTAGAAATCTCACTAAGTCCTTGATCTGTTCTTCTCATTATGCCATATGTTCATGTTGTTTCCTAGTGATCCGTGCCTATTTTGAGGATGATCAGTAAGGATGATTTGTTAATCTTGTAGTTATCTATCCATCCATGTCTTTCTTTGCAATTGTGGAGCACCCTAGCTTGAGTCAATCGAGCTCTACTTTTGTTATTTCGTGAATCTGGGCAAATTGTCTACTTGTTAGCGATTTTGCCAAGGATGTTGTTGTTGATCCGTGCATGCTATGTTGTTGTTCTTGTCATGTCTAGCTTATATAATGTGTATTCTTAATGGTTGTATGCTTAGATTGTCATGCCTTGCTCTGTAGTGAGTGCATCGAGCTTGTAAACATGCCTACTTGATATCTGATTTGCATGCTCCAGTTTTTCATCAAGTCTGAGATCTGATTATGTTTTTGCCCTGTTCACATGCTTGCAATTGTATTTTCTGATCCCTTTTGGCTCAAGGTCACTAAGAGACTTTTGTTAAGCTCTTTGAGAAGGTCCATGCCATGCATTGCTTTGCCATGTTAAGTTCCTGTAGCATATAGTTTTCATGCTCCAAAGTGTGCTACCTGATCTGAAATTCCAGGCTTGTGTTAATTTCACCAAGTCTGAAATCTGTTTACCGTTTGCACTTTTGCCATGCTTGTTTGAACCTGCTAATGGATGAATTAGCCATAGCTCAGTGTTCATCGTTTGTCAAGCACCATGAGTGGATCCCTTCCATATATTTTTTTGTCTTGTTTGAGTGCTGTAGCATATTTATCTTGTTGCATTTAGATGGCTACCTGCTGTTTATCGCAGACCGGTGCCATATTTGTTTTGCTTGCCATTTTCAAACCATGTGTCCGATTCCGGTGTTCTTTATATCGATTTCAACCGAAATCACCTCACCTTTCCAGTGGCACACTTGGATTTCCAAGTTGAGGCCAGGTTCAATCATTCCTTGCCAAATCATGCATATGCATCGCATACCGCATTCCGCATATCATACCATGTTCATGTGTTGATTGTTTACTATGTTGTGTGCTTCTTTCCGGTGTTTGCTTCTTCGGGTTGGTTCCGTTAACGTCGTGTTTGTGAGGACCCATTCGACTATGTTCGTTTGTCTTCTTCATGGACTCGTTCTTCTTCCTTGCGGGATTTTAGGCAAGATGATCATACCCTCGAAATCACTTCTATCTTTGCTTGCTAGTTGCTCGCTCTTTTGCTATGCCTATGCCGCGATACCTACCACTTGCTTATCATGCCTCCTATATTGTTGAACCAAGCCTCTAACCCACCTTGTCCTAGCAAACCGTTGTTTGGCTATGTTACCGCTTTGCTCAGCCCCTCTTATAGCGTTGTTAGTTGGAGGTGAAGATTGAAGTTTGTTCCTTGTTGGAACATGGAGATGTTGTTCCTTGTTGGAACATGTTTACTTGTTGGGATATCACAATATATCTTATTTAATTAATGCATCTATATATTTGGTAAAGGTTGGAAGGCTCGGCCTTATGCCTGGTGTTTTGTTCCACTCTTGCCGCCCTAGTTTCCGTCATATCGGTGTTATGTTCCCGGATTTTGCGTTCCTTACGCGGTTGGGCTATAATGGGAACCCCTTGACAGTTTGCCTTGATTAAAACTCCTCCAGCAATGCCCAACATTGGTTTTACCATTCGCCACCTAGCCTTTTCTTTCCCTTGGGTTCTGCAGACTCAAGGGTCATCATTATTTTAACCCCCCTGGGCCAGTACTCCTCTGAGTGTTGGTCCGACCGAGCAGACTGCGGGTCCACCTCGGGGCAACTTGAGGTTTGGTTTTACTCATAGGATGTCTCATCTGAGTGTGCCCTGAGAACGAGATATGTGCAGCTCCTATCGGGATTTGTCGGCATATTCGGGCGGTGTTGTTGGATTTGTTTTAACTTGTCGAAATTGTCTTGTAGAACCGGGATACCGAGTCTGATCGGAATGTCTCGGGAGAAGGTATATCCTTCGTTGACCGTGAGCTTGTCATGGGCTAAGTTGGGACACCCCTGCAGGGATTGAACTTTCGAAAGCCGTGCCCGCGGTTATGGGCAGATGGGAATTTGTTAACGTCCGGTTGTAGAAAACTAGAAGTTGACCTTAATTAAAATGCAACAACCGTGTGTGTAACCGTGATGGTCTCTTTCCGGCGGAGTCCGGGAAGTGAACAAGGTGTTGGAGTAATGCTTGGCGTAGGTTGTTCTAGGATCACATCTTGATCATAGTTTCTCGACCGTGCTTTGCCTTCTCTTCTCGCTCTCATTTGCGTATGTTAGCCACCATGTATGCTAGTCGCTTGCTGCAGCTCCACCTTATACCTTTACCTTACCCATAAGCTTAAATAGTCTTGATCGCGAGGGTGCGAGATTGCTGAGTCCCCGTGGCTCACAGATACTTCCAGAACCAGCTTGCAGGTGCCGATGAGTCCGTGCAGATGACGCAACCAAGCTCAGCAGGAGCTCGATGAAGATCTTGTCCTTTGTGTTGTTTCGTTCTAGTGGATCAGTAGTGGAGCCCAGTTGGGGTCGATCGGGGACCTTTTCGCATTTGGGGTTCTTCTTTTATTTTGGTTCCGTAGTCGGACCCTATTTGTATTTGGATGTTGTAATGCTTTATTCATGTATTGCGTGAAGTGGTGATTGTAAGCCAACCATGTATCTCTTTTGCCTTATTGTATTACATGGGTTGTTTGCGAAGATTACTTCACTTGCGACTTTGCTTTCAATGTGGTTATGCCTCTAAGTCGTGGTTTGACACGTGGGAGATATAGCCGCATCGAGGGCGTTACAAAATTACTGACGGGCAATTGATAGAAAATCAAATAATTATGAGAATATCTAGGCATGATCATGTATACAGGCATCATGTCCGTGACAAGTAGCCCGACTCCTGCCTACATCTACTACTATTACTCCACACATCGACCGCTATCCAACATGCATCTAGATTATTAAGTTCATAAGAATAGAGTAACGCATTAGGTAATATGCCATGATGTAGAGGGATAAACTCAAGCAATGTGATATAAACCCCATCTTTTAATCCTCGATGGCAACAATACAATACGTGTTGTTTCCCTTTCTGTCACTGGGATCGAGCACGACAAGATTGAACCCAAAGCTAAGCACTCCTCCCATTGCAAGAAAGATCAGTCTAGTAGGCCAAACAAAACTGATAATTCAAATAGAGTTGCAAAGATAACCAACCATACATAAAATATTTCATAGAAGAATCAAATATTGTTCATAGATAGACTTGATCATAAACCCACAATTCATTGGATCTCGACAAACACACCGCAAAAAGAGTTACATCGAATAGATCTCCAAGAAGGTCAAGCAGAACTTTGTATTGAGATTCAAAGAGAGAGAGAAGAAGCCATCTAGCTAATAACTATGGACCCAAAGGTCTGCGGTAAACTACTCCCACATCATCGGAGATGCTGTGGTGTTGATGTAGAAGCTCTCCGTGATCGATTCCCCCTCTGGCGGAGCTCCGGAAAAGGCCCCAAGATGGGACCATGAGGGGCCCACAAGGGGGGAGGGCACCCAGGGGGGTAGGCGCGCCCCCTGCCTTGTGGCTACCTTGTTGGTTGCTTGACGTCTACTCCAAGTCCTCTGGATCACGTTTGTTCCAAAAATAACTCTCCCGAAGGTTTCATTCCGTTTGGATTCCGTTTGATATTCCTTTTCTACGAAACACTGAAATAGACAAAAGAACAACAATTTGCATTGGGCCTTGGGTTAGTAGGTTAGTCCCAAAAATAATATAAAAGTGTAAAATAAAGCCCATTAACATCCAAAACAGATAATATAATAGCATGGAAGAATCAAAAATTATAGATATGTTGGAGACGTATCAAGCATCCCCATGCTTAATTCCTACTCGTCCTCGAGTAGGTAAATGATTAAAACAGAATTTTTGATGTGGAATGCTACCTAGCATAATTCTCAATGTAATTCTCTTTATTGTGGCATGAATATTCGGATCCGAAAGATTCAAGACAAAATTCTAATATTGACATAAAAATAATAATACTTCAAGCATACTAACTAAGCAATTATGTCTTCTCAAAATAACATGGCAAAAGAATGTTCATCCCTACAAAATCATATAGTTTGGTCATGCTCCATTTTCATCACACAAGAATGCTCTCATCTTGCACAACCCCGGTGATAAGCCAAGAAATTGTTTCATACTTTAGTAATCTCAAAATTTTCATCTTTCACACAATACATGAGCGTGAGCCATGGATATAGCACTATGGGTGGAATAGAATATGATGATGGCGGTTATGTGGAGAAGACAAAAAAGGAGAAAGTCTCACATCGACGCGGCTAATCAATGGGCTAGGGAGATGTCCATCAATTGATGTCAATGCAAGGAGTAGGGATTGCCATGCAACGGATGCACTAGAGCTATAAATGTATGAAAGCTCAACAAAAGAAACTAAGTGGGTGTGCATCCAACTTGCTTGCTCACGAGGACCTAGGGCATTTGAGGAAGCCCATTGTTGGAATATACAAGCCAAGTTCTATAATGAAAAATTCCCACTAGTATATGAAATTGATAAAACAAGAGACTCTCTATCATAAAGATCATGGTGCTACTTTGAAGCACAAGTGTGGAAAAAAAGGATAGTAGCATTACCCCTTTTTTGGCCTTTCCTTTTTTTTATTTGGGACAATGCTCGATTAATGATGATGATCACACTTCTATTTATTTACAACTCAATGATTACAACTCGATACTAGAACAAAATATAACTCTATATGAATGCCTCTGGTGGTGTACCGGGAAGGGCAATGAATCTAGAGTGACATGTATGAAAAATTATGAATAGTGGCTTTGCCACAAATACGATGTCAACTACATGATCATGCAAGGCAATATGACAATGATGATGTGTATCATGATAAATGGAACGGTGGAAAGTTGCATGGCAATATACCTCGGAATGGCTATGGAAATGCCATAATAGGTAGGTATGGTGGTTGTTTTGAGGAAGATATAAGGATGTTTATGTGTGACAGAGCGCATCATATCATGGGGTTTGGATGCACCGGCGAAGTTTGCACCAACTCTCAAGGTGAGAAAGGGCAATGCATGGTATCGAAGAGGCTAGCAATGATGGAAGGGTGAGAGTGCGTATAATCCATGGACTCAACATTAGTCATAAAGAACTCACATACTTACTGCAAAAATCTACAAGTCATCAAAAACCAAGCATTGCACACATGCTCCTAGGGGGATAGATTTGTAGGAAAAGACCATCGCTCGTCCCCGACCGCCACTCATAAGGAAGACAATCAAATAACACCCTATGTTTCAAAGAAATTACACAACGGTCACCATACGTGGCTGCTACGAGAATTGCAAACTTCAACACAAGTATTTCTGAAATTCACAACTACTCAACTAGCACACTCTAATATTACCACCTTTATATCTCAAAACAATTATCAAGTATCAAACTTCTCCTAGTACTCAATGCACTTTTTATGAAAGTTTTTTATTATACCGATCTTGGATGCCTATCATATTAGGACTAAATTCATAACCAAAGCTAATTACCATGTTGTTTTAAAGGAATCTCAAAATAATATAAGTGACGCATGAGAGATCAATATTTTCTATAAATTAGAACCACCGCCGTGCTCTAAAAGATATAAGTGAAGCACTAGAGCAAAATTATCTAGCTCAAAAGATATAAGTGAAGCACATAGAGTATTCCAATAAATTCCGATTCATGTGTGTCTCTCCCAAAAGGTGTGTACAGCAAGGATGATTGTGGTAAACTAAAAAGCAAAGACTCAAATCATACAAGACGCTCCAAGCAAAACACATATCATGTGGTGAATAAAAATATAGCCTCAAGTAAAGTTACCGATAGAAGAAGACGAAAGAGGGGATGCCTTCCGGGGCATCCCCAAGCTTAGGCTTTTGGTTTTCCTTTAATTTTACCTTTGGGTGCCTTGGGAATCCCCAAGCTTATACTCTTGACACTCATTGTTCCATAATCCATCAAATCTTTACCCAAAACTTGAAAACTTCACAACACAAAACTTAAACAGAAAATATCATGAGCTCCGTTAGTAAAAGAAAACAAACCACCACTTAAGGTACTTTAATGAACTCATTCTTTATTTATATTGGTGTTAAACCTACTGTATTCCAACTTCTCTATGCTTCATACACTCAAATACTAGCCATAGATTCATCAAAATAAGCAAACAACACACGAAAAACAGAATCTGTCAAAAACAGAACAGTCTGTAGTAATCTGTAGGTTTCGAATACTTCTCGAACCCCAAAAATTATAAAATAAATTTTTGGACGTGAGAAATTTATCTATTAATCATCTTCAAAAATAATTAACTAAATATCGCTCTCCAGTAAAAAATGGCAGCAAATCTCGTGAGCGCTAAAGTTTCTGTTTTTTACAGAAAGATCGCAAAGACCTTCCCCAAGTCTTCCCAAAGGTTCTACTTGGCACAAACACTAATTAAAAGCATAAAACCACATATAAACAGAGTCTAGATGAATTATTTATTACTAAACAGAATCAAAAAGCAAGGAACAAAAATAAAATTGGGTTGCCTCCCAACAAGTGCTATCGTTTAACGCCCCTAGCTAGGCATAAAAGCAACGATAGATCTAGGTATTATCATCTTTGGTTTTAATTTTCTTAGCGGAGTCATGCTCGAATCCGGGAGGTTGCTTACGCTTCCCTTCATATTCGGAATTTTTTAGATCTAAAGAATCCAACCTTTTATTGCAAAGGGTAATTAACATATTCATGCGGTGAAGATTTTCGCTAACACTCTTGAGAGGTTCAAGAGATTTTTGTAAAATTTTCATTACTTCGCAAATCTTCTCAAAAACTTGTGCCTCTTCCTAGGCATTATGTGGCCCCTTTGGTGGAGGTAGTGCTCCCATTATTCCCTCTAAGATTTCATGAGCAATACCGGGATCCATTTCAATAAAATTTCCTTTGGCAACACAATCCAAGGGTTGTCTATGGGACATATTTAGTCCAACATAAAAATTGCAAAGTAAAATTCCAAAATTCACCTCTAAGGTGCAATTATGATAAGATTCCATCATCCTAAACCAAGCATATTTTAAATTTTCTCCTTGTATTTGTTTGAAGTGAAGAACTTCAAACTTGGGAGATAGAGGGAGAGATAAAGGACTGGCCATGATGGCACACGAGACACAAGGAACAAGCGAAAAGAGAGGGCGAATAAAATGACAAGGGTGAAATGGAGGAGAGGAAAACGAGAGGCAAATGGCAAATAATGTAATGCGAGGGATAAGAGTTTGTGTTGGGTACTTGGTATGTCTTGGCGTGTGCGTAGATCTCCCCGGAAACGGCGCCAGAAATGGCTCGTTGACGGGAGATCAAATCTTGATTTGACTTGGTGTAAGCCTCCCCGGCAACGGCGCCAGAAATCCTTATTGCTACCTCTTGAGCATTGCGTTGGTTTTTCCCTTGAAGAGGAAAGGGTGATGCAACAAAGTAGCGTAAGTATTTCCCTCAGTTTTTGAGAACCAAGGTATCAATCCAGTAGGGGACTACACGCAAGTCCCTCGTACCTACACAAACAAATGAGAACCTCGCAACCAACGCGATAAAGGGGTTGTCAATACCTTCACGGTCACTTACGAGAGTGAGATCTGATAGAGATAATAATGATAAGATAAATATTTTTGGTATTTTTATGATATAGATTGAAAGTAAATATTGCAAAATAAACGGTGCCAGAAATAACTTGTTGACGGGAGATTAATATAATGGAGAATAGACCCGGGGGGCATAGGTTTCACTAGTGGCTTCTCTCAAGATAGCATAAGTATTATGGTGGGTGAACAAATTACTGTCGAGCAATTGATAGAAAGCCGAATAATTATGAGAATATCTAGGCATAATCATGTATATAGGCATCACGTCCGTGACAAGTAGACCGACTCCTGCCTGCATCTACTACTATTACTCCACACATCGACCGCTATCCAGCATGCATCTAGAGTATTAAGTTCATAAGAACAGAGTAACACATTAGGTAAGATGACATGATGTAGAGGGATAAACTCAAGCAATATGATATAAACCCCATCTTTTTATCCTCGATGGCAACAATACAATACGTGTCGTTTCCCTTTCTGTCACTGGGATCGAGCACCGCAAGATTGAACCCAAAGCTAAGCACTTCTCCCATTCCAAGAAAGATCAATCTAGTAGGCCAAACCAAACTGATAATTCGAAGAGACTTGCAAAGATAACCAATCATATATAAAAGATTTCAGATAAGAATCAAATATTGTTCACAGATAGACTTGATCATAAACCCGCAATTCATCGGATCTCGACAAACACACCGCAAAAAGAGTTACATCGAATAGATCTCCAAGAAGATCGAGGAGAACTTTGTATTGAGATTCAAAGAGAGAGAAGAAGACATCTAGCTAATAGCTATGGACCCGAAGGTCTGAAGTAAACTACTCACACATCATCGGAGGGGCCATGGAGTTGATGTAGAGGCCCTTCGTGATCGATGCCCCCTCCGGCGGAGCTCCGGAAAAGGCCCCAAGATGGGATCTCTTGGGTACAGAAGGTTGCGGCGATGGAAATAGGGTTTCGTGGTGCTCCTGGATGTTTTTGGGGTATATGAATATATATAGGAGGAAGAAGTAGGTCGGTGGAGCCATGAGGGGCCCACAAGGGGGGAGGGCACGCCCAGGGGGGATAGGCGTGCCCCTGCCTCGTGGCCACCTTGTTGGTTGATTGACGTCTACTCCAAGTCCTCTGGATCACGTTTGTTCCAAAAATAACTTTCCCGAATGTTTCATTCTGTTTGGATTCCGTTTGATGTTCCTTTTCTGCGAAACACTGAAATAGGCAAAAAAACCAGCAAATATCACTCGGCCTTGGATTAGTAGGTTAGTCCCAAAAATAATATAAAAGTGTAAAATAAAGCCCATTAACATCCAAAACAGATAATATAATAGCATGGAAGAATAAAAAATGATAGATACGTTGGAGACATATCAGTCTACATCATGTCATCATTCTTATTGCATTACTCCGTTTCTCCATGAACTTAATACACTAGATGCATGCTGGATAGCGGTCGATGTGTGGAGTAATAGTAGTAGATGCAGGAAGGAGTTGGTCTACTAATCTTGGACGTGATGCCTATGTAATGATCATTGCCTGGATATTGTCATGAGTATTTGAAGTTCTATCAATTGCCCAACGGTAATTTGTTCAACCACCGTTTGCTATTTTTCTCGAGAGAAGCCACTAGTGAAACCTACAGCCCTCGGGTCTCTTTCTCATATTATTTGCCTTTGCAATCTATTTTCCATTGCTTTTATTTTTAGCTCTACTAAACCAAAAACCCAAAAATACCTTGCTGCAATTTATTCTTATTTATTTTATTTGGCGTTTGATCTATCAATCTACTACAAATTTACCTCACATTCGTTTGCCTATCTTGAGGCGCCGTACCCCGGAAGGGATTGACAACCCCTTTAACACGTCGGGTTGCAAGAACTTGTTATTTGTGTGTAGGTGCTATTTACGTTGTGTTGCTTGGTTCTCCTACTGGTTCGATAACCTTGGTTTCACATCTAAGGGAAATTCCTACCGCCGATGTGCTGCATCATCCCTTCCTCTTTGGGGAAATACCAACGTAGCTTCAAGCAACATCACCCACGGCATGGCTCCATTGATGGCCTGGTACAACCCAGTTTCATCATCAGCAACTCAAGACCCTCGCAGGGGGCCAAGCCTTGCGAGGCGGACGACACCAAGACCTCCACGAAGAGCGGCCTCCTCAGGCTGGCTCCTGAGGAGCGGAGATTTCTATGCAAGGATCACCTTGTGAGGCTCGGATGACGTGAGCCATGACGACCAAGGCCAGGCGGGCGCCAGCGGGCGTAGCATACCAGTTTCCTCTTTGGTGCTAAGGAGGCAGGCGCGGACGCAGAGTCCCGAGGAATCAGGCAAAGGTTTCCATTCCAGTGCAACAAGACCAAGACCGCTAGGACGGCAGGACGGAGGTCATCGCCAAGCCCAGCATGGTGTCACGACCAGAGGCTTTCGCAGGCGAAGACTACCTTTGTCAGGATAGCATGTACTATTTGTCTCCCTTCGAATTTGGCCGTTGTGGGATCCCTTCCCGCCTTCATTTGGGACGAGGATCAAGGCATTATAAATAGGACTTAGCCACCACCATATAAAGAGAGATAGGGGAGACCACCCTCACACCCACCACCTCATCGAGCACAAGAAGACTCCTCCTCCTAAGGTTGTTCTCTCACTGTACTAGTTCATCCTCAGCCCCTCGAGGCCAATCCACCACAAAGCAGAAGTAGGGTTTTACACCGCAAGGTGGCCCGAACTTGGGTAAACTGATGTGTCTCTTTTCGATTCAGTTCGTCGAGCTAGGCCATGAGATTAGCGAGTCGGCAGAATAGGGAGGACGCGTTCTTTGCACACACCCCAGAGTTCGAACCTCTCAAGGGTCTACGGAACCTGAAATCTGACACATATCATGCCTAGTGGTTGCTGCACATTGGGTTCAGGAAGTGAAATCTTTTGAAGCTTGATAATCACAGTATTGGTCATACAAGCAATTCATGAATAATTAGTATAAGAGAACTTTCACATGCAAATACACTATCTTGGAAATATTTTGTGATTGTGAGCCCCCATCAAAATATTATATGCCAAAATTGTTGACGTTGGACAAGGAAGACAACGTAATGGTTTATGTTTGTTCATATTCACATAGAAGTAATATTGTCATATATCCTTCAACATGTGGTGCTTTCCCCCCATCTTTGCTAGCGAAAAAATCCGCACCAAGTAGAGATACTAATTGTGCATCCAAAAACCCTTAAACCCAAATCTTATTTTCAAGGGTCCACCATACCTACCTAAGGATTGAGCAAGATCCTTCAAGTAAGTTGTCATTGGTGCAATAAGGCAATAAAAATTGCTTCTAAAAAGTGTAAGAGAAAATTGAGCGTTGTACGAACTTATGATGGCAAAGAATAAAAGCGACAGACTACATAATAAATGTTGCTATCATAAAGGGCAATATAACGTGACATTCTTTTGCACTAAGAGGTTGAGCATACAAACAAAAAGCGCATGGCAACCTCTGCTTCCCTCTACGAAGGGCCTATCTTTTACTTTTATGTATTTACTTTCATGCAAGAGGCAAAGTTTTTCTCTCTATTCCTTTTTATTTTTCTCTTTTGTCAAGCATCATGTGGTGAGGAAAGATCTAGGCACATATATCCAGTTGGATATGGCTAGCATGAGTTATTATTGTTGACATCACCCTTGAGGTGAATAAGTTGGGAGGCGAAATTATAAGCCCCTATCTTTTTATGTGTCCGGTTGAAATGTTTTTCTCATGTGTATGTGGTGAGTGTTAGCAATCATAGAAGACTATATGATGGTTGAGTATGTGGAGCTCTTACTTAGACTCTGTTGAATAAGTTGAATTGCAATTGCTTGGTGACTGAGAACATAGGTTGTTGAGTTTCAAGAGAATTCATTGTTTGAACCTTAACATGTGAATTGGTTGCTACTTTAACATGAGAGGTTTTATAAGAAAGAATTGTTGTTATGATGCTAGGGAAAGTCATTGAAATTGTCATTGATCAAACTTGTGTACTTCGCTAGCATTCACACTTCATAAATTATTTCTTTTATCATTTACCTACTCAAGGACGGGTAGGAATTAAGCTTGGGGATGCTGATACATCTCCAACGTATATATATGTCTCCAATTTATTGAAATTTTCATGTTGTTATATTATCATTCTTGGATGTTTTACAATCATTTTATAGCAACTTTATATCATTTTTTGGGACTAACCTATTGACCCAGTGCCCAGTGCGAGTTGCTGTTTTTTGCTTTTTTTTTACATCGCATGAAATCAATATCAAACGGAGTCCAAACACCGTGAAACTTTTTGTTGATTTTTTATGGACCAGAAGACATCCAACGGGCCAGAGCTGCACCTAGGGGGATGCCCCGAGGGGGGCACAACCCACCTGGTCACGCCTGGGGGCCTAGGCGCGCCCAGGTGGGTTGTGCCCAACTCGGTGGCCTCCCGCACCCCCTCTTTGCCCTATAAATTGCCAAATATTCCAAAACCCTCGGGGGTAACCCTAGATCAGAAGTTCCGCCACCGCAAGGCTCTGTAGCCATAAGAAACCAATCTAGACCCCATTCCGGCACCCTGCCGGAGGGGGAAATCAACACCGGTGGGCATCTTCATCATCCCGGCAGCCACCACGATGAGGAGGGAGTAGTTCACCCTCAGGGCTAAGGGTTTGTACTAGTAGCTATGTGTTTAATCTCTCTCTCTCTCTCTCGTGTTCTTGAGACGTCGCGATCTTGATGTATCGCAGGCTTTGTTAGTATAGTCGGATCATATGGTGTTTCTCCCTCTGTATCTTGTTGTGATGAATTGAGTTTTACCTTTGGGATTTCGTTTTATCGGATTGAATACTTTTATGGATTCGAGAGCACTTGATAGATGTCTTGCAAATTAATACTTATGGTGACAATGGGGTATCATATTGATTCACTTGATAAATGTTTTGGCACTCAACTCGCGGATTCCCAAGGTGACATTAGGTAATCTACGCATAGGGGTTGATGCACGTTCTTGTCTTTGTTTATCCGGTAGAAATCTTGGGGCACTCTTTGTGGTTATTTGTGTTGGATTGAGTATTATCAATCTGAAATTATTTGGTGTTATTTTAGTACAAACTCTTGGATTGATCGATCGGAAAGAATAGCTTCGTGGTGGTTTTGTAACCTACAAAAGATTTCATCGTATGTTCTCCACTAGATAGGAACTTTGGAGTGATTCTTCTTTGCACTTTGAGGGATGGTGATATGATCCAATTATATTAGCATTTTTGAGAGATTGCACTAGCGAAAGTACAGACCCTAGGCCTCATTTTCAATCATTGCAATACCTTTTTTGTGCCCATTTACTATTTGCTACCTTGCTTTTTTTATTTATTCAGATTATAAAAATATATTTCTACCATCCATATTAAAATTTTATCACCATCTCTTCGCCAAACTAGTGCACCTATACAATTTTCCATTGTATTTGGTGTGTTGGGGACACAAGAGATTCCTTGTATTTGGTTTGCAGGGTTGTTTGAGAGAGACCATCTTCATCCTACACCTCCCACAGATTGATAAACCTTAGGTCATCCACTTGAGGGAAAATTGCTACTGTCCTACAAAACTCTGCGCTTGGAGGCCCAACACGTTTCTACAAGAATAAAGTTGCATAGTAGACATCAAGCTCTTTTCTGGAGCCGTTGCCGGGGAGGTGAGTGCATGAAGGTATATCTTTAGATCTTGTAATTGAATCTTTTAGTTTCTTGTTTTATCACTAGTTTGGTTTATAAAAGAAAACTACATGAAAAATGGAATTCAGGTTGCATCATATTATTGATCATCTTTATAATATCTTTCTTGAAAATGATGATTCGGAAAATTGTGCTCAATTGTTAGAAGAAGAAGTCAATAAAATGTTTGGCACAAAATATTTGAACGATGAGCATGATTGCAATGTTGCTAGTATGAATTCTTTGAATATCCAAAATGCTAATGATGATTGCACTAGTCATGAGAAAAATGTTTCTTATAAGCATGTCAATTTTTGTGGAGTGCATAAAGTTTGTGAAGACGTGCCTTATAGGGAAGATAGCTTTTGTAAGAAGCATAAACATGATAGAACCAATTCTTTGCTCAAAGTGATAGATGAATTTTCTACAAAATTATGTTCTCTTTGTCCTATTACTTGTGATCTTTGCAATAAAGTTGGTCACCTTAATTTCCAATGCATACTTTTTCATGATCGAATCATGTCCAAATATTGCAATAACTTGATCACCCTTGAAATTTATAATGAGCTTTGTCTATTTTTGGGGAGTGAAGAATTGATACATAAAAATAGTTGGTTTGAAGTATTCATCCTCACGGATGACATTGAAACTAAACTAAAAATATATCTATATGTTTTGCATGGTAAATTGAAATGAAAATGCTTATATTGCCAACTATAGAAAGATGGGGAAACCAATAGAATTTAAAAAGGAATACTAATGAAAGGGTAGAGATTTCTACTTTCCCTCCTATTGTCTCTCATGATGAAATAGGTGACGAGGAGGAGCTCCCTATTCAACTAGTCTAATCAATAATAAGCTCGAAGAAATTAATTAAACCCACACACGATGTGGTGAAGAAGAAGAAAAGAAGAAAGAAAAGAGGTAAAAAGGCATCTCTCCCAAATAGTGTTTCTCCTATTATTGTTGTGCCTCATGAAAATGAATCAAAATAATTGTGGAGGATGATGCACTTGATGATATTGCTTCTATGTCTTATGGCACAATGTCCAAGAGCACTATTAATGATGATTTTTTATGCATGTTGCTTGTTGTGATGATTATGATTGGGAATATAATGATACTTCTTATAATCTTGGAAATCTTTTTGGCACCAACTTGGAAATTATGATGATAGAAATTACTATAATGTTGGTGCTATTCATACTATTAGTGATGAGAATGATTATGATTGTTATATGCCAAGCCACAAGCTTGGGGATGCTATGTTTGATGAGAATGAAATTTTTGAGAATTTATTTGCTGAAATTAATGTTTGTCCCAATCTTGGGGGTGCTATGCTTAATGGAGATGATCTTTTTAGTCCCCTTACTTTGAATGATCAAATTTGCTATGATGATTGCATGCCTCCTACTTATGATGATTATTGTGATGATACTTATGTTATAAAAATTAGTGATAATTATTGTCATAATTTTGAATATACTTTTACTGAACATTACTCTCTTAATGTGGGAATAAGTTTTAGTATTCAAGTTTCATATGATACTCCCACTATTGTGAATGAGAATAAAATTGCTTATATGGAGAGTAATAAATTTTCTATGCTTTTGGATCATGAAAAGAATGCTTTACGTGATGGTTATATTGATGAATGCATTCATGATTCTACTAAAAATTATTATGAGAGAGGAACTTATGATTCATGATGCTCTCTTTGTGTTTCAATTCCTATCTTTTATGCGAGCATCATTGAAATCATCATGCCTAGCTAAAAGGCATTAAAGAAAAGAGCTTGTTGGGAGACAACCCAACATTTACCCCTACTATTTTTTTGTGTTAACATGATTAAGATACTGAATTAATCATGTTTTATAGCTTTTCTTTCAATAAAGTGCCAAGTAAAGCCTTTGGGATGGTGTGGATGATAGTTGATTTGATCTTGCTGAAAAATAGAAACTTTTGCGCTTAGGAAAATGATTCTCATTTTTAACAGAAGCATGATAAAGTACTGATTATTTTTGAAGAACATCAGTAGATAAATTTCCCATGATGTAATGATTTTTCAGAATTTTTGGAGTAGCAGAAGTATGGTTGGAGTACAGATTACTACATACTGTTCTGCTTTTGACAGATTCTGTTTTCAATGCACAAATTGCTTGTTTTCTAGTTTCTATGGCTTATATTGCTCAATATAAATTGTGGAAATGATATGCTACAGTAGGAATTGTGTGAGAACAATTATGAATCTTGTCTTTGACAGTACCAAAGTTAAATGGTTTGCTCTTTATCATACTAACCTATCTCACGAAGTTTCGTTAAGTTTTTTGTGATTGAAGTTTTCAAGTTTTGGGTGGGACATCGATATGAGGAGAATAAGGAGTGACAAGACCCTAATCTTGGGGATTAACAAGGCACCCCAAGGTAATATTCATGGAATATACAAGTAACTAAGCTTGGGGATGTCCCGGAAGGCATCCCCTCTTTCGTCTCCAACATTATCGGTAACCTCACTTGGAGCTATATTTTTATTCGTCACATGATATGAGTTTTACTTAGAGCGTCATTTTATTTTGTTAGGATTTTCTTGTGGTTATTTAGAATAATATTTTGCATCTTTATTTTCAATAAAAATTCCAAGGATGGCCTTTACCATGCTTATTTTGCAAGTCTATGTGTTGCTGTTTCAAAGCAGAAAGTTTATCGATCTTGCAAAAATTCCCGAGAAAGTCAGAATGTGATAAAATGTTGAAACTTTTCTCACAATAAGCTATGATAAATTTTCTATAGTGCGGTAAATTTTCATAGCTTTTGGAGTTAAAGAAGTATTGATACTCTTGCATTCTTTACAGACTGTACTGTTTTGGCAGATTGCTGTTATGTTTGCATTGTTTGCATATGTTTGCTTGTTTAATGATTCTATTTGAGGATAGGAGTATTAAACATGAAGAGGAATTTAGTATGCAATGTTGAATAATAATTCTAGTGATTTGCTACAGTAGAGAATGATAAGGTTATTACATTGATTTATACTAACTTGTCTCACGAGTTCTTGTTGAGTTTTGTTTGGATGAAGTTTTTGAGATTTAGGAAAACTGTAATATGAGAGGAATGAAGAAGACACAAGAGCTCAGGCTTGGGGATGACCAAGGCATCCCAAGCTAATATTCCAAGAAGTCTCAAGCATCTAAGCTTGGGGATGCCCCGGTAGTTATCCCACATTTCTTCTTCAACAATTATCGGTTAGTATCGGTTGAGCCTAAGTTTTTGCTTCTTCACTTGAGTTGTGCTATTCTTGGAATGCCATTTTGTCTTGTTTTTATTTCTGTTTTAATAAAATACATAGATCTGAAAGTTTTTAAATAAGAGGGAGTCCTCAAATAACTACCCATTTACTTAAATACTCGTTTGATCTTCACTTATACCTTTTTGGAATAGCTTCTCATTTACTCTTGTGCTTCACTTATATCCTATGAGTAAATTGTTGAATGAATTGAATACCATGAAGTTGAAATTATATGTTCATATCATGCCTAGTGGTTTCTTCACATTGGGTTTAGGAAGTGAAATCTTTTGAAGCTTGATAATCATAATATTGGTCAAACAAGCAATTCATGAATAATTAGTATAATTAAGGAAGGGAACTTTCACATGCAAACACACTATCTTGGAAATCTTTTGTGATTGTGAGCCCCCATCAAAATATTATATGCCAAAATTGTTGACTTTGGACAGGGAAGACAACGTAATGGTTTATGTTTGTTCATATTCACATAGAAGTTGTGCATCCAATAACCCTTAAACCCAAATCTTATTTTCAAGAGTCCATCATGCCTAACTAAGGATTGAGCAAGATCCTTCAAGTAAGTTGTCATCGGTGCAATAAGGCAATAAAAATTTCTTGTAAAAAGTGTTAGATCATTTAGAGTAAGAGAAAATTGAGCGTTGTACGAACTTGTGATGGCAAAGAATAAAAGCGACATACTGCATAATAAATGTTGCTATCATAAGGGGAAATATAATGTGACATTCTTTTGGACTAAGGGGTTGAGCATACAAACAAAAAGCGCATGGCAACCTCTGCTTCCCTCTGAGAAGGGCCTATATTTTACTTTTATGTGTTTACTTTCATGCAAGAGTCAAAGTTTTTCTCTCTATTCCTTTTTATTTTTCACTTTTGGCAAGCATCATGTGGTGAGGAAAGATCTAGGCACATATATCCTGTTGGATATGGGTAGCATGAGTTATTATTGTTGACATCACCCTTGAGGTGAATATGTTGGGAGGCGAAATTATAAGCCCCTATCTTTCTATGTGTCCGGTTGAAAGTTTTTACTCATGTGTATGCGGTGAGTGTTAGCAATCATAGAAGACTGTATGATGGTTGAGTGTGTGGAGCTCTTACTTAGACTCTGTTGAATAAGTTGAATTGCAATTGCTTAGTGACCGAGAACATAGTTTGTTGAGTTTCAAGAGAATTCATTGTTTGAACCTTAACATGTAAATTGGTTGCTACTTTAACATGAGAAGTTTTATAAGAAAGAATTGTTGTTATGATGCTAGGAAAAGTGATTGAAATTGTCATTGATCAAACTTGTGCACTTTGCTAGCATTCACACTTCATAAATTATTTCTTTTATCATTTACCTACTCGAGGACGAGTAGGAATTAAGCTTGGGGATGCTGATACATCTCCAACGTATCTATAATTTATGAAGTATTCATGTTGTTATATTATCATTCTTGGATGTTTTACAATCATTTTATAGCAACTTTATATCCTTTTTTGGGACTAACCTATTGACCCAGTGCCCTGTGCCAGTTGTTGTTTTATGCTTGTTTTTTACATCACAAGAAATCAATATCAAACGGAGTCCAAACACCGCAAAAATTTTGTGGATTTTTTACGGACCAGAAGACATCCAACGGGCCAGAGCAGCACCTGGGTTGGTGCCCCAAGGGGGCACAACCCACCAGGGTGCGCCTGGTGGCGCAGGCGTGCCCAGGTGGGTTGTGCCCACCTCGGTGGCCTCCCGCACCCCCTCTTTGCCCTATAAATTATCAAATATTCCAAAAACCTCGAGGGTAACCCTAGATCAGAAGTTCCGCTGCCGCAAGGCTCTATAGCCACGATAAACTAATCTAGACTCCATTCCGGCACCCTGTCGGAGGGGGAAATCATCACCGGTGGCCATCTTCATAATCCATGTGGCTGAGGGTTTATACCAGTGGCTATGTGTTTAATCTCTCTCTCTCTCTCTCATGTTCTTGAGATGTCATGATCTTGATGTATTGCACGCTTTGTTAATATAGTCGGATCATATGGTGTTTCTCCCTCTCTATCTTGTTGTGATGAATTGAGTTTTCCCTTTGAGATTTTGTTTTATCGGATTGAATACTTTTATGGATTCGAGAGCACTTGATATATGTCTTGCAAATGAATACTCGTGGTGACAATGGGGTATCATATTGATTCACTTGATATATGTTTTGGCACTCAACTCGCGGATTCCCGAGGTGACATTGGGGTAATCTACGCATAGGGGTTGATGCAAGTTCTTGCCTTTGTTTCTCCGGTAGAAATCTTGGGGCACTCTTGGAGGTTCTTTATGTTGGATTGAGTATTATGAATCTGAAATTATTTTGTGTTATTTTAGTATGAACTCTTGGATAGATCGATCGGAAAGAATAGCTTTGAGGTGGTTTCATACCATACAAATGATTTCTTCGTATGTTCTCCGCTAGATAGGAACTTTGGATTGATTCTTCGTTGCACTTTGAGGGATGGTTATATGATCCAATTATATTAGCATTGTTGAGAGATTGCTCTAGCGAAAGTATGGACCCCAGGCCTTATTTTCAAGCATTGCAATACCATTTTTGTGCCCATTTACTATTTGCTACCTTGCTATTTGTATTTATTCAGATTATAAAAATATATTTCTACCATCCATATTACACTTTTATCACCATCTCTTCGTCGAACTAGTGTACCTATACAATTTGCCATTGTATTAGGTGTGTTGGGGACACAAGAGATTCCTTGTATTTGGTTACAGGGTTGTTTGAGAGAGACCATCTTCATCCTACACCTCCCACAGATTGATAAACCTTAGGTCATCCACTTGAGGGAAAATTGCTACTATCCTACAAAACTCTGCGCTTGGAGGCCCAACATGTGTCCACAAGAATAAAGTTGCATGGTAGACATCATCGGTCTATCGAGTCTTCCTTCAAAACTCCCTCTCTGATATATTCGACTGTCGCTGATGGTCGCTCCTCCATTTGTTCTCGAGTGCATTCCACTAAAATGTCTAGCACATGGGAACGAAGGAGAAGTGACCCCAATGACAATAGTCGGTATTCTTCTTCTCTCATATATGGCGGACACTCCCTCGCTGATTTTTCAACCGCCGGTGATGGTCGCTACTTCTCCTTCCCCTAGTGCATAACAAAGGTCTAGCACAAGGGGAAGAATGAGAAGCGACCCCCATGACAACGGTCGGTATTAGTCTTCTCTCATATATGGTGGAGACTCTCCGTCACTGATTCTTTAATTGTCATGTATGGAGCCCCGACAAACTTAAAGCCAACCCAAAAAAGTCGTTTAATTCTCTTTCTAGCAAATCCGGGGCAATCGATATTTCCTACATATTCTAGCACACATGTCATGCTAAAATTCACGAAAAAATCTGGCATGACCTTTGCTAAAATAGGACATATGGAGCGTCTAAAATTTGCCGGAATGGAAATGAATCAACACTCAGGCAAAACATAGGCCCCTTGGATTTTCCCTGTGATACAAAGATGTCCATACATGTACAACGATTTTTAAACTTGAAATTCTATCCGAATCAATTATCATAAGCATTCGCATAGGAGCATTCAAACAGTGCTCATTGCATTTCAATGGTTTAGTATTGATAAAAACATTTCAATGTATCTTATAACCTGAACATTTCATTTGGTTAAGTAGCATAACTAAATACCCTAGTTCTACTCTATTCAACACCAAGGAGTAGAGGAGGAGGTGGACTTTTAGCTCACCAACTCGGGTGTAGAGGTAGCTCTGACGACGATCACTCTAGGGAGACATGACTCTACAAAGCCTTCATATTCCATGAAGTGAAAATTTTAGATCATCAAATCTCATATAGCATTCTTTGATGACAAAGTGATAATGACATAAAAATAATTAAATTGTCCAATACATTTCTATATTGAAGAAAAATATTACTAAAAATTTCTATACCTAATTTTTCTTACTAAAATTTTTTATTACTAAATTTGATACCTAAAAATTTCTCATATAGCATTCCAATACATTTCTATAATTAAAAAATTTCTATACCTAAAAATTTCCATTACTAAAATTTTCTATTACTAATTTTCTACTACTAAAAATTTTATATTCAAAAAACCTATTCACTAGTTTTCTATTCTATTCAAAAGACCATTCTACATACCTACCTATATTCTACAACAAAATTCTACCTATCTATTCTATTCATAAAAACCTCCATTCTATCTATATTTTCTATTTTATTCTACTCAAAATACCTACATTCTATTCATATAACCTATATGTTCTATTTTATTCAAAAAACATAGATGGGGGAGGGAGGAAGGGAGGAGGAAGGAAGGGAGGAGGGAGGAAGGGAGCAGGGGGGAAAGGAGGGAGGGAGGCAGGAGGGATGGAGGGGAGATAGGGAGGAGGCTGGGATGGGGGAGGGAGGAAGGACAGAAGGAGAGAGGAGGACGACCAGCAACGAGAAGGAAGGAGGAGGGTGGCGAGAGGAGGAGGGAGGAGGGAATGGACGGAGGGCGGCCAGATGAGGGAGGAAGGGGGGGGGAGGCACAAGGGAGGGAGGGAGATACCTTGGGGGCGACGATGGGCAACGACGATGGCACAGAGAGCGAGCGAGTGAGTGTGAGGGGAGTGAGGTAGAGAGGTAGTGGAATGGGCTGCGGGGAAAAAGATAGGGCATGATTAGCTGTAGCGCATGGCCAGAACCCACACTGCTGGTAAGTGGGCCGA
Organism: Triticum urartu; assembly: GCF_003073215.2. Taxonomy (NCBI): domain Eukaryota; kingdom Viridiplantae; phylum Streptophyta; class Magnoliopsida; order Poales; family Poaceae; genus Triticum; species Triticum urartu. The sequence goes on from NC_053026.1 coordinate 134,447,368, forward strand.
GGAGCTGGGCCCGGGATGGCCACAGTAGCAGCGGGGGTGGCAGCACCGCGCTACTACTAACTGGGTTAGTAGTAGCAGGGTCCGACGACCCGCGCCTCTACTATGGCCAGCCCATGGGGGCACTGCGGAGCCCACTTAGCAGGAGCGCATGTCGTGGCCCCCGGCACTACTGTTACTTTCTACCTGTAGCGCATGTTTTTAAACCACGCTACTACTAATAATCTGCCTATAGCCCTTTTCCCAGTAGTGGACTTTCTTGCTAGACCCTCCAGCACCGTCTTTGCCCTTCTCCTTGTCGCGCTTCCCGTATTCAACTTTCTGCTTTTTTGGCAAGCTACTCTAGGTGTCGGCACTCCTGTAGGTAATGGCCCTTGGTGCGGTGGATCTTGGAGTACGGCTTGCCGGAACCCTCCATCTTCTCGCCTGCCGTAGCCTCCTGACAACCAGCACATCCGACAACCTCCTTGCCGGAGCTCTCGATCTTCGGCTTCTTGGCGGCATTGGAGTCACCGGAACCCTCAACTGCCATCATAGTGTTACCCTTGCACTTCCTATTGCACTTGCGGCCTTTCTTCTTTGGGGTTGATGCGCCATCATCTTCGGAATCCACTTCGGCGCTAACACCTTCCCCGGGAAGTCTCCTTCCCTCTTTAGCATGTTCACACTTGTTGGCCAGAGCGTAAAGCTCGGTGACATCCCTCACCTTGTTCATGGCAATCTCCTCCCGCATCTTGCGATTGTGCACGTTTGTGTGAAATGCAGCAATCACAACAGTAGGGTGGATGTGAATGTTGCGTTGCACGTGACTGAATCTCTGAATACACTTGCGGAGAGATTCACCATCTTAATGGGGTAGCACATGCAGATCACTGGCTGGCCGGGAACCTTGTGGCCCCCGGTGAAAGCACCAATGCTCATGGCACAACTCCGACCAAGAGGAGATGGAGCTCTCATGCGTCTCCAACGTATCTATAATTTTTGATTGTTCCATGCTATTATATTATTCATCTTGGATGTTTTATATGCATTTATATGCTATTTTATACGATTTTTGGGACTAACATATTTACCTAGAGCCCAGTGCTAGTTTTTGTTTTTTCCTTGTTTTTGAGTTTCGCGGAAAAGGAATATCAAACGAAGTCCAAATGTCCTGTAAATTTACGGAGATTTTTTATGGACCAGAAGAAGTCCCCGAAGCAAAAGAGTTGGACCAGAAGAGCCATGAGGCATCCACAAGGGTGGAGGGCGCGGCCCCCCTAGGGCGGCCCCCTACCTTAACATCGCCTCGTTGACCCCCCTAACTTGTTCCCGACTCAAAACATTCATATAAATATGGAAACCCCCAGAAATAAACCTAGATCGGGAGTTCCGCCGCCGCAAGCCTCTATACCCACGAAAAACCAATCGGGAGCCCGTGCCGGCACCCTGCCGGAGGGGGTAATCATCACCGGTGGCCATCTTCATCATCCCGGCGCTCTCCATGATAAGGAGGGAGTACTTCACCCTCGGAGATGAGGGTATGTACTAGTAGCTATGTGTTTGATCTCTCTCTCTCTCTCGTGTTCTTGATGTGGCACGATCTTGATGTACCACGAGCTTTGTTACTATAGTTGGATCATATGGTGTTTCTCCCCCTCTATCTTCTTGTGATGAATTGAGTCTTGCTCTTTGAGGTTTCGTTATGTTGGTTTGCGTATTGGATTTGAGAACACTTGATGTATGTCTTGCGATGGCATATCTGTGGTAACAATGGGATGTTCTATTGATTCACTTGATGTACTCAACTTGCGGAATCCCGAGGTGACATTGGGGTAATCTATGCATAGGGGTTGATGCATGTTTTCGTCCTACGTTCTGCTATAGAAACTTTGGAGTGATTCTTTGTTGCACGTTGAGGGATTGTTATATGATCCAATTATGTTATCATTGTTGAGAGAACTTGCACTAGTGAAAGTATGAACCCTAGGCCTTGTTTACAAGCATTGCAATACCATTTTCTCTCACTTTTTTTACTATTTACCTTGCTGTTTTTATATTTTCAGATTACAAGAATCTATATCTACCATTCATATTGCACGTGTATCACCATCTCTTCGCCGAACTAGTGCACCTATACAATTTACCATTGTATTGGGTGTGTTGATGAAACAAGAGATTGTTTGTTATTTGGTTGTAGGGTTGTTTGAGAGAGACCATCTTCATCCTACGCCTCCCATGAATTGACAAACCTTAGGTCATCCACTTGAGGGAAATTTGCTATTTTCCTACAAAACTCCGCGCTTGGAGGCCCAACACGAGTCTACAAGAAGAAGGTTGCATAGTAGACACCAAGCTCTTTTCTGGCGCCGTTGCCGGGGAGGTGAGTGCTTGAAGGTATATCTTTAGATCTTGCAATTGAATATTTTAGTTTCTTATTTTATCACTAGTTTAGTTTATAAAATAAAACTACAAAAAATGGAATTGAGGTTGCCTCATATGCTTCATCTTTTTAACGTCTTTCGTGAAAATGATGGAAATGAAAATTGTGCTCAAGTGTTAGAGGAAGAAGTCAATAAAATGTTTGGCACTAAATATTTGAATGATGAGCATGATTGCAATGTTGTTAGTATGCTTTCTATGAATATCCATAATGCTAATGATATGCAAAGCTACAAGCTTGGGGATGATATATTTGATGAAGATGATTTTTTTGTCCCCCAAGTTTTGATGAGCAAATTTATTATGATGATAGGATGCCTCCTATTTATGATGATTATATTGGTGAAAATGGGTTTGGAAGAGTGTCAAATCTAGGAAATAATGATCTCACTATTTTTGAGGGTGTCGAATCTTATTGTAAGAATTATGTAAGTGGATTTGGAGAGGTCGTGACTTTATTTAGTGATGCATCCACTATTTTGGAAGAGGTTCCAATTGATTATGAGAACAAAGTTGCTATCTATGATGGTTATTGTGATGACATGTATGCTAGAAATAATAATGGTAGCCATGAAACTTGTCATCATGATTTTAATTTTCAATTGGATTATGCCTCCCATGATAGTTATTTTGTTGAATTTGCTCACACTATTATGAATGAGAAGAATTTTGCGTGTGTGGTGAGTAGTAAAATTTCTATGCTTGTGGATCATGAAAAGAATGGTTTATGTGATAGTTATATTTTTGAATTCATTCATGATGCTACCGAAAATTACTATGAGAGAGGAACATATGCTTTTACATATTGCAATAATATCAAGTTTCCTTTCTATGTGTTGAGAATTTTAAAGTCATGCTTGTTTTGCCTTCCTATGCTAGTTGATTCTTATTCCCATAAATTATTTTCTCACAAAATCCCTATGCATAGGAAGTGGGTTAGACTTAAATGTGCTAGTCATATGCTTCTTGATGCTCTGTTTATGTTTCAATTCTTATCTTTTATATGAGCATCATTGAAATCATCATGCCTAGCTAAAAGGCATTAAAGAAAAGTGCCTGTTGGGAGACAACCCAATATTTACCCCTACTATTTTTTGTGTGTTAACATGATTAGGCTACTGTATTAATCATGTTTTATAGCTTTTGTTTCAATAAAGTGCCAAGTAAGACCTTTGGGATGGTCTATGGTGATAGTTGATTTGATCTTGCTGAAAAACAGAAAATTTTGTGCCTAATAAAATATTTTTAGTTTTTTACAAGAGCGAAATAAAATTCTGATTCTTTCTGCACAAGATTGATATAAACATTTCCTAGGTTGTCCTAATTTTTCAGAATTTTTGTTGGTACAGAAGTATGGAAAGTTTCCAGATTATTACACTGTTATGTTTTTGTCAGATTCTGTTTTCTATGTGTTGTTTGCTTATTTTGATGAATCTATGAGTAGTATCGGAGGTTATGAACCATGGAGAAGTTGTAATACAGTAGATACAATACCAATATAAAATTGGAATGAGTTCACAACAGTACCTAAGTGGTGATTTACTTTATTATACTAACGGAGCTTACGAGTTTTCTGTTGAGTTTCATGTTGTGAAGTTTTCAAGTTTTGGGTGAAGTTTCGATGGACTACGGAATAAGGAGTGGAAAGAGCCTAAGATTCAGGATTCCCAAGGAATCCAAAGGTAATATTCAAGGACAACCAAGCATCTAAGCTTGGGGATGACCCGGATGGCATCCCCTCTTTCGTCTTCGTTCATAGGTAAATTTACTTGAGGCTATATTTTTAGTCACCACATGATATGAGTTTTGCTTGGAGAGTCATTTTATTTTATTAGTATTTACGTTATGTTATTTAGATTAATGTTTTGCACCTTTTAGTTCAATAAAAAGGTCAAGTGTAGCCTTTACCATGCTTATTTTGCAAGTTTATATGTTGCTAATTGAAAACAGAAAGTTTGTTGTTATGTTTTAAATATTGGTGAATAGTCAGAACATGATAAAATCTTGAAATTTTTACACAATGAGTAACAACAAATTATATACAGTATGATAATTTTTCAGAATTTTTGGAGTTATATAAGTATGATTCCTCTTTCATTCTTTACAGATTGTTCTGTTTAGACAGAGTGCTGTTATGTTTGCATCGTTTGCATATGTTTGCTTGTTTAATGATTCTATTTGAGGATAGGAGTGTTAAATATGCAGAGGAATTTAGTATGCAATGTCAAATTATAATTTTAGTGATTTTCTACAGTAGAGAATGATAAGGTTTAGCATGGATTTATACTAACTTATCTCACGAGTTCTTGTTGAGTTTTGTGTGGATGAAGTTTTTAAGAATTAGGGAAACCATGATATAGGAGGAATTAAGGAGACACAAAATCTCAAGCTTGGGGATGCCCAAGGAATCCCTAATTCATTTTTCAATAAGTCCCAAGCATCTAAGCTTGGGGATGCCCATGTTGGCATCCCACATTTCTTCTTCAACAACTATCTGTCAGTTTTGGTTGAGCCTAAGTGTTTGCTTCTTCACATGATATGTGCTATCCTTGCAATTTCATTTTATTTTGTTTTGCTTGCTGTTTGAATAAAGTACTTAAAATATGAAATTTTATTTATAAGAAGAAGTCTTCACATAGTTACATAATTATTCAACTACTCATTGTGCTTCGATTATATCTTTTGGAGTAGTTTGTCATTTGCTGTAGTGCTTCACTTATATCTTTTTAGAGCACGGGGGTAGTTTTATTTTGAAGAAATTGATTAACTCTCATGCTTCACTTATATTATTTTGAGAGTCTTTAAACAACATGATAATTTGCTTAGGTTATGAATTTAGTCCTAATATGATGGGCATCCAAGAGGGATATAATAAAAACTTTCATATAAAGTGCATTGAATACTGTGAGAAGTTTGATTCCTTATGATTGTTTTGAGATATGAAGATGGTGATACTAGAGTCATTAAAGTGAGTAATTGTGGATTCGAGAAATACTTGTGTTAAAGTTTGTGATTCCCGTAGCATGCACGTATGGTGAACCTGTCGTGGAATTGTCACGAATAAAAGATGTCCTAGTGAAAGGACTTAATCGTGGAGCCATCGCAACTAGGAAGCTTAAAGGGGTTAACCGGGACAAAGGACACGGGGGGTTTATACTGGTTCGGCCCCTTGCGGTGAAGGTAAAGCCTAGTGCAGTTGATGTGGTATTGCTAGGTTTCGATGACCAAGGAGCGAATATGCTAGCTTGGCTCTCGATCTGTTGTTTCTTGTCCTAAGTCGCCGCCGGGTTGTCCCCTTATATACACGCGTTGACGCCCTGCGGCCTACAGAGTCCTGGAGGGCTCATATAACATGTCCAGCTCGGTGACGTATCTTACATGCCTTATGTTACAAGTCTTATTCATACATGTCGGTTTGTACTTACGGGCCTTAAACCGCCTCTGGGCTTGGGCCTATTATAAGTCTAATTGTAAACTGTCATCTTGTATACTCTTGGGCTTCATTTAGTTAAACCGCCTTCGTGGTTGACCCGGCCCCTCCTAGGCGGGTCATATCTGGTAGTCATATCCCCAACATTAGGTCCTAGGTTGATTTGAACTTTGTTCATGTCAATCTCCAACACTTCGAAAAAATCCATCTACCACTTCTTGTGAAAGCCTTGTAACCCGCCATGACATCATCTCCAGAAAATTTGGAAACCCGCCACGACGTCACCTTGATGGATCTTTATCTTAAATGCCTCCCGAAAATCGAGGCGTCAAATTAGCCGGATAATCATCATTTCGGCCTCCTCGTTTTTCGCGCCTGCCTATCATCCCTTTCCTTAGAAATAGGATCCGAGAGCTATCCCACACTTTTCTCCTTCTTCCTTCTCTCGCAACCTCTCTACCGTTCGAGCTCCGCCGCCGTCGCAGAGCACTTCGTCTTCTTCGACCTCGGCCACTGGATCAACCTGAATCGATCCAGACAACAGCGGCGACCCTCCAGAACAGATCTGCAGCTGTAAGCTTCTGCTTTTTCGTACCTTAGATTCGTACTAGGGTTTGCGAGCTCCTTCATGTTCTTCGTAGTTCGTCGGAGTTCATCGTAGTTCATCCTTCAAGCTATAGTGCAAGCCTCTTTGATCTGAAAAATGGTGTCAAACTGATGCGGTATCTGTCTGGTTCCACTTTCAGTATCAGTAGATCCCCTTTCTTGGAAGAAAAAAATTCTTGTACAAGCTTATGAACTCATCTGTACTGACTTTTAGGTCTAAATTTATTTTTCTTTTCTGAACAACCGTTGATCCAAAGTAAAATATGCAGTCTGTGAAACTTGTTTACCTCAGTACTTAACCAATTATTTGTCGCTGGCAACTTTTGAATATTTTGAGTCATGGCGGCTTACCGTGCCGGCTCATTTTTCCTTCATATATCATTAGCCCTTATCTAAGCCGCCATTACACATCTGTATTGCAATCCTTTAACTTGTAATTCCACCAATTAACTTGAACTGGCAAATTACTTCTTTTTTAGCTTGTCCTTTCGCCATGCTGCCAAAGACGATAATAGTTTGCAACTGGGTCCCTTCCACAGTCATTGATGACAGTCTAAAGGATTTTGTCACCATTGGGTATTTTCCAGAGAAGAACATTATGTCCTATCACGCCCCTGACCCGGCCGAAGAAAGACCTCAGCCCAAGGATGGTGAAGTCATCGTCTTTACTGACCACATGAACCGGGGTTTTTCACCGCCCGGCTCAAAATTCTTCAGAGATGTTCTACATTTTTTCAAGCTTCATCCACAGGATCTTGGACCCAATTCCATCTCAAACATCTGCAATTTCCAAGTTTTCTATGAGGTTTATCTTCAAGAAGCACCTACTATCGAACTCTTCCGAGAGTATTTCTATTTGAACCGCCAGAATGAATACACCAACAGCCCTAGCTTGGAACTTGGTGGAATTTTGATTCAGCATAGACATGATGCTGTCTTGCCTTTAGTAGTCTTGCCAAGCCATCCCAAGGACTGGAACCAAACTTGGTTTTATTGCAAAGACACATTGCCAGCTGATCAAAAACCATGCCAGGTTATCGTGCTGAGCACCCTGAATCTGAATATGTGCTCCCTGACAAACTCTCTACCGCTGAGCGCAAGAAACTTCAACCAGCCATGAAACGTTTCAAGCTTTACTTGGGAACGACTTAACATGAGTTGACTTGATCCGCTGTTGGATTGCATGGCGGATCATCCCTCTAAGCCGCCGATCTGACTTGATGTGCAACTACACCGGAGGAACGGGCGATCCATTACGTCATAGTTCCCTTCGTCTGACTAAAGAGGCCATTGTTGAGATGTCAACCACTCTTGTCAACAGCAAATACGAAGACTGCAGCAAAGTTGGATTGAATCCTTTCTGCAAACTTAACCCGGCACCAGAGGTAAATCCCCTTGACTCTTTTTCTTCAGTAGTTCTGTTGTCAAGTACTTGCATGATTTTCAACCTGTTATTTGCCTACAGGCCAAATTTGACTTTTGGAAGGCCAAATATGATCATGAGGCTACCAAAAAAGCTTGGGCCTCCGCAATAGCCGCCAAGAAGATGACCAGAAAATCTAAGAAGAAAACAACTACTTATGATATGTTCAAGTTGGATGATGTCTTTGAGTCGGAGGTAGCCCTTGACTCTCTTGGCCTGCTTTTTAACAACCTTATTGACACTGACTATTACCAGGATGACATGGGGGCCAGCCAGGCAGTAGAAGAAGAGGTAATTATTTCCCCCGATTCAGAACCTTTGCCAAGGCACAAACCTCGACGGGTAACCCGGAAAGTAAGGTTTTCACACCCCTTGGCTTATTTAGATCCTCATTTTCTTTTGAAAAAATAGCAACATGAGAGCCGCCGTCAGACCCTAACCAGTGACGACAATGAGCTGCACTCCGGCTTACCGAAAACTTCTCGGAAACGCCAGAATGAGGTTTCTTTTATTTTTAACTTCCGCCTTTATCAATGAATCTATTTCCTTGCTCTTTAACTGTGATTTCACTTTTGCAGGAGGTCTCTCATTCTTCTGGTGATTCTTCACAAACTCAACTTCCGGCTTTCAAGACTACCCCTGGGTAAAGATAGTTATCCTTCTTCTGCATCTTTATGTCCATATTATTATACCGACTCGTCAAATTCTTCTTAGTGTTCAAGCGAAGCCCAAGAAGGCCAGGGTGGCTAAGCCGACTGAAAATCCAAAAGCCGCTGAATTGGCATTGCCGACTCCTGCCCCGGGACAACCTGAAGCACTAGAAGACCCCGCTATCAACGTTCAATCAGATCCTCCTGAGCCGTCTATTGATGAAACCGTTCTCAATCCATCTACTGTTGAACCGTCAAGCTCAGCTAATCCGCCGGCGACTTATGACAATGATGTTTTAATCACTGGTAGTAGATTCGTTGAGTCGGGCAATCCAACTGTGCTGGCCAGACACTCTGCCAAGCAAGAGGCTTTGGAGAAGCAAAAAGTGCGGTTTGACATCTCTCACTATGCTCACCTGAGTATTAGTGACATGCTATCTGGTTACCTTAGACACGTGCATTCTAGTCGTGACTCTGAAATTGAGATGGTCAAACAGTTGCAACTAAAATATGAGGTATGCTCTCCGGCTTTCATTAGTTTATATGCTCTGCCAGCCCCCAACTCTCCTGATTATGATAAACTTGAATGATCTATAGACTTTTGATATAGGTTAATGTTCTGACCTAGATTTTCCCCATGTCCGGTTTAAAATGTTTAACCGGATTCATCTGATTAGCATAATCTCGCACCTGTAGTCCCCAAGGGCCGGCTTAATTCATTATGAATGAGCCGGTACGTAACTTCATAACTTCCTGGAACCAGTCAAAACTAATATTGTTATTCGGCTCAAGAGGGAAAAACTTTCTGAATAACATGCATTAGCCCCCAAGTGCCAAGCATTGTTACCTATAAAACACTTGGGACTCTTTAGAAGAGTCATATCTGCATTTAAGAATTGCTTTGGCAGACATTAGCCCCCGAGTGCCAAGTGGCGTTGCTTTGCAAAGCGCTTGGGACTTTAATCATTATGTCCTCTATTGTAATAAACTTCGACACATCTGTGCATGTCTGCAGACCGCCATAACTGACTTGGATTCTCAACTGGTTGATGCGAAAACCCGGTTGGCGGCTCAAGAGACTAAGATAAAGAATACTGAATCCAAACTTCAGTTGAGCATATCTCAAGCAGAGAAACTGAAGACCAGCTTTAATGTAGAGAAAAAATCTTGGGACGAAAAAACCTTGCTGACACAGCGTGCTGAAACAGCTGAGGCGGCTCTCAAGGAAATTACCGCTGAACTCACCGGTTTAAAGAACCATGTGTCTCAGATGGTCTCTGTAATCTTCGGTGAGTCACCGTATTATTTACTTAAGCTCTATTTTTGCCATCATAATGTAAGCCACCTGCTTAACCTTTTGGAAATACCTCATAGGTCCACGGAGCAGCAATCTGAGTCAAAACAGCTTAATAAAGCTCAAGGAGGTTTACACCCTTGTGGAGCAACTGTATAGTGGATCTCAACGGGCTCTTGCCATTATTTCCCCAGCTAACCAAGGACCAAACCTATTGAGTGATGTCTTGAAGAAGCTATACATCTTACCTGCCAGGTTTCAAGAAGTCAAGAGTTCCTGTGCGAGAGCCAGAGCCCTAACTTCTCTAAGCCGCTCCAAATCCTGGGTACCAAAGCTAGACCCGGCGGATGTAGACAAGGGGTACCCTAGTTTTGAGGAAGACGGGACTCCTTTTGATCAAGAAGATTTTGCTGCTTGCGTGAAGGAAATTCATCCTCACGCTACCATCCTTGGCAAAGAAACCAATGTTGATAAGTACTAGCCGGGTTTTCATGCTGAGAATAAAAAGATGGCGGCTCCTTCATATAAAGTGACAGATCTAATCCCACCGGTTCGCCAGCATACCTTTGCCCCGGAAATTGACCCGTCCGGTCTAATTGATGATGAGGCTGAGTTCGTTGCTCTTCACGGCTTTGATTGGTCCAAGCCCAATTTTTAAAAGTGGAGGAGGATGAACCGGCAAGGGATGAATCGTAACCATCCAAACAACTCGGGCAGGATTGATGAACCGGTTTTAGTTTATCCTCTTCTTATGAGAAAAACAGTAATACCCTTTTGGGCTCCAAGTGCCTTGTGATAGGCTAGCTTTGAAACTTCATGTTCTGCTTATGCCATCGTGCATATTATGCGGTGTACAACACTTTTATCCGTAATGTGAAGATACGCCTTTCATCTTTTATGATATTGGTATTGTTTGAATCTGTTCCTGCACGGAAGATATAAAAATTGTCCTGGCGGCTTATCGCCGGCTGGGTCAAAAACGCCCAGTACACAATCATGAAAACCAACATAACTGTATAATCAAGGCTGGATGTAATGATAATTAAGGCTGGAAAGCCTTTGATTGAAGAAAACACAGATAAGCCTGTTATGAATTCTAACGACAATATCATACGTGTGATCTTGAATCTAGACTCCCGATTTATGTGACCCGAACAGTAAGGGTGATAACCCAATCTTTAGAAGCCAAAAACTTCCAAATGTTTATGATTGTCATATGTGGCGACTTATCATCCAAAGTCAAGCTGGGTTAATCGAAACCATACTTACACTTAGATTTAGACAACAAAACCGAAAAACAAAAAAATTTCTTTCAAACAATGTAAGTCAAACACCAAGAAAAATTTGGAGGTTTCTGATTCTAATATGATTAGTAAACTGGACCAAAGGGTTAAGCTAGGATTCAAATACGATCATGTAGCCCCCAGTGGCTTTGGCGTTGCGCCGATCAAGAGGGTACCGACAGCTATGTTCTCTTTGGTTCGAATACGACCTATGTTTGAATAGGAAGCCCCCAAATGACCTTGAGAGGTTTTTGAAGAACCTGTTCGAATACGATCCAAGTCGGACCCAAAAGGGGTTAAGCTATGATTCAAATACAATCAAGAAGCCCCCTAGTGAGTTTGGCATTGTGCCGATCAAGAGGGTACCGGCAACTATGTTCTCTTTGGTTCGAATATGACCTATGTTTAAACAGGAAGCCCCTAGTGATCATAAGATTTCATGGCTAGATTCGAATACGATCATGAGCCGGACCAAAGGGTTAAGCTAGATTTGAATACAATCAGCCCCTAATTGGTCATTTTGAAAGTATGAAAATAAAGGCATATGATTATTTGAGAATGAAAAGGACAGAGGTCCTGCTTTATTACTTATCATATTATATACAACGTCAAAGTATGTACATTATGAGAGCCAGTGGCTCAAGTATAGTAAGGCCGAAGATGAGCAAATATTCCATGGCCGGCGGGTCTCCTCTTCCCTCCTACATGAGTCTGTGCTCTCAAACATCGATGAGGTAATATGAACCATTGTTCAAGTTCCTGCTGACCACAAAGGGTCCTTCCCAAGGTGGGGATAATTTGTGTGCATCAGTTTGGTCCTGGATGAGCCAGAGCACCAAGTCACCTTCCTGAAAGGTTCTGGACTTAAACTGGCGGCTGTGATAATGGCGCAGGTCCTGTTGGTAAATCGCGGAGCGGGCTGCTGCTAAGTCACGCTCTTCATCTAATAGGTCAAGTGCATCCTGACGGGCTTGTTCGTTATCAGCTTCAACGTAAGCCGCCACGCGGGGCGAGCCATGACGGATGTCACTAGGCAGGACTGCTTCTGCTCCATAAACCATGAAGAAAGGTGTATAACCTGTAGAACTATTAGGGGTAGTATTGATGCTCCATATTACCTAGGGTAACTCCTCCACCCAACAACCTGGCGTCCGTTGTAAAGGAACCATAAGCCGGGGCTTGAGACCTTTCAAGATTTCCTGATTTGCTCTCTCAGCTCTGCCATTGGATTGGGGGTGAGCTACTGATGAAACATCAAGCCGGATATGCTCACATTGACAAAATTCCTCAATAGCACCCTTGGAAAGATTAGTACCATTGTCAGTTATAATGCTGTGTGGAAAGCCAAAACGAAAGATCACCTTTTTCATGAATTGAACCGCCGTGGCTGCATCACACTTACTAACCGGCTCTGCCTCAACCCACTTCGTGAATGTCTACTGCCACCAAAAGGTGTGTCTTTTTATATTTGGATCTTTTGAAAGGCACAACCATATAAAGCCCCCAGACTGCAAACGACCAAGTAATTGGAATCATCCGCAATTCTTGACCCAGCACGTGCACCCGTCGTGCGAACTTTTGACAACCATCGCACCTACTGACCAGATCCTCCGCATCAGCGTGAGCCGTCAGCCAGTAAAAACCATGACGGAAAGCTTTGGCCATAAGAGACTTTGAACCGGCATGATGGCCACAATCTCCTTCATGGATCTCATGAAGGATTTCTTGACCTTCCTCAGGAGAGACATAATGTTGAAACTCCCCGGTGACAATGCGATGATGCAACTCACCGTTGGTAATTGTCATTGATTTAGACCATCGGGTTATCTGTCTAGCCAAGGTCTCATCCTCAGGAAACTCACCCCAGGTCATATAAGCCAAATATGGCACTATCCAATCCGGGATGACATGAAGAGCCGCCACTAATTGTGCTTCCGGGTCTGGAATAGCCAGGTCTTCCTCTGTAAGAAACTTGACAGAAGGGTTATGCACAACATCCAAGAAAGTGTTAGGCGGCACCGGCTTATGCTGAGAACCCAGCCGGCTTAAAGCATCAGCTGCTTCATTCGTTCTGCGATCGATGTGTTCTACTTGGTAACCCTTGAAGTGTCCAGCAATGGCATCAACTTCGCGGCGATAAGCCGCCAGGAGAGGATCCTTGGAATCCCACTTGCCTGATACTTATTGAGCCACCAAATCTGAGTCGCCAAAGCAACTTACCCGGCTCAATCTCATCTCTTTAGCCATCCGAAGACCATGGAGCAAAGCCTCATACTCAGCTGCATTGTTAGTACAGGGAAACATCAACCGTAGTACATAACAAAATTTGTCACCTCAAGGGGAAGCTAAAACCACCCCAGCCCCCGAGCCTTCTAATTGCCTGGACCCATCAAAATGAATAGTCCAATATGTGTTGTTTGGCTTCTCTTCAGGCATTTCCAGCTCTGTCCAATCATTGATGAAGTCCACTAGTGCTTGAGACTTGATGGCAGTACGTGGCACATACTTTAAACCATGAGGTCGAAGCTCAATGGCCCACTTGGCAACTCGTCCTATGGCTTCTCTATTTTGAATAATATATCCTAAACGAGTAGAGCTAACCACAATGATAGGATGATCCTGGAAGTAATGCTTAAGCTTCCGGCTCGCCATGAACACCCCATAAACAAGTTTCTGCCAATGTGGATATCTCTGTTTGGACTCAATGAGTACCTCGCTGATGTAGTAAACCAGCCATTGAACCGGATATTCCTTGCCAGCCTGTTTGCACTCTACAACAATGGCCACACTAACAACACATGTGTTAGCAGCCACATATAACAACAACGGCTCCTTATCAATGGGAGCAACAAGAACCGGCGGCTTAGTGAGCTGTCTTTTCAGATCTTGAAAGGCAGAGTTAGCAGCATCACTCCAGACAAAATCATCTGTCTTCTTCATCATTTGATACAATGGTATATGTCGGTGTTCTAGGAATGGGGGTCCCCAGACTTGCCTGCCTACGGCCCACGACTTGGCTGGGCTGGCAGGTCTGTACGGCCCATCTTCATCGACAAGGCATTCAAGACCCTCGCGAGGGGCAAAGCCTCGCGAGGCGGACGAAGAAAGACCTCCTCAAGAGTGGCCTCGCCAGGCAGGCTCACGAGGGGTAGCGATATCAAGGCAAGGCAAACCTCGCGAGGCCCTCGTGATGTGAGCCATGACGATCGAGACCAGGCGGGCGCCAGGTGGGTGCCAGCGCGCGCAGCGTCCTTGTTTCTTCTTTGGTGCTAAGGAGGCAAGCACAGGCACGGAGTACCGATGCATCCAGCAAAGGTTTCCATATTGGTGCAACGAGACCAAGACTACAAGGATGGCAGGACGAAGGTCACCATGGAGCCCAAGACGGCGTCATCACCAGAGACTTTTGCAGGCGAAGACCACTGGTGGTGGGAACGACACCTATGGGATCACAAGAATCCCTACTACAGTTGCGGGGCGCGGGGTCGTGAGAAGAGTGGATCAAACAGATAGCACATGGTTCGTGTATCCAGGTTCGGGCCGCGAGGATGCGTAAGACCCTACTCCTGCTTTGGTGGATTGTATATATGTGTTCTTGAGCTAGCTATGGGGCGTGAGGAGCTCCAAAAAGCCGAATCTCCCTCCTGGTCGCCTCGGGCCTCCTTTTATAGGAAAGGGGTTGCCACAGTGGCACACAAGAGGTGGAAAGGGTACAGTGATGTGAGGTTATCCCTTGCATTACATGACAAGGCGCATTTAATGCGTCTTGCCGAGGTGTCCTTGCTTTATCGGGGATGGGGGAGAGCCCTGCCTCGTCCGTCGCCGCTCCCTCTCGTGTCGACACGCGCCCTGGCCAGCGGCGCCCGCGGTGCCATGTAGGCAGGCAGGCAGCTGAGGTGGCGCAGTGGTGGGTCTCCACGAAGATCCGCATGCCGCCACGCAGGTGCCTACCCAGCTGGTTGGGTCGGCAGCTCCATGTGAACGGCGGTGGAGGTTTGACTGGCGTGGGCCTGACGGTGGCCCTACGGGTGTTCTTGGCAAGGGCCTTGCCGGGGCCCCGGCAAGGGTCTTGCCGTGGCGCCTGCTGTCATCCCCGGCAAGGCTCTTGCCGGGGGCCTTGTGGTCCTCCTTGGTTGGGATCCCGCCAAGGATCATCATCTTCTAAAGGGTGTATCTGATCTTGAATGTCTTCACAAAGATCCGCATGCCACCACGGGGATGTCTCTCGAATCCTTGCCCCATGGGGGCAGTGGACTCAAGGGTGACTCGCTCCGTAGGTGTGGGGCGAGCTGCCACGGCAAGGGTCTTTCCGGGTTTGCTAAAAACGCCTCCCGGCAAGGATCTTGCCAGGGGGGTCTGCTTCGTCCCCTTTGCTCTTTGTGGTCTTGGTCTTGGCGTCGTTCTGCTTCTCCTGAGCTTCGGCCTTACCTTGGCTCACCTCCCTTGCCTTGCTCAGTGTGGTGGTGCCCGTGGCTCAGACTGCCCGTGCACATTTATAGGGGTACAAAAAGTGTACCCCTCTTTTTGTACACCAACAGGAGCCCCCGGACCTGGGCCACACGTAAGCGCAATCGCGTCATTGGGCTAGGCCCAAAAACAGTGCGCGGGTAGGCGGGGCGGTCTTTACCGCGGTAAGTCTCTTCGCGCACTGCGCTTCCCATGCTTCCTGTGCGTGGCGCGGCGTGGGGAGGCGTGTGTGACGTGGGCAGCATGTGTGGGGTTGCTTCCCGCGGGCATGCGTCACATCACAGTTAATGTGAAACGAGGCGGCCCATTGTTTTCCCCCATAAGAAAGGAATAACCGCGGGCGCGCTGCTCACTTTCTCCTCTTTCCTCGTGCATTTTCCAATCTCAGAGCCGCCGTTTCCTCTCTTCCTTCCTTCCTAAGCTTCCGCCATCGCCCGCCGTCGTTGCTTCTCCATCCCCCTTCCTCAGCCCTCTGAACTTCTTGGTCGCCATGGCTCCCAAATTCGCCAAGGGCAAGGGGGTGGCTAAGGGCGCCGGGACGGTGGAGCCACCGGAGAGCGCGTTGTCGGGGGACCAGACGAAGTCTACCTTCTTCTTCCCCTCGACGGTTGATGTTCAAGAGCTCCGGGCCTCCTTCAAGCCCCTATGGGGAGTGAAGACGGGGGGAGAGGATTCGGGACACCCGGCGACGTGCGTCATTCCTGCCGCTTGTGCTGATCCTGCCCCAAATCGGTACCCCTTCTTCGTTGATTACTTTTCTTGCGGGTTATGCCCCCCTTTCTCCGATTTCTTCTGCGATGTTATGCGCACCTTCGGCTTTCGCCTCTTGGATTTTACTCCGAATGCGGTGGCGTGCATGGCTTTCTTCGTGCATCTTTGCGAAGGCTTTGCCGGGGTGCAGCCCAACACGGTGCTCTTCCGCCATTACTTCTTCCCTCAAACGGTAGGAGCCGTCTCCGGTTGCGTCACCTGGATCCCAAGATCCAAGGGGGCGTACCCAGACAGTGCCGTGAAGGAGAGGTGGGATGAATGGCATGGCCGGTGGTGCTGGATTGAAGATGAAAACCCGCCGGAATTCTGCAAGGTCCACCGAGTGCCGCCGGTCCGTGGCAGCGATTGGAGCGATGTTGACGCCGCCGAGGGGAGGCTCACCGTCGCCACCACCAGGATTCTCCGGCTCACCCAGGCCGGACTCACCCTTGAGATGATCGGGGCGGACTTCATTCGCCGTCGGATCGCCCCGTTGCACAGCAATGGGAGGCCAGCTTGGCTCTTTACGAACCCAGCTGACATTATGCGACTCCGCCCCGACCTCGATCACAACTTCATAGTGCTGGCGCATGCCCACTTCTGCCAGCGGCTTTTCCAGCTTGATGTGGGTCACGATGGCGAGGTCGAGCGGACGGGAAAGGCCGCGAGGGCTGCCGCAAAGGTTGGCAAGGCCCTCAAGGGGCCATTTTTCAAGCTGCCAGCGGTGGTGGTCCCGTTGTGCAACAATTCGCGTTGGTCCGAGATCATCTCCATGATGCCGGAATGTAATGCGCATGGCCCGGTCCTGAGCTGGGAGGAGCCGAAGGACGAGGATGTGCAGCAATTCTTCGACACCCTGATCGAGGTGTACGTCAATGCCGACGTCGAGCGGTGGCTTATCATGGACACCACCCAGGCAGAGCTGGACTACATCGCCACTAGGGCGAGGGAGGCACAGCTTGCCATGGAGGCTGGCAGCACCGGGGGCGTGGAGGACAAGGCCGCAACGGCGCGGAGGAAGAGGAACTCACCCGGTGGGCGGCGGCCACCAAGGAGACCAGCAGCGCCAACACCGGAGCTCCGACTTGTCGAGGACGCGGCCGACGAGTCATCAGAGGAGGAGGGCGTGGTGGCGGGCTCGACAACAGCCAGGGGAAGAGGTCGAGTCCTACGGCGGTCTGGCTCCGGTGAGCCGGTCCGGCCCGGCAGGGCTACGAGGCCTCAATTGACCCTGGAGGGGTCTGGGCGCCACACGAGGGCCACGGCAGCGAAGAGGCTGATGAGGGCCGCTGAGAAGAAGAAGGCGACAACCCCTTCCTCATGCGGGCGTGCACAAACCCCGCGGCCTCCTTCGCCTCCTCCGGCAGGCGTCGACTCGGATGATGATGTCGAGTTCCCTTCTGATCTCGGGCCTCTCAGCCCGGAGAGGAAAAGGAAACTGGTGGAAGAGGAGGAGACAGATGACGAGTAAGTTCTCCGTTCCTTACTGTCATTTCCATTTCCTCGAATTGGGTCGCTTGTCTTGATCCATTTTTGCTTCCGTAGGGAGACAGAGACGTTGGCCCAGAGGGTGAAGAGGGCGAGGACCTCGGCGAGCAGCCAGCCCCCGGCTGGGGCTTCAACAACACCACTGGTGGTGCTGAGCAGCCCGAACAGCAGCCCCCAGCGCAGCCCCCAGTGTAAGTTCGTCACCCTCTTCTTACTCGACATGTGGTAGGCGCTCGATGCTATGATGCTGACCTTGCCGGGTTTGCAGGAGGGGAGCGGCAGCAGGAGGAGCCACAGAGGGCTACTCCTAACACACCACCCCCATCGACTACGCCGCCGCGGGGGGCGTCCCCGGCAAGGGCATCAGGCACGGTGCCCACACCCATGGAGGAAGAGGGGAACTTGGGCGCTGGTGGCTCTGCCACGACGCCAAATGTTGGCGGAGAGGGGCTTCTGCTTCACAGCCTCGCACTCGTGAGTTGCCTGTCCTTCGTCTCTGTTTTTCCCTTATTCTTTTCTTGGCTTCATTGCTCCCGTTGCTGCCCAGGCCCTCCTTCAACAGACATGGAGGACGTGGACACTGTTGTCGGGGATATTGCTGAGGAGGCCGCGGCGGAGGCCAGCAGGATTGCCGCCGAGGAGGCCGCCAAAGACGCTGACGAGGCCGCCGCCGACGAAGCTGCCAAGGGTGCCGCCGGGGATGCCATTGCGGGGGCCACCAAGGCGTCCGGCGAGGCTTCTGCCGAGGGCACCAGCGGTGGACCTGCCGGTGAGGCCGGCAAGGCCTCCGCCGAGGAAGAGGTGGTGGGTGACCAACCTCCTTCCTCCTCAACCTCAGGCCCCGGCAGATATCTGAAGGTGGGCGACGATCTCTTCGTCCACCTCCCAGGGGCGTCAAGCCGGGCGCCCGCCGAAGGGGAAGTCTTTGATGGCGATGTGCTTGCCGCCACCGGGCTTGAGGTTGTCGGTGAGCCAGGCGTTGGCAGTGACGGTTCTCCGGAAGAGCAGCTTTTCCGCACTATGGGGGCCAACTTTCGAAAACTCCAGGCGCTCTACCGTGTCCGTCTGGACAAGGTTAAGTCCAGGATGGCAACAGTGGACTAGGCGGAGGTGGATTTCAAGGTGCGCGTTGCCGACACGCGGACCTGGTTCCACCAGGCTCGCAAGGAGCAGAGGGCCTTTCAGGAGAAATTGGTCGAGCACGATGTGGAGCTCACCATGAAGATGGCCGACATCGAGAAGGCCCAGGAAAAGGCGGCAAACTTGGCTGCCGCGGCCGAGGCCGCCCGGAACCAGCATCAAGCCAGCTTGGATTCCTAGGAAGAGGACCTCACCGCGCGTGAGGCGAAGCTTGCCGCAGCACTCCGTGGCAAGGATGAGGAGCTCGAGGCCCTTGTCGCGCGGCGGACTCACGAGCTGGAGAAGAGGCACAAGGAGGCACTCGATGTCTAGGCTCTGGCCCATGCCGGAAAGGTAAGGGAGTTGGAGGTGGCGCAGGATGAGCTGAAGGAGCAGGCCCGCAAGCTGTCCAACGAGAAGAGCACAATCAACAGCGCCTTGGTGGAGGTGCAAGGAGCGGTCATCAGCAGGGCTGGGGAGCTCTCCGAAGCGCAAAACTCTGTCAGAGACCTCAAGCTGAAGCTGGAGGATCTCGAGAAGATGCTGTCGGAGAGTAGGGCTCGGGAGGAGACCTTGACCAGGAGCCTGGAGGAGGAGAAGCAGCTGCGGGCGAACGAGGCCGCCTCCCACCAGGATTATGTGGCGGGGAAGAACAGATGGATCAGCCGTCTGGAGGAGGTCGCCGGAAGGGTCACCTCGCACTTGGCCACCATGGGGATGCCAAACGTGAGGTACGTCCCTGAGCGCAGCGGGGCCGTCAACACCATGTTGACCCTGTTCTTCGAGGGCGTCCTTGGAGCCTTGGCTTATCTTAACTCCAACAAGACGGCCACGCTGTCCGAGGAAGCCCGGCGACTTTGCCGGAGGGTCGTGACCAAGGTCCTCACCAAGATGGCGTACTGGAATCCCGATCTTGACTTCGCGGCCGCGATGAAGAGCTTGCCGGATGGTGCTGACCTCATGATGCTCAAGGAGCGCATCAAGCCCATCACCGACTGCATCGACGAAATCAAGAGGGTGGAAGGCCAGCGCCGGGATTAGGCATCCCGTTCTTCATCACCGCTGCGGGTTCCCGACCAAGACAAATTTTATCTTTAGTTAGAACCGCAGCTATGATGTGATGTAATATAACTTTGAAGTACTCTTAATTTTCATGCATGTTATTTCCCCGTTCAATTCCTCTTTGTATGCGTGCCCTACGTTGATTGGGAAGGCTTGCCAGCGCGGAAGCCCGTAGCGGCGTTTTGGGGCCGGATCCCCATGGCCATCCATGTACGCGTGCTGCCGGACGAGCCACCTTTCCGTTCTGAACGTGGCCGCTCGAACTGTCGAGCTTGACTTGAGTCAGAATCGGGGGTGTTGCTGATCGCGGAAGGCTACTCTACCATTCTCGATGCAGCCGCTTGAGCTGTTGAGCGGACTCGAAACAGGGCAAGGGTGTTGCCGATCGTGGTAGAGCCCCCTGGCATGCAGGTTTCCCATACAAAGCAAATATCTCCGGGGGGAATAACCTCAACTAAGAAGGGTAGCACAAATAAGGGTTCAGTGCAACTTAGCTTCTGTTTGCGATCGCTTGAGTGTCGATCTTCTGGACTCCTTTCTTCTTCAAGGGTCACGAAGATGAAGGAGTGCCGGGCTAAATGCTAGAGCCAATTCTCACAACTGCGCCCCCTACCTGGCGCGCCAAAGATGTCGGTGGGAACGACACCTATGGGATCACAAGAATCCGTACTACGGTTGCAGGGCGCAGGGTCGTGAGAAGAGTGGATCAAACAGATAGCACACGGTTAGTTTATCCAGGTTCGGGCCGCGACGATGCGTAAAACCCCACTCCTGCTTTGGTGGATTGTATATCTGTGTTCTTGAGCTAGCTATGGGGCGTGAGGAGCTCCAAAAAGCCGGATCTCCCTCCTAGTCGCCTCGGGCCTCCTTTTATAGGAAAGGGGTTGCCACAGTGGCACACAGGAGGTGGAAAGGGTATAGTGATATGAGGTTATCCCTTGCATTACATGACAAGGCGCATTTAATGCGTCTTGCCCAGGTGTCCTTGCTTTATTGGGGACGGGGGAGAGCCCTGCCTCGTCCGTCGCCGCTCCCTCTCGTGTCGACACGCGCCCTGGCCAGCGGCGCCCGCGGTGCCATGTAGGCAGGCAGGCAGCTGAGGTGGTGTAGTGGTGGGTCTCCACGAAGATCCACATGCCGCCACGCAGGTGCCTTCCCAGCTGGTTGGGTCGGCAGCTGCATGCGAATGGCGGTGGAGGTTTGACTGGCGTGGGCCTGACGGTGGCCCTACGGGTGTTCTTGGCAAGGGCCTTGCCGGGGCCCCGGCAAGGGTCTTGCGGTGGCGCCTGCTGTCATCCCCGGCAAGGCTCTTGCCCGGGGCCTTGTGGTCCTCCTTGGCTGAGATCCCGCCAAGGATCATCATCTTCTAAAGGGTGTATCTGATCTTGAATGTCTTCACAAAGATCCGCATGCCACCACGGGGATGTCTCCCGAATCCTTGCCCCAAGGGGGCAGTGGACTCAAGGGTGACTCGCTCCGTAGGTGTGGGGCGAGCTGCCACGGCAAGGGTCTTGCCGGGTTTGCTAAAACCGCCTCCCGGCAAGGATCTTGCCAGGGGGGTCCGCTTCGTCCCCTTTGCTCTTTGTGGTCTTGGTCTTGGCGTCGTTCTGCTTCTCCTGAGCTTCGGCCTTACCTTGGCTCACCTCCCTTGCCTTGCTCAGTGTGGTGGTGCCCGTGGCTCAGACTGCCCGTGCACAGTTATTTTGTACCCCTCTTTTTGTACACCGACAACCACCTTTTGTCCGGATAGCTTGTCCTAGCTGTCCCCTTTCAAATTGGCCGTTGTTGGCTCCCTTCCCACTCAATATTTGGGGAGAGGACCAGGTCCTATATAAGTAGAACTAGCCACCACAGTAGGGGGGATCGATCCATCACAAGTCGAGAGCAGATCCAAGATCATCTCACCCACACAAGTTCACCAAGCACAAGAACACCTCAACCTCAGGAGGTTGTTCTTCCCCTTGTACTGTTCATCATCATCCCAAGAGGCAATCCACCACCACCACACTGGAGTAGGGTATTACACCACAACGGTGGTGCAAACCAGTATAAATCTTGTGTCTTTCTGTGTTGTGAGTTCGTCGAGTTCGTCCGCAAGCTCTTAGAGAGCTGGGGCGTGGATCAATAGGGAGAACACCTTCGCGCGCACCCTAGTGTTCAAACCTTAAGGGTTTGCTGGAACCCATGATCCGACATTTGGCGCGCCAGGTAGGGGTGCGCCGAAGCCTCCTTCCGTCGCTCCGTCGTCTCCATGGCAGATGCATGCCCCGCTCGTGCTGAGCGCCGGGCTGCCCTCGCTGCCCACGTCGCTTAGACAACTCCCGTCGGCGGGCCACCTCGTCGTTCCCCTCGCCTGCCGCCAACGCTACCACCGGCCCGGCAGGGAACGAGCAGCAAGCATCCTCGCTGCACCCCTTTGTGCGGTGGGACGGCCGCACCGCCACTCCATCGCTGACCCCGACCGGTTCTTCTTCCCATGCACGTCGCCCTCCCATGGACGCACGGGCCGCGCTCCTCATGGCGCACGAGCTCCTGCGCTACCGTCCGGTCGATGACCTCTATGAGGACTGGATCGACCGCATCGCCGAGCTTGTCCGCGCCGCAGGGGGCTCTCCTGCGTCATCCCTCTCTCCGCCTCGCCCTTCGCCAGCTACGGGCAACGTAGCTCACGGAGCGCCTCCACCTCCTCAGCCCAAGACGGCGCCAAGACAGGCGGCTCCGTGCCGCGACCCGCCGCGCCCCACACCCGCACGCGAAGAAGGAAGCTGTCAAGAAGACCCTCGACCGCAACAAAATGCTCTGCCGCTCCTCGCGCCACCGCGCCATGAGCGGCTGCTGCGGAAAGTCCGTGCGCCACCTATAGCGGCAGGGCCCGGACCCCGTCAAGACCAAGCTCCACCTCCAAGGGGGGCCCCGGTGACCACAGCTTGATGTTGCGCCTTCACCCCCGAGGTGCGTAGCATCGCTTGGCCGGGCAAGTTCAAGCCGGACCTGCCTCCTCGCTACGATGGCACCCTCGACCCCGCGGAGTTCTTGCAGCTCTACGAGCTGAGCATCGAAGCGGCCAACGGCGACGAGAAAGTCATGGCGCACTAGTTTCCCATGGCTCTCAAGGAGGGCGCCCGTTCCTGGCTGCTGAACCTGCCGCCAGGCTCGATCTCCTCCTCGGACGAGATGCGCGACCGCTTCATCGCCAACTTCCAGGGTACTCATGACCGCCCCCCGGTCACGGGCGACCTGTGCCGCATCAAGCAGCAAGCAGGGCAGACCCTGCAGAAGTACATTTAGCGCTTCAACAGCGCACGGATCAAGATCCCCAAGGTGACCGACGAGGCCATCATCTCTACGTTCTCTGATGGCATCCAAGACATCAAGATGAAGGAAGAGCTCACTATCCACGAGGAGCTCTGTACGACCCTCGAGCTATTCAACATCGCGACCAAGTGTGCAAGAGCTGAGGAGGGTCACCTCTCCCTCCTTGAGCTCTCTGCTGCAGACCCAGAGGAGAAGAAAGCCAGGGCCAAGGACGTGAAGCGCAAGGGAGCAGCCGTGCTCGCAGCGGAACCGGACACCAAGCGTGGAAGAGTCCAACCAGATTCGTCCCAGAGCAGCCGTCCGTTCTGCGCCTTCCATAACCTGAACACCCACAACACCAGCGACTGTCAAGAGCTCAGAGCCATGCGTGAAGGACGCTTCAGCCGACGCCTCGAGTGTGGCGACCAGGGCTATGGCCGAGGAGGAGGACGTGGCGGCGGATGCTGGGACGACCGTGGCCCACGCCAGGAGTAGCGCGACCGGCCTTGTGAGGACCGCTAGCAGGATCAGCCTCGCGAGGGCGCCTGGAGGGATCAACCTCGTGAGGATCGTCCTCAAGGCAACGCTGGGCTCCCACCGCTGCCGCCACCACCAAGAAGGAACGATGAGCGCCATCAGGACGAGGGGGCTGGGGGCTTTCAAGAACCGCGTGCTATCGCATGCATCTTGGACGGAGCCCAGGCCCCAGCCTCGCAATGTATCTTCAAGCAGTTTGCTTGTGAAGTGAATGCAGTCCTCCCCAAGCTCGAAGCCACATGCCCACTCAGATGGTCCCAGTGCCCCATCACGTTCAGCTCGGCAGATCAGCTCAAGTGCGCAGCTACCGCTGGCGTCCTCCCGATGCTTTGCTCCCCAGTCATCAGCAACGTGCAAGTTACCAAGACCCTCATCGATGGCGACACATGGCTCATCGTCCTGTCCGTCGACACGTTCGACAGCCTCCAGGTGCCATATGACCAGCTTCGGCCTACCAAGCCTTTCTCAGGAGTGACCGATGGTTCCACCACACCGATAGGGCAGGTCCGCCTCCCTGTCACCTTCGGCACGCGCGACAACTACCGCACCGAGCTCATCGACTTCGACGTCGCGCACATTCATCTGCTATACAATGCCATCCTTGGGTATCCAGCTCTAGCCAAGTTCATGGTGGTGACCCATCACGGCTACAATGTCCTTAAGATGCCGGGAAGTGGCGGGATCATCACGGTCCCATGTGAAGAAAGAGATGTGGCGTGCTCCCTCGAACGTACCTTCCAAGCTGCAGCAATCGACGACCCGGACAGCAAGGGCGAGGGCCCTCCTGAGGCCGTCCCCAAGAAGAAGAAGCAGTTGCGCCCTGCAAGACCTCAGGAGGGTGGCATCACAGCCGGAGCCTCGTCGGGATCAGCGCGCACTCTAGGGGTGCCTCCCTCCATCGCATAGGAAGGCACGCCCGGTGCCCTTCTCGGGCAGGGTTCCAGGGCTTTCTTCTGGAAAGCCTCAGACCTTGTCCACATCACGAGGGAGGTGCTTGGGCACCACTTGGAGGCATGCTTCACGGCATGTTTCCCTCAGGAGGGCACAGGGCAAGGATCGCCCACCGTTCAAGAGTTCATCACCAAGACCACCCAGGAACTCCAAGACCCAAGGGCCATGCGCGGCGCCGCTGCTCATGAGGCGCAACTCTTCATCTAGGCGAGGATGCCGGGATGCGCATCTGCATCGATGTTCCAGGGCTCAATAGGGTCACTTCTCAGGAGCTTTTCTGGCCTTTGTGTGTGGGACACTGCGAGGGCCCACTGCACGGCTATGTTCGCATGCCCTTTGGCCTGCCAAGCGTGTTGTCCGCCTACCAGCGCAACCTGCTACGCATCCTGGCGGCTCAGGAGGACAGGCACCACGCCATCCTGATGGAGATGGAGACGGTCCTCAAGGAACCACCTGAGCCCCCAGAGCCTCCCGAGGCTCAGAGCTCCGAAGGCTCGTGAGGAGCAACCCCTTCGCCGATCAGCTTCAGCTGCCCCAACTCTCCTTCGTCAACATAACCAGGTGACATTTTCCAAGTTCATTTAGCTGGGAGCTCCCCACAGGCTGCATCATTCCCAGACCGCATGGGTCCGTCCCTGTGGCATGTATCCCTTTTATTATGTCTTTAGCTTACCTTGTTGGGAGCGCCCCTCGGGCCGCATCATTCCCAAGCCGCTCGGGCCTGACCCAGTGGCACGTATCCCCCATGCATTTATTTAAGCCTGCTGCTCTCATGCTCGACCTACCTATGACTGCTACCTGCTCAATCGTCGCCTCCCACGGGGCCTCCTCATGCTGGCACGGCGCTGTTGCATGGGTCCATCCCTGCCACGTTGAAAAACCTGAGCGGTTGAGCTCTGGCTTGCGGCACACCCCGCGCACATCACCTCAGCAGGCCCTCAATGCCTTCACCTCCTCACGAAGCAACCAGCAGCAGGCTGGCAACCATAACGGCAGATCGTGTTCTTCCTTGTGCTGGCTCGCAGGAACCTTGCGAGGATAACACCAAGCGGCACCGCGAGCTCCCGCCTCTTCCAAGTAATCCGCTTGCACGTTAAAAGGGGGGCTCCTGAGCATCACGGCTCAGGAGCTCTTACTGGCTCTCCGGCCCTCACCCCTTGGCCTTGACCACGGCACGCGACCTGGCATACCAGCGGCGGCTGAGCTCGCTCAAGGGCCGGGACCTGAGGACGTAGAGCACCAAGGAGAGCATTGAAAGGGGAGGACTTGTATGGGACTGACCTAGCTACGTTGCGGATGATTCATGCACGGGTCTGGCACGTCGTGAAGAATCAACCCCGAACCGCCAAGATAAGTCACAAGCTCAGATCAACTAAACGTTGAAACCTAATCAGACACGCTCACCGCAGCCCTGTTGCGGCAACGTCGCTTCCCTTTCTTATCTTACCACGGCTGCTTGAACGCTAAAGGGGACCTCCTAAGCATCGTGCCTCAGGGGCTCTTACTGGAACTCGGGCCGCTCACCTCCTGGCCTTGACCACGGCACGCGATCTAGCATACCAGCGACGGCTGAAGCCTAACTGGGGACCGGGACCTGTCAGCGTAGAGCGACAAGCTGTCGCGAGGTTGGAAAGGGAAGACTGAGCCTAAGCAGGACTTGTGCTAACAAGGCTTCCATAATTGGGATAATATCGACAAAAGACATTGCAGACACTTTACACGCCCCCACGGGGTACTCCTTGATTCCTCGCAGGGAACAACAGATGAGGACCTTGGAGAATCCTATCTACACACCCTCGCGGCCGACGCCATCATCAACAGTGGGCCGCGGGAGGCCGGCACCAACCCCATCCAGATCAGCGACGGCAGCGGCCGGGCGTCGCAGCCCTACTCCGAGCACGGCGAGAGCTCGGGGGGACGTAGTTGTCGTTGCTCGTCTCCGGAGTCTCGTAGAGCTCAGGAGAGTCGTTGGACTCCCAAGAGTCACTGCTGCTAGAGCAGCCGCGAGCAGGGCGTGCGTCATCCTGACGCTCCCCTTCGGGGCAGCACTCCGAGCGGCGACCCTCCGCGTCGAACACCTTGAAGAACAGCGTCGAGGCGCCGTCGTACTCGAAGTGGACCGCGAGGGCGCCCTCCGCACGGAAAACCCATGTGACCTCGCCCCAGCTGTGGGTCATGAATATCTTGCCAGTGGAGACTTGTTCAACCTTAGCTCTGGTCGCCGGGGCGTCGCAGTCAGCATGCTGCAACCAGAGTTCAAGAGGCCCCCTCGGTGACATCACGTTGGAGAAGAAGCGCGGGAAGCGGATCCAGGAGCTTGGGGGCATCGCCGCCCATAGCACGAGCTCACATGAGGAGTCTGTGGCGTGGACTCCAGGAGCGACGGCGCTCGTCGCCACGGCGCGTTAACCTTGGCCGCGGTGCGCGCGTCGACGCTCGTTGCTCCTTCCTCCCGAGCCCCCAGCTTGGGCGTCCAAGGGCAGTGGATAACCAGGAGGAGGCCGCTCGCACCAAGGCCTCGTTACCACTTACATCTCTGCGGCATCGGAGCAGTGGACCGACCTCTTCTTCGGCGGGAGCAGCGCCGACACGTCAAGGGGAACCTTCCCCTTCTCCTCAGCCGAGAACCTACGGATCAGCGCCATTGAAGTTGCTACTAGCAGTGGAGCAGAGGAGGAAGAAGCGAGCAGAATGGAGAGAGATGGGCGATGGGGCTCTGCCCCCTCCCCATTTATAGCAGGAGAAGGCCAACCAGCACCCCCATGATCGTAGGTAATGATGGTTTCCCTTGCATGTCACAGGGACTTGTCAAGTCGGGCAGTGGCCGAGGCAGCATGGGGAGACGGAGACGCCCGCCTCCAATCAAGCGCCACGCGTCAACCGAGGCCGCATGCCTTTGGGGCCCGCGGAGCTCCGTGCTTGACCCTTTGGCTTCACCTCGAAGCCAAGCCCGAGCGCGCCTTGGGCCCAGGGGCTACTGTCGGTGTTCTAGGAATGGGGGTCCCCAGTCTTGCCTGCCTGCGGCCCACGGCGTGGCTGGGCTGGCACGTCTGTACGGCCCACCTTCAAAGACAAGGCATTCAAGACTCTTGCAAGGGGCCAAGCCTCGCGAGGCAGACGATGCAAGACCTCCTCAAGAGCGGCCTCACTAGGAAGGCTCACGAGGGGTGGAGAGATCAAGGCAAGGCAAACCTCGCGAGGCCCTCGTGACGTGAGCCATGACGACTGAGACCAGGCGGGCGCCAGCGCGCGCAGCGTCCTTGTTTTCTCTTTGTTGCTAAGGGGGTAAGCGCAGGCGCAGAGTACCGATGCATCAAGCAAAGGTTTCCATATTGGTGCAACAAGACCAACACGAGAAGGACGAGGGGACGAAGGTCACCATGGAGCCCAAGACGACGTCATCACCAGAGCCTTTTGCAGGCGAAGACCACCTTTTGTTAGGATAGCTTGTAATAGCTGTCCCCTTTCGAATTGGCCGTTGTTGGCTCCATTCCCATTCAATATTTGGGGAGAGGACCAGGGCCTATATAAGTAGAACTAGCCACCACAGTAGGGGGGATCGACCCCATCACAAGTCGAGAGCAGATCCAAGATCATCTCACCCACACAAGTTCACCAAGCACAAGAACACCTCAACCTCAGGAGGCTATTCTTCCCTTTGTACTGTTCATCATTAGCCCAAGAGGCAATCCACCACCACCACACTGGAGTAGGGTATTACACCACAACGGTGGCCCGAACCAGTATAAATCTTGTGTCTTTCTGTGTTGTGAGTTCGTTGAGTTCGTCCGCAAGATCTTAGAGAGCTGGGGCGTGGATCGATAAGGAGAAAACCTTCGCGCACCCCAGTGTTGGAACCTTAAGGGTTTGCCGGAACCCGTGATCTGACAGTATAGCCTTCTCACCTAGTCGGCTTATGAACCGGCTTAAAGCTGCAACACGACCCGCCAATCGCTGAACGTCATTGATGCACTCCGGTTTAGCCAAAGACGTAATCGCTTTGATTTTCTCCGGGTTAGCCTCGATGCCTTTGTTAGAAACCAAAAACCCAAAAGCTTGCTCACCGGTACTCCAAAAACGCACTTGGCCGGGTTAAGCATAATCTTGTAGACCCAGGGGTTATCAAAGGTTTCCTTCAGATCATCTATCAAGGTCTCCTTCTCTCTGGACTTCACCACTATATCGTCCACATAAGCATGAACATTGTGCCCAATCTGATTATGAAGACAGTTCTGCACACAATGCTGATAAGTCGCCTGGGCACACTTAAGCCCAAAAGGCATAGACACATAGCAGAAGGCTCCAAATGGAGTAATAAAAGATGTCTTCTCCTGGTCCTTAACTGCCATCTTGATCTGATGATAACCAGAATAAGCATCCAAAAATCTCAAATGCTCACAACCCGCCGTAACATCAATGATTTGATCAATACGAGGGAGAGCAAAAGGATCAGCCGGACAAGCTTTGTTTAAGTCTGTGTAATCCACACACATATGCTAGGTGCCGTTGTTTTTAAGCTCGAGCACCGGGTTAGCCAACCACTCCGGATGAAAACTTCAATAATGAACCCAGCCGCCAAGAGCCGGGCCACCTCTTCACTAATGGCCTTGCGCCTTTCCTCATTGAACCGCCATATAAACTGCTTGACCGACTCAAATTTTGGATCAATGTTGAGAGTGTGCTCAGCGAGTTCTCTTGGTACACCCGGCATGTCAGAAGGTTTCCATGCAAAAATGTCTCGGTTCTCATGGATGAACTCGATGAGCGCGCTTTCCTATTTGGGATCCATATTAGCACTGATACTAAACTACTTAGATGAGTCACCTGGAACAAAATTAATAAGCTTATTGTCATCCACTGACTTAAACTTTAGCACTGGCTCATGCTCTGTAGTTGGCTTTTTCAAAGACATCATGTCCGCCGAGTCAACATTATCCTTATAGAACTTTAACTCCTCTATTGCACAAGTAGATTCAGCATAAGCAGCGTCGCCTTCCTCACATTCCAAGGCTATCTTCTGACTCCCATGCACTGTTATGGTGCCCTTATGACCCGGCATTTTGAGCTGTAAATAAGCGTAACAAGGTCGTGCCATGAACTTGGCATAAGCCGGTCGCCCAAATAGGGCATGATACGGGCTCTTGATTTTGACCACCTCAAAGGTTTATTTCTCGGCCCTGGAATCATGCTCATCTCCAAAGGCTACCTCTAGCTCAATCTTACCCACTAGGTATGCAGACTTACCAGGCACCACTCCATGAAAAACATTGTTGGACGTCTTAAGACTTTTGTCAGTCAACCCCATGCGACGGAACGTATCATAATAGAGGATGTTGATGCTACTGCCTCCGTCCATGAGTACTTTAGTGAATTTATATCCACCAACCTGAGGTGCCACCACCAAAGCC
Organism: Triticum urartu; assembly: GCF_003073215.2. Taxonomy (NCBI): domain Eukaryota; kingdom Viridiplantae; phylum Streptophyta; class Magnoliopsida; order Poales; family Poaceae; genus Triticum; species Triticum urartu. Next base: position 134,477,548 of record NC_053026.1, read on the forward strand.
AGGTGACCCGGATTGTCAACCCGGAGAGGGTGATCCTCCCTACTCCATAGAATAGGCTGCTCAAACCATCTCAAATAACGAGGGACTGCCGGCTCAACAGCATTCACAACCCTCTTATGAAGCTTCTGGTCTCGTCTGCACAAACTGGTGGTGAACACATGATACTGTCCACTACTCAACTGCTTTGGATTGCTCTGGTATCTGGATTGCTATTGCTGCTGCTGACCTCCTTGGCCAGATTGCTGACTATACCCACCTTGATTTCCTTGGGAGCCTTGAAAATTGGAATTTGAACCATCGCTCAGACCATGAAAACAGCCGCCACCTGAGCCACCATTCGGCCCATGATTGCTATTGAACATGTTAGAATTCTTGAAAGCTTTCATGATCATACAATCCTTCCACAGGTGAGTGGCCGACTTCTACTGAGTGTCGTGCCTTGGAAAAGGCTCATTTAACAGCTGCTCAAGAGTGGGACCTGACCCGCCGCATCGAGGGGGTGGCCTCCCCTTACGTCGCTGATTGTTGCCCTGTGTGTTGGTGTTAGCCACAAAATCCAAACTACCGTCAGCCTTACATTTATTATTGCCTCCTTGGTTTGGCAGGTTATGTTGATGACCCTTGCCATTCTTCTTCCTCTTCCTTGTCTTTTCATCGTCAGACTCGGGATCCTTAGTACTATCAGAGTCGGCATACTTGACTAGAGCCACCATCAGCTGGCCCACGTCATTACAATCATGTTTGAGCTGCCCCAGCTTCTATTTTAGAGGCGTAAAACGACAATTTTTCTCCAACATTAAGACCGCAGAGCCGGCATCCATCTTATCAGATGAATGTATTATGGCCTTGACCCGGCGCACCCAATGGGTCGTGGACTCTCCTTCCTCTTGTTTACAGTTAGTTAAATCCACAATTGACATAGGCTGCTTGCAAGTGTCTTTAAAATTCTGAATAAGCCGGGCTTCTAACTCTACCCATGAGCCGATGGAATTGGGTGGCAGCCCTTTCAACCAAGTGCGAGCCATTCCATCTAACATCATAGTGAAGTACTTGGCCATTGCAGCATCGCTGACCTCCAAAAGCTCCATGGCCATCTCATAGCTTTCAATCCATGCCCCTGGCTGTAAATCGGCCATATAATTGGGCACCTTCTGAGGCCCCTTAAAATCCTTCGACAATCGCTCATTACATAGAGCCGACACCAGGCAAGGGACACCTCCTGTCTTTGTGGCCACGCCTGCCTCAGCAGAGGTCGTTGGATAAACCGGAAATGCATGGTGAGCCGCCTGCTTAGCTGCCTGTTGAAATGACCGCTCAGCCTCTTGGCGGATCCTATCATGGTCAACCAAGTTAAGGGCTCCATCCTGGTCGGGTCATGCCTGCGCGGCTGGTCACCGCGCCGGGCGTTGCTTGAAACGGCTGCTGAATCCATGTTCCTGCTATAACTCGGGCTCCGTCTTGGTCAAGGGGTCGAATGAATCCTGTCTCGACTATAAGAATAAGCCTCCTGCTGAGCCTGAGCCGTCTGAAGAAGTTCTCTAGCCCTTCGAGTCTCAATTGCCGTTGGAGAGTCACCCTCCCGCTGGGAGAGCCGCCAATCGCACCGCCGCAGCGATCATGTTCTCCAAAGGGTTAGAAAAATGACCCAGTGGTGTTGGTACATAATGAGGTGTAGCAGTATTCGCACGAGGGGGTTCCATAGTCCGTGGCTAAACCGGTGCCCCAGCCCGGGGTGTTGCGATCCGGTTCACCTCTGGCGGGTTACTGGGACCTGCACCGGGTGTGTGGAAGAGGTTTCTAGGATCGTAAGTCAGAGGCAGACGTGACTGAGTCTTCTGGTGTCTTCCCCTCATGACCTCGTTTGATCCATTCAGATCCATCGTGAGCCGGAAAGCCTCTGATTGAAGCTGCTGAGCTCGAGCATCCAAGGTCACCCGCTCTGCAGCCATCCTGACGTCCTCAGCCTCTAAGTTTGCTTTAGCCTGTACTACCTCCTCACGTAACCGTGCCACTTCTGCATCATGCTGAGCCTGATCCGTCGGGTCAACCACGGCAGTCAACAAGGTTGTCATCCTATCCATGAGATCCATCAACACCTGAGCCGGTGGGCGCGTGGGGCCTCCTGCCCCGGCCGATGTTGACCCGGAAGTTATTGATGCCGTAGCCGTAGAGTTTTGAATGGGTTGTGTGCCTGTCATGAAGATCCCTGCTCTGCTTGGCGGCTCAAAGGGGTCCGGAATACTGCTACCATCGGAACATCCCCCAAGCCCGTCGTCTTGCAATTGATACAATGAATTCGTCTCACGTGTGGATGATCCACCGTCAGAGCAGATGGTTGTCTCATCGTCAGACTCGGGTTCTTCAGAAAACTCTCCTCCATGGATGCATCCCACAAAGGCACGTTTCACGGCGGCTGAGTCCGGGAGGGTCTCGCGCACTGAGCCGTCTCGATGATGTCGGTGCAGATGTTCGGCTCAGGGCCCGGCTCGCTGATCTGGCCGATGAAGACATGGATTCCACCGAAGGGGACCCGGTACCTGTACTCAATTGAGCCGGCGTCGGGGCCCCAGCCTACGTCGTCGATGTAGAGCTTGCCGCGACGACTCTTGGTCATCCGGCCCACAACGTATCCCTGGAGACCTTCGAAGTTGCCCTTCAAGAACTTAAATACACCGTGCGCAGGCCCCACGGTGGGCGCCAACTATCATGGAATTGTCACGACAGATGTCCTAGTGAAATGACTTAATCATGGAGCCATCGCAACTAGGAAGCTTAAAGTGGTTAATCGGGACAAAGGACACGAGAGGTTTATACTGGTTCGGCCCCTTGCGGTGAAGATAAAGCCTAGTCCAGTTGATGTGGTATTGCTAGGTTTCGATGACCAAGGAGAGAATACGCTAGCTTGGCTCTCGATCTATTGTTTCTTGTCCTAAGCCACTGCTAGGTTGTCCCCTTATATACACGGGTTGATGCCCTGCGGCCTACAGAGTCTCGGCCGGCTCATATAACGTGTCCGGCTCAGTGACGTATCTTACATGCCTTATGTTACAAATCTTATTCATACATGTCGGTATGTACTTACAGGCCTTAAACCGCCTCTGGGCTTGGGCCTTTTATAAGTCTAATTGTAAACCGTCATCTTGTATACTCCTGGGCTTCATTTAGTTAAACCGCCTTCGTGGTTGACCCGGCCCCTCCTGGGCGGGTCATATCTGGTAGTCATATCCCCAACAGAACCGTTATGTGATGAGGTCAGAGCATGCTTTATTTATTTATTATCTTCCTTATGAGTGGCAGTCGGGGATGGGAGATGGTATTTTCCTACCAATCTATCCCCCTAGGAGCATGCGTGTAGTAATTGTTTCGATTACTAATAGATTTTTGCAATAAGTATGTGGGTTCTTTATGAATAATGTTGAGTCCATTGATTATACGCACTCTCACCCTTCCACCATTTCTAGCCTCTCTAGTACCACGCAACTTTCGCCGGTACCATACACCCACCATATACCTTCCTCAAAACAGCCACCGTACCTACCTATTATGGCATTTCCATAGCCAATCCAAGATATATTGCCATGCAACTTTTCACCGTTCCGTTTTACTATGACATGCTTCATCATTGTCATATTGCTTTGCATGATCATGTAGTTGACATAGTATTTGTGGCAAAGCCACCGTTCATAATTTTCATACATGTCACTCTTGAGTCATTGCACATCCCGGTACACCACCGGAGGAATTCATATAGAGTCATATCTTTGTTCTAGTATCGAGTTGTAATTCTTGAGTTGTAAGTAAATAAAAGTGTGATGATCATCATTATGAGAGCATTATCCAAGTGAGGAAAGGATGATGGAGACTATGATTCCCCCACAAGTCGGGATGAGACTCCGAACGATAAAAATAAAAATAAAATAAAAGAAAGAGGCGAAAAAAAGAGAGAGCCCAAAAAACAAAAAAATGAGAGAAAAAGAGAGAAGGGGCAATGCTACTATCCTTTTACCACACTTGTTCTTCAATGTAGCACCATGATCTTCATGATAGAGAGTCTCCTATGTTTCACTTTCATATACTAGTGGGGATTTTTCATTATAGAACTTGGCCTGTATATTCCAATGTTGGGCTTCCTCAAATTGCCCTAGGTCTTCGTGAGCAACCAAGTTGGATGCACACCCCACTTAGTTTTCTTTTGAGCTTTCATAAACTTATAGCTCTAGCGCATCCGTTGCATGGCAATCCCTACTCACTCACATTGATATCTATTGATGGGCATCTCCATAGCTCGTTGATACACCTAGTTGATGTGAGATTATCTCCTTCTTTTTGTCTTGTCCACAACCACCATATTCTATTCCACCTATAGTGCTATGTCCATGGCTCATGCTCATGTATTGTGTGAAAGTTGAAAAGGTTTGAGAACACCAAAGGTATGAAACAATTGCTTGACTTGTCATCGGGGTTTTGCATGATTTAATACTTTGTGTGATGAAGATGGAGCATAGCCAGACTATATGATTTTGTAGGGATAACTTTCTTTGGTCATGTTATTTTGAGAAGACATGATTGCTTTATTAGTATGCTTGATGTATTACCGTTTATATGTCAATACTAAACTTTTGTTTTGAATCTTATGGATCTGAACATTCATGCCACAATAAAGAAAAATTACATGGATGAATATGTTAGGTAGCATTCCACATCGAAAATTTTGTTTTTATCATTAACCTACTCGAGGACGAGCAGGAATTAAGCTGGGGGATGCTTGATACGTCTCTAACGTATCTATAATTTTTTATAGTTCCATGATATTATATTATTCATCTTGGATGTTTTACACGCACTTATATGCTATTTTTTATTATTTTTGGGACTAACCTATTAACCTAGAGCCCAGTGCCAGTTTCTGTTTTTCCTTGTTTTTGAGTTTCGCAGAAAAGGAATATCAAACGGAGTCCAAATGACCTGAAAATTTACGGAGATTTTTTATGGACCATGAGAAGCCCTTGAAGCAAAAGAGTTGGGTCAGAAGAGCCACGAGGCATCCACAAGGGTGAAGGGCGCCCCCCCCTAGGGCACGCCCCCTACCTTGTCATCGCCTTGTGGACCCCTTACATGTTCCCGACGCCAAAAATTCCTATAAATATAGAAACCCCCAGAAATAAACCTAGATCGGGAGTTCCACTACCACAAGCCTCTGTAGCACAAAAAACAAATTGTGAGTCTGTTCCGGCACCCTGCCGGAGGGGGAAATCATCACCGGTGGACATGTTCATCATCCCGGTGCTCCCCATGACGAGGAGGGAGTAGTTCACCCTTGGGGCTGAGGGTATGTACCAGTAGCTATGTGTTTGATCTCTCTCTCTCTCATGTTCTTGATTTGGCACGATCTTGATGTACCACAAGCTTTGTTACTATAGCTGGATCATATGGTGTTTCTCCCCCTCTATCTTCTTGTGATGAATTGAGTCTTGCTCTTTGACATTTCATTATGTTGGATTGAGTATGGGATTTGAGAACATTTGATGTATGTCTTGCAATGGGATATCGGTGGTGACAATGGGATGTTCTATTGATTCACTTGATGTATGTTTTGGTACTCAACTCGCGGATTCCCGAGGTGACATGAGGGTAATCTATGCATTGGGGTTGATGCATGTTTTCGTCCTACGTTCTCCGATAGAACCTTTGGAGTGATTCTTTGTTGCACATTGAGGGATTGTTATATGATCCAATTATGTTATGATTGTTGAGAGAACTTGCACTAGTGAAAATATGAACACTAGGCCTTGTTTCCAGGCATTGCAATACCGTTTTCGCTCACTTATGTTACTAGTTACCTTGCTGTTTTTATATTTTCAGATTGCAAAAACCTATATCTACCATCCATATTGCACTTGTATCACCATCTCTTCACTGAACTAGTGCACCTATACAATTTACCATTGTATTGGGTGTGTTGTGGACACAAGAGACTTTTTGTTATTTGGTTGCAGGGTTGTTTGAGAGAGACCATCTTCATCCTACGCCTCCCATGGATTGATAAACCTTAGGTCATCCACTTGAGGGAAATTTGCTATTGTCCTACAAAACTCTGCGCTTGGAGGCCCAACACGAGTTTACAAGAAGAAGGTTGCATAGTAGACATCAAGCTCTCCGGCAAGTTCATCAACCACGATCTGACGTTGGACTTGATTGCCAACAGGAAGTAGTTGGTGAGGATCTTGTCACCACGTCCCTCGGTAGCCTGCACTGTGATAGTATAGATGCCTAGGAACTGCGTCGGGTTAATCTTGCCATCATGTTTCTCTGGCAACTCCGGCTTGAAGCTCTGGGAAGAGGGCCATTGGACTTGCCGTGGCTCGCGAGTAAACACTAGGCAACCTACCTCGTAAGGTAAGCACCTAGGAACCTCGACGCTGGCTCATCGATGACTGGTCCCACATGAGTTTTAGATTGACGGTGTGCTTCCCGGCGCCGCTTGATAATGGTTCGAGCATCTTCTCCGCGCCCCTCCCGAAGAACTTGGCGCTGATCACGGTGAGCTTGCAGATCAGACGATGCCATGGACATTTCGTCATGGGCGTTGACCATCTGGCTCTACTGCTATTGTTGTTGTCGCAGAAGGGATTGCACCGTAGGTGCGCCACCTCCAGTCCGCTCACCGGCAGCACACACTGTCACAGCGGGTTGCTTCTGCAAGGGCCCCGCCTATTGTTGCTTGTCGTTGTTGGCGAAGTTGAGGAGGATCTGTATAGAAGCTCTCCACACCACCATCTTGTCCGTAGCAAGAGGGAAGTCAAGCAGCAAATGTGCTCATGCCAGGGTCTCTGCTGATATACTTGGCATGGAATGGTGTGAAGGGCAAGAGGTGTTCTTTACTTCTAACGGAGTTAGAAAGGAGCCCCATCTCGGTCATGCAGCCGTGGCCTGTTTTCGCCGGAATGCGGGCATGCATGTTGTCCCTGCACATCCTAGTAATGATGCACAGGGGTCTTGCCGTGAGGACGGTGTTCAGAGTCGTCGACGTCTTGGTGCTACTCGTTGCGCACGACTTGAGATGGTCGTGGCTTGTGAGCCGGCGTGGGAGTCTTAGATGCTGCTGGCGCCCGTAGGCTTGAAAACTCCATCCTTAGACGTAGCAACCCCTAGATCCCTGCTCCTCGCGCTCCGAATGACGCTGCTCTTCTGACTTGCATCGCTAGAACGTCGTGGAAGCTATTCCGCGCCCCCAATTCCTCCATCGCCTCCTCTGCCTCCGCCCATATTCATAGGCGTCGGTGTCGGTAGCTTGGACATAGACAGGACGCCCACTGTGGCACCCTTCTTCCTGGGAGCCATGGCGATGAAGATGATGAAGAAGCTGACACGCGGTGCTAGATCAGGTTCGCACAAGCGATCACCCTGCCTGGCGCGCCAAAGATGTCATGCGTACAACGACCTATGAGACCTGCAAAGCTCCCTTTGCAGTCTGGCTGGGGTGATCAACAAGCACAAAGAGCAAAACTAGCAGAAAGCGTGAGGATTTACCCAGGTCCGAGCCTATGTGAAGCATAAAACCCTACTCCTACTTTTATTGTATTTGACGTGGAGTTCAAGTATAAGGAGCACAACTTGCCAGCAAGGTGCGCGGGAAATGCAACTATGCGTTTAATGAACAAAGTGCCATCCTTTGTAAAAGTATCCATGGGCCTCCTTTTATAGATGAAGGGGTCACCACAGTGGCAAACAGTCTTTACACAAGTTAAATAGTGGCTACAGTGCCAAATACCTAACTCTGACGGGTTAAGACAAATGCATTAAATGCGTCATGAGGTGTCGTGAGGTGTCGTGCTGGTGAGGCATTCCGGAAAGGTTTGTCTCTCCTTCTGTGCCGTTCGCCCAGCTACCTCTTATTATCTTGACACGCCTTCAGGACGGGTGTCACTACAGTAGTATTTTTGGCCGCGATCTGACAGGTGACCGGACAATCTTCACCAAACCACCTGCCCGCTCAACACCATCTTGACAGGCGGTTAGCATACCGTTGAGGTGGAGCCGTGGACAAGTAGTGGGAGCTTGCCGGCACGGAGCTTGTCGGGTCTTCTCTTGCCGTCAAGTAGCTTGCTAGCAACCAAAGTCTTCATCTTCAGTACTAAGCTAGTACTTCTTGATGACCTGTCTTGAGGTCTTCTTCACGGTTTTGTATACCAAGTCTGGAGTCTTGTTTGTAGTAGTCCTCCGGAAAGCCCTGCCGTCGGGAAGGCTACAACTACATGTGCACACGTCAAGGTACTAAGACACCCATGCCTTAGTACACTGACAATATTTAAGGACAATGTTCATGCATATAGGAATCATGTCCGAGACATGTAGACCAACTCCTGTCTGCATCTACTCTATTACTCCACCCATCGACCACAATCCAGCATGCACCTAGGGTATTAAGTATAAAACAGAGTAACACCTTAATCAAGATAACATGATGTAGACAAAGTAAAGCCAATCAATATGAATAAACCCCGTTGTTTTACCCTTAATGGTAAGAATACAAATACGTGTCTTGTCCCCTACTTTTTCACTCGGAGAGAGCACCACAAGATTGAACCCATCACAAAGAAACTCTCCCACTGAAGACAAATCAATCTAGTTGGGCAAACCAAACTAATAGATCGGAGAGAAATACAAAGCTATAATAATCCTGCATAATAAAGTTCAGCAAAGACTCCATTAATATTCATAAATATCCAGTTCATAAACCCACAATTCATCGAATCCCAACAAACACACCGCAAAATAAGATTACATCGAATAGAACTCCAAGAACATCAAGGAGAACATTGTATTGAAGATTAAAGAGAGAGAAGAAGCCATCTAGCTACTAGCTATGCCAGCGTAGGTCTGTAGTGAACTACTCGCGCATCATCAGAAAGTAGCAAGGATGATGTAGAAGCCCTCCGTGATCGATTCCCCCTATGGCATAGTGCCAGAAAAGGCGTCCAGATGGGATCGCGGAATAACAGAAGCTTACGGCGGCGGAAAAGGTGTTTCGGGTGGCTCCCTGATATATTATGAATATTTGGGAATTTATAGAGGCTAAATTAGGTCAAAAGGTGCCACGAGGGGCCCACAAGCTCAGGGGACACCCTCCTGGGGTACGCCTGGTGAGCTTGTCGCTCCCTCATGACTCTTTTGGTCTTCTCCCGAACCTTTTGGGTCCCTTCTAGTCCATAAAAAGTCACTGTGAAGTTTCATCGTGTTTGTACTCCGTTTGATATTGATTTTTTGAAAAGACAAAAAACAAGAAAAAATCGACAACTTCCACTGGGCACTAGGTCAATATGTTAGTCAAAAAATGATACTGAAATAGCATGTGGATGCATATAAAACATCCAAGATTGATAATATAATTGCATGAAATAATAAAAAATTATAGATACATTGGGGACGTATCACCCGACCCATGGACGACAGGCCGATGAGGTGTGCACCCCCTAACCTGGACACCGTCAGAAGGGTTGTGTCGATATCATTCATTCATCCAGACTGAAGAATGACAAGACAAGGAAGGGCCAATAGAGTAGTGGAAGTTGGTTTGGATTAGCTTGCTAGCTGTGTAAATTATTTGGTAGGATGGTGATAGCGAATGAGTTAAGGTTCATCCATGGTACTAACCGACTTGGGAGTGCATGAATGAATTTTGAAATTCTTATTGAATTGGATGCTTCCCACCAATGTGTTATGCTACTCAAATTTCTAGCTAAGGTTCGCCCAACTTGTCAAAATTGGTCTTGTTTGTAAGGAAACAAAATCTTTTGGGTCTTGACTACAAAATGCTAGGGTTGAAAAGCTAAAGTTCGCCCAACGTGCTTGCTTCTCAATCCCATATTATTAATTCAATAATTCATGTTTCATATAATCAAATAGCAATGTGTACTTGTTCTACTTGTTCAATGGGCAAAATATCTTGGAGATAAGTCCAGTTTTCTCCCCTAATAGTTTTCATTAACTACTTGTTTTAAAAAAATTGTAATGTGAAAAGGATATTTCATGTAACAAAAAACAAAAAATGAAAAAAATGACAATTTAAGTACAATTAATGCATTAGTAAACACACTTTTTTGAGAAAGTCGAGTGTATTAATTGAGTATTTTTACAAACTAAAAAACTATATCACCACATACCTTGGTTGGTGAGATTTTTGAATTGAGTCCAATAAACTGGAAGGGAGGGAGTAGCATACTTAGTGTGCATGTCATCTCTTTTTTATATGAGCCGTTATTTCATCCCATAGTTTTTTGCCTCAGTGTCTAATTGAAACAACTTTGTTTACTTAAAATCTCTTCTTGACCTAACATATCTCTTGAGTATATTATTACTAGATCATTGGCCAATGTTTTACTCCCTCCATCCCAAAAGGCTTGTCTAAATATGGATGCATCTAACACTAAAACGTGTCTAGATACATTCGTACCTAGACAAAAAATCTAAGACAAACTTTTCGGGATGGAGGTAATACTATATACCAGCTTTCGGTATGTTGGAGGTATGCCCATTTGTACTGGCATGCCATTTTATTTCAGTACAAGGGCCATCCTGCTGGTGCTACTGCTTCTGGTGAGGCCGAGGGGAACTATCATGTACAAGTACTTTTCACACTTCAAACAGAGATTGGGTTCTTTGCGCCATAAGCTCTTGAACCAGTTGACACTGGATGATAATTCTTCATATTTACCACTTCTTTATGGATTAGATTAACTAAATTGGATTTCATTGTTTTGATGGGTATATGTTTGCTTTAGAATCACCAGTTCCGCTTAGGATTAAACACTCATCCAGTTTTATGATCATTTCACAAAGGTTTTATTAGATGTGGGTATTTATCTTGATCATAATGTTGACTCCCCTTCTGCTTTACTTGCTTTGTTTCGTGCCAACGAGGTGGCTCAGGCACCCATTGCCAAAGCTAAGGAGCAGGTTGCGGCCCAGCTACTCCGTTGGTTGTGGCCGATGCGGGGTCAGGTGGGCCGGCTCCTGTTGATGTTATACCTCCCAAGGTCAAAAAGGGTGCCTCTAGACGTGCTAAATCCTTCTTGGCAACCTGCGAGCCAAGTCTCTGCATCAAGAACCTTTGTTTCAAATGAGAGCTTTATTCTCGAATGTGAGGGGATTTGGCGCTCAGGGGCGCCTGGGTCAACTCAAAGACGTGGTCTGCAGCGATAACATTGATCTTATTGGGTTAGATGAGACCTTCAAAACCTCCTTCTTTCCTCATGAGCTCGCTGCAGTTGCGGGAGCTGCTAGATTTTACTAGAACTTTCATCCCTCGTCTGGTCACTCGGCTGGCATTCTCATCGGGTCCAAACGTGAAGTTTTTGATTTTGTGGCCTTTGACCATGGGTTTTTATGGGCAAGTACCGTTATGTTCCATCATCAATTGAATGTTCTCTAGGAGGCCATGGTGGTGTATGGCCCTGTTGATCACTACCTCTCTACTATTTTCTTGGATGAAATCTCTATCAAGATTGAAGCTTGCACCCTACCCCTCCTTGTCAGAGGTGATTTTAATCTTCTCCGTTACCCGACGGATAAGAATACAAATAACTTTTCCTGGCCTATGGCTGATGCCTTTAACGACTTCATCAGTAGATGTGCTCTTCATGAGATGCCTAGGCTGGGCTCTAGATTTACGTGGAGCAATCACCAAGTGTCTCCTATTCGCCCGGTCCTGGATCATGTCTTTCTTTGTCCCAGCTGGGACTCTCTCTTTCCACTCTATCCTAAGAGATAAGGTCATTGTGGGCTTGGACCACGCTCCTCTCATCCTGGAATATGGTCTCAGGCTCCCTCATATTCCTCCTCGGTTCCAGTTTGATGCTTCTTGGTTGTCAATTGACAGCTTCTGCGATCTTCTTTCTTCTAAGATCATGGACACTCTTACTTCGGACCATCGCTCCTTTGGTCCTATCGATGATTGGCACCAGTGCTTGTACTCTCTTCGTAAATTTTTGCGTGGTTGGTCTCGCAACCACGCGGCCGAGGAGCGCAGGGCTAAAGCTTCTCTCACCTCTCATATTAGTGCCTTGGACCTACGTGCTGATGGCTCTGGTCTTTCTGACCAAGAATGGGGGTCTGCATTTTTCTCTTGAGGAGAACCTGGTAAAGTTGCATCGTCAAGCCAAAATATATTGGCGCCAACGAGGCACGATTAACTGGCTTCTTAAAGGTGACTCTCCCACGACATATTTTTCGCTATTGCCAATGGTAGACGCAGAAGATGCACGATCGATAGCCAGTTAATTAACGGGACAAAAATCACGGATCAATCTATCATCAGGAGCCATGTAGTGGATTTCTTCTCTTTCCTCCTCTCGGCCAAACCTGATATGGGCTTCAGGATCTCTCCCTCCTTCTAGAATAATTGTGACAGGATCAGTACGGATGAAGATGCTACTCTCACGATGCCCCTGTCTGAAGAAGAAATATTTCTCTCCATTAGTAAAGCCAATGCCAACTCTGCTTCGGGACCGGATGGCTTTTCCATCCCTTTCTTCAGGAAATTCTTGCCTCAACCGCGAGGTGTTATTTGTGCGGTTATGAAAGGATCTAGAAGAGGTGTCTAGAGGGGGGTGATTAGACACTAAGTACCAAAAGTTGCAGTTTTTTAATTTCTTTAAGTTGAAGTGGAGTTTTGGCACAAGTTTAACAAACACAATACATATCAAGCAAGCATGCAAAGAGTATATGAGCAGCGGAAAGTAAAGCATGCAACTTGCAAGAATGTAAGGGGAAGGGTTTGGAGAATGCAAACGCAATTGGAGACACGGATGTTTTTGTCATGGTTCCGATAGGTGGTGCTATCGTACATCCACGTTGATGGAGACTTCAACCCACGAAGGGTAACGGTTGCGCGAGTCCACGGAGGGCTCCACCCACGAAGGGTCCACGAAGAAGCAACCTTGTCTATCCCATCATGGCCATTGCCCATGAAGGACTTGCCTCACTAGCGGTAGATCTTCACGAAGTAGGCGTTCTCCTTGCCCTTACAAACTCCTTGCTTCAACTCCACAATCTTGTCGGAGGCTCCCAAGTGACACCTAGCCAATCTAGGAGACACCACTCTCCAAGAAGTAACAAATGGTGTGTTGATGATGAACTCCTTGCTCTTGTGCCTCAAATGATAGTCCCCCCAACACTCAACTCTCTCTCACAGGATATGGATTTGGTGGAAACAAGATTTGAGTGGAAAGCAACTTGGGAAAGGCTAGAGATCAAGATTCATATGGTGAGAATGGAATATCTTGGCCTCAACACATGAGTCGGTGGTTCTCTCTCAGAAAATGTGTATTGGAAGTGTAGGTATGTTCTGATGGCTCTCTCCACGAATGAAGAGTGGGTGGAGGGGTATATATAGCCTCCACACAAAAAATAACCATTACACACAATTTACCAATCTCGGTCAGACCGAATTGAGAAACTCGGTAGGACTGATTTAGCAAACCTAGTGACCGTTAGGATTTTCGGTGGGACTGAGATGCAACTCGGTAGGACGGATATGGTTAGGGTTAGGGCATAACGTAATCTTGGTGAGACCGATTAAACAAACTCGGTGAGACCGATTTTGGTAATAAGCTAACCAGAGAGTTGGTCAGGCAAACTTGGTGAGACCAATTACACAAACTCAGTGGGACCGATTTTGGTAATAAGCTAACCAGAAAGTTTGCATTGTAATCTCGGTAGTGCCGATTGCTCAATCTCGGTGGGACCGATTTGGGTAATGGACATTGAGGGAGTCCTGGATTAGGGGGTGTTCGGATAGCCGGACTATACCTTCAGCCGGACTCCTAGACTATGAAGATACAAGATTGAAGACTTCATCCCGTGTCCGGAAGGGACTTTCCTTGGCGTGGAAGGCAAGCTTGGCGATACGGATATGCAGATCTCCTACCATTGTAACCGACTTTGTGTAACCCTAACCCTCTCCGGTCTCTATATAAACCGGAGGGTTTTAGTCTGTAGGACAACATACACAACAACAATCATACCATAGGCTAGCTTCTAGGGTTTAGCCTCTCCGATCTCGTGGTAGATCTACTCTTGTACTACCCATATCATCAATATTAATCAAGCAGGACGTAGGGTTTTACCTCCATCGAGAGGGCCCAAACCTGGGTAAAACTTCGTGTCCCTTGCCTCCTGTTACCATCCGGCCTAGACACACAGTTCAGGACCCCCTACCCGAGATCCACCGGTTTTGACACCGACATTGGTGCTTTCATTGAGAGTTCCTCTGTGTCGTTGCTGACAGGCTTGATGGCTCCTACGATCATCAATAGCGATGCAGTCCAGGGTGAGACCTTCCTCCCCGGACAGATCTTCGTCTTCGGCGGCTTCGCACTACGGGCCAATTCAGTTGGCCATCTGGAGCAGATCGAAAGCTATGCCCCTGGTCGTCAGGTCAGATTTGGAAGTTTAAACTACACGGCTGGCATCCGCGGGGACTTGATCTTCGACGGATTCGATCCATTGCCGAGCGTGCTGCACTGTCATGACAAGCATGATATAGCTCTGCCGCCGAACAGTGCCCTGGAGGCCGCACCCGCATCGGCTTCGACCCTTAATTCGGACTGCGCCGATCGAGGATGGGTGGTTGGACGCCGCCTCGGGGGCTGTGGTCCCAATGGCAATCGAGCCGAACACCAGCCCCGCACTCCGCGAGACTCGTGACTCCAAGAAGCCGGACTCCTCTCCGGACTCCGAACCCTCCGCGCCCCTGCCGATCGAATCCGATTGGGCGCCGATCATGGAGTTACTGCCGCGGACATCTTTCAGCACTCACCTTTCAGCGATATTCTGAAGACACTGAAGTCTCTCACTTTATCAGGAGAGCCCTGGCTGGACTACGGTCAGCAAGGTTGGGGTACGGATGATGAAGAAATTCAAAGCTCACCCACCACCCACTTTGTAGCCACTGTCGACGATTTAACCGACATGCTCGACTTCGACTCCGAAGACATCGACGGTATGGACGCTGATGAAGGAGACGATGAAGAACCAGCGCCTATTAGGCCCTGGAAAGCCACCTCGTCATATGACATATACATGGTGGACACCCCAAAAGAAGGAGATGGCGATGGAACATCGGAGGATGACCCCTCCAAGAAACAGCCTAAGCGCCGGCATCAGCGGCGCCGATCAAAATCTCGCCAAAACAAATACGGTGATTCCAGCACGGGAGATAATAATACTCCAGAGAGTGTCGAAGAAACCCCCTCTAGCAAGATTTAGCACGGGAGGATGGAGAAACCAGCCCTCATGAGAGAGCGGCAGACAGAGAGGCCGAGGACGATAATTATATACCTCCCTCCGAAGACGAGGCAAGCCTCGACGACGACGAATTTGTCATGCCAGAGGATCCCCTCGAGCAAGAGCGTTTTCAACGCAGGCTTATGGCCACGGCAAGAAGCCTCAAGAAAAAACAGCAACAGCTTAGAGATGATCAAGATTTGCTAGTCGACAG
The DNA here is from genome assembly GCF_003073215.2 of Triticum urartu. NCBI lineage: Eukaryota > Viridiplantae > Streptophyta > Magnoliopsida > Poales > Poaceae > Triticum > Triticum urartu. Next base: position 134,493,047 of record NC_053026.1, read on the forward strand.
ATGGACTGAAGTCCTTGCAGCCGAAGAGCATAAACTCAAACGCCCCTCCAAGAGCTACCCAAAGCGCAGGTTGCTACCCTAACTAGAGGAGGAAGCACTTAAAACTGCATCACCTGCACTCGATACGGCCGATCGGCCACCTTGTGGCCGCGACAGAGAGGCCTCTCGGCCCTCCACTCAAGCCGCACCCCATACCAAGGCACGGGAAAATGCGTCGGACCTGCGAGATATGTTGGAGGACAAGGCAAGGCAAACAAGATCGATCTACAGATCGTGTGGGCTCCCCACGACTCGAGACGGTAACTGTCACGCCGGCCAATCACACCAACAGGGATTGTTGGGTGTTCAAGCAGGCAGGCAACTTAAATGCCGAAAATACAGACAAGGGGCTGCATAGCGATGACGACGAAGAGCCCCGGCCGCCGAACAATAGTGGACAGAAGGGTTTTCCCCCACAAGTGCGGACGGTGAACATGATATACGCAACCCACATCCCCAAGAGGGAGCGGAAACGCGCGTTAAGGGACGTATACGCGATAGAGCCAGTCGCCCCAAAGTTCAACCCATGGTCCTCCTGCCCGATCACCTTTGATCGAAGGGACCATCCCACTAGCACCCGTCATGGCAGATTCGCCGCATTGGTTCTAGACCCAATTATTGACGGATTTCATCTCACTAGAGTCCTTATGGACGGCGGCAGTAGCCTGAACCTGCTTTACCAGGATACAGTGCGGAAAATGGGTATTAGATCCCTCAAGGATTAGGCCCACCAAAACGACCTTTAAAGGCGTAATACCAGGTGTAGAGGCCAAATGTACAGGCTCAGTCACACTTGAAGTGGTCTTCGGATCTCCGGATAATTTCCGAAGCGAGGAGTTAATCTTCGACATAGTCCCATTCCGCAGTGGCTATCACGCACTGCTCGGATGAACCGCATTCGCCAAGTTCAATGCGGTACCACACTACGCATACCTTAATCTCAAGATGCCAGGCCCTCGAGGAGTAATTATGGTCAATGGAAACACCGAACGCTCCCTCCGAACGGAGGAACACACGGCGGCCCTTGCAGCGGAAGTACAAAGCAGCCTCTCCACGCAGTTCTCCAGTCCGACCATTAAACGTCCGGACACCGTCAAGCGTGCCCGGAGTAACCTACAACAAGACCGCCTGGCACGTTCCAAGCAGGCGTAGCAATGCGGCCCCAACCCCAGCCCGCGCAAAAATGCGACGCCAGTGCTTCGCGTACATAATTACGCTCTAGAAATACCATGCGTACAGGGGGAGGGGCACCATCACGGCACGCCCGAAACACGGCTTAAACCACACCAGGGGTTGCCGATTTTTTAATTTTCTCTTAATTTCAGGACTCCATTCTTCGGAAGGCCTGTTCGACAGTTCAATTACCGCACAAACGATGCAAGAACCATGAAAGTAGACAAGCCATGCCTCATTACGGAACTCCTAGGTGGTCTCTATCACGAGCAGTATACCTGTTTCGCATACCATTCCGCAGCCTGCCCCTGGAACGGACATGTTAATAGTCCAACCTTTTGCTTATCGCATTATTTGTATCGTTCTGCTTTGATCGCAGCCCTTTTTAATAAACAATGCATAGCTTTTGTCTATTTTTGCATTACCTTTTTTTTACAAATATATGTTCTTAACGACATGTTGCACCCGTACACTTTGGTACGGCCAAAATACGCCTGGGGCTTTAAGTACCCCTCAATATGGCGTGAGAAGTCCGAACACTTTAACAAGTGCGGCACCCCGAACTTATAGCATTATATGCATCGGCTCCGAATCATGTCTTGGGTCAATAGTTGGGTTTGCCCGGCTCCTATGTTTTGGTGCCTTACGTTCCACTATATTGGCTAAGGTAGCACTAGGAGGACCACTGCGATTGTGCCCCAGTTGAGCTGGGTCGAGCACCTCAGTGGAGAAAGCTAAAACTGACTGTCATGATGAAGCGAGAGCTGGTCGCTGTTCGAGAGGTTTTTTCGAGTCCCTAAAGACTTATGCCGCTTAAAGCGAGGAGTCGGCTCTGTCTGGCCAAGGCATGGATAGCGCCCCGAACTCGGTCTTCTGAATACTAGGGGCTTCGCCGAAATTTAAAATTATAGAATTCTATGGCTAAGTGAGAGTGTTCACGCATTATAGTCCGATTGCCTTGTTCGTTGGGTTGAGCGCCTCCCTCGAAGGACCCAAACATGGGAAAAAGAGCGCTCAGGTTTATCCCCGAACACCCCAGCACTAGCGGCACGGGGGCAGAAGCTGACGACTCGCCATCTCTCAGAATTGATAAACAGCCGCACAGAAGGTAATATTTTAAATTCCAACAGCATTGCTTAGCACATATGAACAAGTTTTCAGCGCACAGGACAAAATGAGCGAGTTTTACTCAAAAAATACATCCTTGGAACATTCATCCGCCACAAGGCAGGCACCCTTCAGAACATCCTTATAGTAATTCTCGGGCTTGTGATGCTCTTTCCCCGGCGGTGGCTCGTCCTTCACAAGCTTCTCAGCATCCAGCTTGCCCCAGTGCACCTTAGCACGGGCAAGGGCCCTACGGGCACCTTCAATGCAGACGGAGCGCTTGATGTCTTCGAGCCTCGGACAGGCCCCCACCAGCCGCCGCACCATCCCGAAATAGCTCCCAGGCAGAGCCTCTCCAGGCCACAGCCGAACTATGAGGCCCTTCATGGCCTGTTCGGCCGCCTTGTGGAGCTCGACCAGTTGCTTCAGCTGGTCGCTCAGGGGCAGGGGGTGTCCGGCCTCAACGTACTAAGACCAGAACACCTTCTCTGTCGAGCTGCCCTCCTCGGCTCGATAGAATGCGGCGGCAGCGGACACACTCCGGGGAAGATCTGCGAACGCTCCTGGAGAGCTCCGGATTCGGGTAAGTAACAAGTAACTCACATTTATGTGTTTGCTTTGCATAAAGAATGCCTTACCCGCCGCTATCTTCTTCACCTCATCCAACTCCTGGAGGGTCTTCTGGGATTCGGCCTTGGCAGATTTGGCATTTTCAATAGCCGCCGCGAGCTCGGACGCTCGCGTCTTTGAGTCAAGCTCCAAACTCTCATGTTTTTTCATGAGAACCTGGAGCTCTTGCTGCACCTTGCCAACCTGGGCCTCGTACTTCTCCCGCTCGGTGCGCTCTCTGGCCGCCCTCTTCTCGGCCTTGACTAGCGCTTGCTTAAGGGTCACCACCTCAGACGTGGCCCCTACAATAGCCACGATAATCCTGTCATTTTTTGCAATTGCACCTTTTTATATATATTTAAACAAGGTATTTCTTACCTTCATTGTCCTCGAGCTGCTTCTTGGCACGCCCGAGCTCTTGCTCGGACCGCTCGAGGTTCTTCTTTAGCGTGTCCACTTCCGCAGTCAGTGCGACGGACGCAAGCAGAGAAGCCTGCATACGCATATTGACTCCTTTTTGTTAGACTCCTGTGAATTTTATTTGATCCTCTATTCGGCTTTTCTTCCCGAACGCCAAACAGAGCATCAGGGGTTACTGTCTATGCGGTAATATTATTTACACATTCTTTACTTACCTCAAAGCCTGTTAAAAGGCTCGTATAGGCTTCAGTCAGTCTGCTCTTGGCGGACTGAACCTTCTGGACCACCACACTCATAATGGTGCGGTGCTCCTCGTCGATGGAGGCGCCTTGGAGCGCCTCCAACAGATTATCCGGCACCTCCGGTTGGACGGGGGTCACCGGCACGGTGGGCTTGATCCTCTTGGAAGGAGGTCCCCCACCGGACTCTGGAACCTTTGAAGGTTCCGGTGCAGCGTTCGGCCTAGAGCCGGACTTGGAGCCCTAGGGGGTTTTATCCCCTTTACTCCTGGAGTCCGGGAGGTCGCCTTGTGGCGCCTCCAGGACCACCTCCTCCCGGCTTGAAACCTGTTGGGACAACACTTCGGCGTCGTCCGTAGGGCGGGGGGAGGAAGCCGTCGGAAGCGAATTCACATCCGACGAGTCCAGTGAACCGCTCGACGATGCGTCGAGCCGGTCTTTGGGTGGGCTGCATAATCATATTCAACATAAGGGAAAGCTGTGCAATAAAGGAATACTATGAATTACTCTGGTATCCGGATACTTACGATTTCGCCAGGGTCTTGGCCCTGAGCGGCCACTCCTCTCCGCCGTCGTCGGCGTCGGTGGAGTAGTCCGGAGGAAGGGTTTTCCCCTTCTTGGACCCTCTGGCCTCCCCAAAGAGGGCGGCCTTCCTTTTCTTCTCTCCTCCTGCTGGAGGGGGAGAGGTCTCTTCTTCTTCCTCCCTGTCTTCATGGGAGGAATGCGCCTCGGAGCCGTCGGATGATGAACCCGACACCTCCTGGCGCCGGGCACTCTTTCGAGTCCCCGTGGCCTTCTTCGTGGCCTTCTTCTCCGGCACCACATAGGGTGCCGGAACCAGCAGCTTCGCCAAGTGGGCGTCAGCTGGGTCTTCGGGCAAAGAAGCCGGAAAGTTGATCTGTCCGGACTTCGCCTGCCAAGCCTGTCAGAGGTAAGGGAGCTCAGATCCCGCATAGATTCAAACTATGGAAAACTAATACCCTATAAAAGGTACAAACAACTTACCGCGCTAGCATGATGCTGCGCTCTGAATCCGCGATCCTCGGTAGCGGATGCGGGAGCCTCGGCGCCCTTGAAGAGCACCTTCCAGGCATCTTCATACGTCGTGTCGAAGAGCCTGCTCAGAGTTCGATGATGCGCCAGATTGAACTCCCATAGATTGAAGGCCCGTTGTTGACACGGGAGGATCAGGCAGATGAGCATAACCTGGACTACATTGACAAGCTTGAGCTGCTTGTCCACCAGGGATTGGAGGCATGTTTGTAGTCCAGTCACCTCTCCTTTGCTGCCCCACGACAGGCCCGTCTCTTTCCAAGACGTGAGCCGCGTTGGGGGTCTGGACCAGAACTCGGGGGCTGTGACCCACTCAGGGTCGCACGGCTCGGTGACGTAAAACCACCCCGATTGCCACCCCTTCAGGGTCTCCACAAAGGAGCCCTCGAGCCATAAGACGTTGGGCATATTGCCCACCATGGCACCTCCGCACTCCGCCTGGTTGCCGCGCACAACCTTCGGCTTGACGTTGAAAGTCTTGAGCCATAGGCCGAAATGGGGGCGGATGCAGAGGAAAGCCTCGCACACGACGATAAAAGCCGAGATGTTGAGGATAAAGTTCGGGGCCAGATCATGGAAATCCAGGCCATAGTAGAACATGAGTCCCCGGACGAATGGGTGGATCAGAAAGCCCAGTCCGTGGAGGAAGTGGGGAAGGAACACTACCCTCTCATGGGGCCTTGTGGTGGGGAGGAGCTGCCCCTTTTCGGGAAGCCGGTACGCGATGTCGTTAGACAAGTATCCAGCCTTCCTCAGTTTTTTGATGTTTCCCTCCGTGATGGAGGAGACCATCCACTTGCCTCCCGCTCCGGACATGGCTGGAGAAGGTTGAGGTGGGGAGTGCGGACTTGGGCGCTGGAGCTCGAGTGCGCGAGAATGGATAAGCAAGGGATGAAGAAGGCGTAGGTGAAAAGGTGGATCCTTATCCCCTTATATGGGTAGATGCAACTACGTGTCCCCACCAGCCTGGTAAAACTCGCTTATCTCCAAGCGCCGTAATCAATGGCGCAGTTGGGTTACCCACTCCTGTATTGATGAGAATCTTGGAATAAGGGGACACGATCTCTACTTTAACAAGACGTGCCAAGGAAACCGCCTCACATGACGCGCTGAGGTGGGATAATGAAACGACTCGGATAAAGGCTTGGCCGTGGTGTGTCACACTACGGGATGCTTCAGCAGATTAGATTTGTGTAAATATTATTCTCTCTATGGCAATATGTGGAAACTTATTTTGCAGAGCCGGACACTATCTTTGTGTTCAAAATCTTCTATGAAGTACTTGGAGGAGGTACCCGCCTTGCAATGCCGAAGACAATCTGCGCGCCGGACTCGTCGTCATTGAAGCCTGGTTCAGGGGCTACTCAGGCAGTCCTGGATTAGGGGGTGTTCGGATAGCCGGACTATACCTTCAGCCGGACTCCTGGACTATGAAGATACAAGATTGAAGACTTCGTCCCGTGTCCGGAAGGGACTTTCCTTGGCGTGGAAGGCAAGCTTGCCGATACGGATATGCAGATCTCCTACCATTGTAACCGACTTTGTGTAACCCTAACCCTCTCCGGTCTCTATATAAACCGGAGGGTTTTAGTCCACAGGACAACATACACAACAACAATCATACCATAGGCCAGCTTCTAGGGTTTAGCCTCTCTGATCTCGTGGTAGATCTACTCTTGTACTACCCATATCATCAATATTAATCAAGCAGGACGTAGGGTTTTACCTCCATCGAGAGGGCCCGAACCTGGGCAAAACTTCGTGTCCCTTGCCTCCTGTTACCATCCGGCCTAGACGCACAGTTCGGGACCCCCTACCTGAGATCCGCCAGTTTTGACACCGACAGACATACACAGAGAGATTACAATCCCATCTCGGTGAGACCGAGACCCCTATCGGTGAAACCGATTTGCCCAGGGTTTGTGGCAGTGGCTATGACATCTGAACTCGGTGGCTCGGATAGAAAGAATTGGTGGGGCCGAGTTTGACTTTTGGTTTAGGTCATATGTGGATGTGGGTAAGGTAGTTGAGGATTTTGGAGCATATCACTAAGCACTTTGAGCAAGCAAGCAATTACACAACACCTCATCCCCTCTTGATAGTATTGGCTTTTCCTATAGACTCAATGTGATCTTGGATCACTAAAATAGAAAATGTAGAGTCTTGATCTTGAATCTTGAGCTAATCCTTTGTCCTTAGCATCTTGAAGGGGTTCCACATCCTTTAGTCCATGCCACTTAATTTGTTGAACTTGTTTGAAACATACTAGGTAAAAGTATTAGTCCAACAAGAGATATGTTGTCATTAATTATCAAAATCACCCAGGGAGCACTTGTGCTTTCAATCTCCCCCTTTTTGGTAATTGATGGCAACATACATCAAAGCTTTAGATAAAGATATAGAGAATAGCAAGTAAAGATTTGGAAAGACATGTAACAAGCATAGGCTCCCCCTACATATGTGCAATCATGTGAATATGGAATATAGAAGCATGTGAGAGCATAACCATGACAGAGTAGCAATTTGTTACATTTATCTTGGCTATATGTATCAGGGCAAAAGACATGAATATGGGAAATGTACCTTCATGCCCATGAGTCCTTCTTGCAAACAGTATGTACATCAGCAAGAATTTCTCATACACATGACTATGATGCATATACTTACCTTGTGGTCTTGAGTTGGCTAGGATGGGATGAGCCTGCGTAAACAAGGTTAGATAACACAGATGCACCCACTAGCTAGAGCAAACAAAAGAAACCACAAGAGTACCAAGACTGGGATGACATGTAGAGTGAGTACAGAGTACCACGATAGATATTGACATGTCCCCAAAGAGAAAGATCTTCAATGAATTTAATAAATTTCTTTCCCTTGGATGTCTTGCTCCCCCTGAATCTAGCATGGGATACTGGGAGAAGATAGGGAACAGAAAAACAGAGCTCAAAGAAACAAATGAAAAGAGCTAATGCAAATAAGCACATATGAACATGTCTTTCCCCCAAGAAGACATGTGGCATCTCTCCTCTTGAACATCAAGCATCTGGGATCCTTGAAGATTACTCTTTCCTGGAGTATTCCCTCCCCCTAGAGATCTCTCCCCCTAGAGATATGATTAAGCTTTGATGTGATCTCTCTCTCCCCCTTTGACATCAATTTCCAAGAAGGGTCTTCTGGAATTTATTGTGAATGGGTTCGGTCCTTGAATCACAATACAAAGCATTAAGGTAAATGTGATGCTTGCAGAGGACAAGATTCATTGAGTGGAGCTAGATCAAGAATAAAGCAAGAATAAATGGCAAAATGTTTTTCCTGTAGTGAAATCGGTGTCACTGAGTTGTATGCTTTTGTTGCTCCAAAAATCTTCGGGTAGACCGGAGACATGAAACCGGTGGAACCGAGTTCATCACAGAGAAAAACACTTGTCACCTCAGCTCATTGGACAAATAAGATCTCACAAAGATTTTCAATGAATTGGATGCAGAAAATGCAGAACAAAAAGCAAAGAAAAGAAACTAAAAGATCTAGATGAAGTTTTTTTTGAAAGGGGAAACAAATATGAATGAGACAAATGCAAGAACACAGGAAATAACACAAGAGAACTTCATCTAGAGTTGGGCGGTGACAAAGTCACCTATGTTAGAGTATATTGACTTAGGAGTTAAGTGAGATCACTTGATCGTAGGTCGTACTCATCGTTTAATCTCAAAATGGGGTTACCATTTTTCGTTTAACTATCTTGATGTATTCACATCTTGTCGAGTTGCTTTGACTCATGACTTGGAGTAAAGCTACTGTAAGATGGAATAACGTACCTTGGGTGGCGGTGTTGATCTTGATCATGTAGTTGAACTTGTGTGGGTTGCTCAAGATTGATGTAGCCCATCAAGAGTTGGGAGCACCCTTTGGATTTTGAGTTCATCTACCTACATGGGTTATTTTTAGCAAGGAAGAGCACTTGTGTGTCCAACATGACAATCATGAAACTCAACATAGAATTTGTCAAAGGATATGTTTGAAAGGTTTCGTGCTTCCTTGTCATCAACCACCATTGTGTAGAGACTTGGTGATGTAGAGATTGCTCAAGATGTGAGTGAGTTGCAATCTCGTAGAATTAGATTCCTCCAAGTACCTTCAACTTGTGTGTAGCCTTGGGCGACGAGACGTGCTTTGTTGCGAACCACTTGCCCATCTTCATCTTGCTTGTTGCGAAACACCAATTTGGTACCGATGATATTGTGGTTGTTGTCGGGCTTCTCGACCAATGTCCACACTTGATTTCTATCAAAGTTGTGTAGCTCTTCACGCATAGCATTTATCCAGTCCGGATCCTCCAATGCTTCCTCAACCTTCATAGGTTCAATGCTAGAGATGAATGAGTAATGTTCACAAAAGTTAGCCAAACGAGTTTTAGAGCGAGTGATTCTCCCGGTTTGGATATCATTGTAGATTTTCTGCACGGGATGATCTTTAGCAATTCTTGCTCGAACTCGTGAAAGCTTTTGCTAGGGTTTTGGTTGAACATCTTCTTCATCTTGTTCTTCTTCTTGGCCTTCTTCATTGTTAGCGTTGTTGTTCTCTTGTCGTGGTGGAGAAGGAGGTTGTTGATGTTCGTCTTGGTGCACTTCCTCGTTTTCTTCATCTTGGTGTGTCCCACTCGTGGATGCTTCCGTATCAACTCTTGGTTCACCTTGTCGTGAGGTAGAAGCTTCTACTTGGACGGATGAGGTACTCTCCTTTATATCCGTTGGACGAATCTTGCCAATAGACAAGTCTTGGATTGCTTCCGAGGGATCTTTGTCTCCTACATCAATTGGCAATTGCTCTACTTGCGAGCCGTTAGATTCATCAAACTTCACATCTACCTTTTCTTCAACCTTTCGGGTGAAATTGTTGTAGACACGGTATGTGTGAGAGCTTGAGCCATAACCAAGTAGGAAACCTTCATGAGACTTAGGAGCAAATTTAGAATGACGATGCTTATCAAGAATGTAGCACTTTGAGCCGAATAATCGAAAGTATCCAACTTGGGGTTTGTTACCGGTGAGGAGCTCGTATGTCGTCTTGCCGAGTAGCTTGTGAAGATACAGGCGATTTGTTGCATGACAAGCTGTCTCAACCGCTTCCGCCCAAAAGTGTTTTGGCATCTTGTACTCATCAAGCATCGTTCTTGCCATCTCGATAAGAGTCCGGTTCTTCCTCTCAACGACTCCATTTTGTTGAGGTGTGTACGTAGCCGAGAACTCATGTGCAATCCCTTCTTCATCAAGAAAGGTGTCCACATTTGCGTTCTTGAACTCCGTTCCGTTGTCGCTCCGAACCTTCTTGATATTCATGTCAAATTGATTTTGGGCCTTCCTAGCAAAGTTTTTGAAGATCTTTTGGACCTACGATTTGTCATCAAGAAAGAACACCCACGTAAATCTTGAAAAATCATCAACTATGACTAGACCAAATGAGTTACCACCGAGACTCTTGTAGGCATTTGGACCAAAGAGATCCATGTGAAGTAGCTCGAGTGGTCTTCTTGTGGTCATGATGTTCTTAGCGCGATGACTTCCTCCAACTTGTTTCCCTGCTTGACAAGCACTACAAAGTCTATCCTTGTCAAATATGACATCGTTAATGCCAAGGATATGATTTCCTTTAATGAGTTTGTCAAGGTTTTGCATGCCCACATGGCCTAGCCTTCTATGCCACAACCAGCCTGTAGAAGATTTAGCAATTAAGCAAGTTCTAGGTTGAGCCTTTTTAGTGAAATTAACATTGTAAAGATCTCCTCTACGTATACTGGTAAAGACCATTTTATGATTATCTCTACGAAACACTTGGCAGTCTACTTCAGTAAATAGGACATTGAAACCAAAATCAGCAAGTCTAGATACTGAAAGTAAGTTATAGCCAAGAGATTCAATGAGCATGACATTTTGTATGGAGCTATCATGTGAGATGGCCACCTTACCAAGGCCAACCACCTTACCCTTTGAATTATCACCAAAAGTGACATACTTTCAAGGGCCGTCGTTTCCAGCAAGCTCACGGAACATGTATTTATCTCCGGTCATATGATCAGTACATCCACTGTCAAGGACCCATTCCTTTCCTCCAGCCATGTAGCCGCGAAGATTTGCCATAAGACCAAAGTGTCTCGTCGCATCATCAAGATCATAGTCACTATCATCATCCTCATCATAGTAACCATGTTCAACATCATTTTTTGATTGATCAATTCATAGAGAGGGTAATTCATTAGACAAATGATCATCACAATGGTCACCTTTATGAATTCTAATAGCTTCGGATATGATATTGCTAATGATCCCAACATTTCCTATGGCACGCATGAGATTGGTAAGCTCAAATAGACAATCACCAAAGCTAGGATCACTAGAATTCATCTTACTCAAAGAAATAGACTTATGGAGAATTTCTTCTAAATTTTTCAAGGAATAATATGGAAATCGTTCCTCAAGAAATTTCCATATAGTATAGGCACAATCAAGAGTAGGCAAACTAGCAATCAAATTTTTGGGCAATCCTCTTACAATAAGATTGATGGTTCTAAGATTGCGAATCATGTCAAGATCCTCTTCGGGTGTGGGATGCAAGGGATCAATATGAGGTGCACAAGGGCTAGCAATGTACGTGTTCAAGTGATATTCATTGAAAATCTCAAGCATTTCATTTTTCCACTCATGAAAATATTCTCCATCAAGAATAGGCACTCTATGTCTCAGACTCCCCAAAGTAGACACATCCATCTTCCTCCAAAGGTGTTTAAACCAAGGTAATGGAGACCAATGCTCTGATACCAATTGAAAGGATCGAGAAGAGGTGTCTAGAGGGGGGTGATTAGACACTAAGTATCAAAAGTTGCAGTTTTTAAATTTCTTTAAGTTGAAGTGGAGTTTTGGAACAAGTTTAACAAACACAATACATATCAAGCAAGCATGCAAAGAGTATATGAGCAGCGGAAAGTAAAGCATACAACTTGCAAGAATGTAAGGGGAAGGGTTTGGATAATTCAAACACAATTGGAGACACGGATGTTTTTGTCGTGGTTCTGATAGGTGGTGCTATCGTAAATCCACGTTGATGGAGACTTCAACCCACGAAGGGTAACGGTTGCGCAAGTCCACGGAGGACTCCACCCACGAAGGGTCCACGAAGAAGCAACCTTGTCTATCCCATCATGGCCATCGCCCACGAAGGACTTGCCTCACTAGCGGTAGATCTTCACGAAGTAGGCGATCTCCTTGCCCTTACAAACTCCTTCGTTCAACTCCACAATCTTGTCGGAGGCTCCCAAGTGACACCTAGCCAATCTAGGAGACACCACTCTCCAAGAAGTAACAAATGGTGTGTTGATGATGAACTCCTTTCTCTTGTGCTTCAAATGATAGTCTCCCCAACACTCAACTCTCTCTCACAGGATATGGATTTGGTGGAAAGAAGATTTTAATGGAAAGTAACTTGGGAAAGGCTAGAGATCAAGATTCATATGGTGAGAATGGAATACCTTGGCCTCAACAAATGAGTAGGTTGTTCTCTCTCATAAAATGTGTATTGGAAGTGTAGGTATGTTCTGATGGCTCTCTCCACGAATGAAGAGTGGGTGGAGGGGTATATATAGCCTCCACACAAAAACTAACCGTTACACACAATTTACCAATCTCGGTGAGACCGAATTGAGAAACATGGTCGGACCGATTTAGCAAACCTAGTGACCGTTAGGATTTCCGGTGGGACTGAGATGCAACTCGGTAGGACGGATATGGTTAGGGTTAGGGCATAACGTAATCTCGGTGAGACCGATTACACAAACTCGGTGGGACCGATTTTGGTAATAAGCTAACCAGAGAGTTGGTCAGGCAAACTTGGTGAGACCGATTACACAAACTCGGTGGGACCGATTTTGGTAATAAGCTAACCGAAAAGTTTGCATTTTAATCTCGGTAGTACCGATTGCTCAATCTTGGTGGGGCCGATTTGGGTAATGGACATACACAGAGATATTACAATCCCATCTCGGTGAGACCGAGACCTCTATCGGTGAAACCGATTTGCCTAGGGTTTGTGGCAGTGGCTATGACATCTGAACTCGGTGGCGCTGGATAGAAAGAATCGGTGGGGCTGAGTTTGACTTTTGGTTTAGGTCATATGTGGATGTGGGTAAGGTAGTTGAGGGTTTTGGAGCATATCACTAAGCACTTTGAGCAAGCAAGCCATTACGCAACACCTCATCCCCTCTTGATAGTATCGGCTTTTCCTATAGACTCAATGTGATCTTGGATCACTAAAATAGAAAATGTAGAGTCTTCATCTTGAAGCTTGAGCTAATCCTTTGTCCTTAGCATCTTGAAGGGGTTCCACATCCTTTAGTCCATGCCACTTAATTTGTTGAACTTGTCTGAAACATACTAGGTAAAAGTATTAGTCCAACAAGAGATATGTTGTCATTAATTATCAAAATCACCCAGGGAGCACTTGTGCTTTCAGGTTATCCAAGGCTTCTGTTTGGGGGCAGTTGATATTTCCAGACTGAACTATGCAGTCATCTCCCTCATACCTAAAGTTAAGGGTGCGGAACTCATTTCTCAATTTTGACCTATTGCCCTTATCAATAATTTTGCTAAATTCCAAGCCAAGTGCTTCGCCACGTGTCTTACTGCTGTTTCCCACCGTACCCTCTCTCCTACTCAGCCAGCCTTTGTTAAAGGTCATTTTATCCTGGATGGAGTTCTTTGTCTCCATGAGATCATCCATGATCTCAAAAAGACTGACAGCAGGGCTGTGATCCTTAAATTGGATTTTGAGAAAGCCTACGATTCTGTGAGTTGGGATTTTCTTAAGCAGGTCCTTTTGGCCAAAGGATTTGATGGTAGCTTTGTGCATAGAATCATACAGATGGTCTCGGGGGGGGGGGGCACACTGCTATCTCTGTTAACGGTAGGATTAGCAATTTCTTAAAAAACTCCAAAGGCCTCAGGCTAGGAGACTTGGCCTCCCCCATTCTCTTTAATTTTGCCGCGGATGCCCTCTCGAACATCTTAGCCAAATTTGTGTTGGTCGGGCACATTTCCCCTATAAGCTCTCATCTCATTCCTGAGGGAATTTATCATCTCCAATATGATGACGACATGGCTATCATGGTGGAACTTAATGGTTCCTGTCTCTCACATCTCAAGTTTATTCTCCTATGCTTCGAGGCATTGCCAGGCCTAAAAATTAATTTTGTTAAGAGTGAAGTTATAGTCACTAGGGTTTCTGATGCTGAGGCCGTGCGTGTTGCACACCTGCTCAACTGCTCTCTAGGTTCCTTTCTCTGAAATATCTGGGGCTACCCATATCATCCGACAAACTTCTAGCCAAATATTTCGCCCCCACGGTGGCCAAGGTGGGCAACCGAGTCATGCCTTGGAGGGGCAGATATAACACTGAAGCTGGAAAGGTCGCCCTCATTAATGCCTGCCTCTCTTCCCTCCCTATGTTTGTGATGAGGTTCTATCTTCTTGCTAATGGCACTCACGCTGGTTTTGACAAACACAAAGGTGCCTTTTATTGGAATGCAGCTGATAACCAACGCAGATACCATATGGTCAAGTGGGACTAGATCTGTCGACCCAAAAGCCTTGGGGGGCTGGGTATTATCAATACCTTAGTCATGAACAAGTGCCTAATCATAAAGTGGTGGTGGAAGATCATGATAACCCCGGATAAACCACTTTGGTATAACATTCTTAAGACTAAATACTTCTCAGTTTGCCCCCGCTTCTGGTGCTTCTCAGTTCTGGAAAGACCTCGTCAAAATCGAGCCTGTTTTCCAAGGCTTAGTCAAGTTCGTTGTGCACAATGGCAGATCTATGAGGTTTTGGCTCGACTGGTGGTGCGGTTCTACAACCCTTGTTGTTTCTTTCCCAGTGTTATTTCCTTACTGTCCTGACCCAGAGATCTCGATCTCTGAGCTCTCTGGCAATAACTGGGACCTTCAGCTTCGATGTTCTCTATCTTCTGAAGAGTTGGTTGATTGGCAGCGTCTTGTTGCCCACTTCCCTTTGCTCTCGGAGGAGGAGGACTCGGTAGTGTGGCCTCATTCTTCCTCTGGGCGGTTTTCTGTTAAATCTCTATATGGCAAGCTGATCTCTGGCTTGACTACTTCCAAGTTCAAGTGGATCTGGAGGGCCCGCATCCCTCCGAAGATTAAGGTGTTTCTGTGGTAGGCCTCTCGTGGGCGCTTGCCGTCTGGTGATCAAATTCGCAAGCGTAATGGCCCTGGCTCTGATTATTGTGAATTATGTGGTCAACGAGAGGACACGGCTCATATCTTTTTCAATTATGTCTTGGCTAAACTCTTTTGGTGTTGTATCAGATCGTGGCTTCATGTCTCTTGGAGACCGAACTCCTTCTCTGAACTTCGTCTCTTGGCCTCTAACCTAGTTGGGGCCAGAGAAGAATGTTTTGGGTGGGATTCACAGCTATTTGCTAGACTCTCTGGACGACTAGTAACAAGTTTACCATTGAACATACCTTTCCTACTAATCCAGCTGATTGCTTATTTAAAACTTGCATATTCTTGAAGCAGTGGAGATTATTGACTAAGGAGGAGGATCAGGATACTTTTGATGAGATGACGTCCAAAATTCGGGCTACAACTACCTCCCTTCCTCGCACTCAAGCCGACAGTTAGGAGTTGTTGGCCCTGATAGTGTTGTTCTTGAGTCGCCGGCTTGCGTGCCGTGTACTAGCCCGGGAGCCATGTACGTTAAACTTATGTGTGTTCGTTTTGGCTCGATACTTTGTTGTCCTTGTCGATGCTGGTTGGTTTGGTTTGTTATGACTCTGCCTGGTGGCTTTATTTATAAAGTCAGGCTCCGGCCTTTTCTGTAAAAAAAAAGTTTTATGTGGTTCAGATAATGATTGTCCTTTGATGTTCTTCTGCACTACTATTCCTGTTGGATGTTAATGTAGTTTAAGTTTTGTTGTATTAACAGCATGGCCATTCTCATAGACATTAACTGTTCAGGTTTGGACCTCCTTGCTTTATGCAACTCCGTTTATTTTAGCTCTTCAGTACGAGGGTTTTTGGTTGTTTCTTCAGGTATGTTTGTCTTGCAAGATTTCAGTTAAAGATCGAGTATAGCAATTTCTCTGTGTCACCATTAATTTTAAATATTAAAACTTTGCACCCCGTCGGCACCGCATTCCTACAATAACTTTGTTGATACATGAAGTTCATTTACATATAAGCAGGGAATGTTCTCAAAGTTAATCTCAAAGATGCATACAATCATATAGTTCCTGGCTCAATCAAGTCAATCAATTTCATTAGAGTAGATATTTTAGTACAATTGCCTTCAGGTTAATCCTTTGATGGATGTGGGCAGATGTTGTAGCACCACATAGCTAACATTTTTTTCCTTAATGTGCATCTGTCACTGAGTTGGTCGGCATGCTAAAGTCATGCCGCAACGTGCGGGGAATCTTCTAGTTGAGATAAGTTAGGAAGACACTTTGAATACCCGGTGTCAAACTCTTCTGTTAGGGAGACCTTGCAAACATGTTACTCAATGAAGAGATGAACTACATCAAAAAGGATCTAAAAGAGATGAAGATCTAAGTAACAATGCCATGCGTTTGACTCATTCCATAAAATACAAAAAAAAAGATTACAGTTTTAGTATGAGATTATTTAATCTTAACTTGACAACCACACACACACACACTCCTAAACAAAATATGTTGCCGGAGCGCATCTGCACAGACCACTCAGCTAGTTTTAATAAACGTCGACAACCAAAATGCCCCTGCCTAATACTCTAACCTGTTTTTTTTCAAAAAAAATGGGGAAAAATTACCAAGATGCATGTGAGTAAAAGACCCTGGATAGATGGATCATGCCACCAGGAGCAGCACGAGCAAGCACGCCGAGGCAGCGGTGATGACGGAACGCGGCGTCACGAGCGGCGCGGAGTTGGGCAGATAGGGGTAGGAGTCGGGCGGCGGCATCTTGCACTCGTCGCCGTTGAAGTAGATCTTGCGCGGGAACGCCCATCCCTGGCTGAAGGTGAAGGTTCTATCATCCTTGCGCATGAGCACCTCCGACTGCACGTTGCCGAAGGGGCCGGCCTCCATGAGCAGGTCGTTGTAGAGCTTGAGGCCGTAGAACATGCCGGTGTCGTTGATGTTCCCGTAGGGGAGAAGGGGTTTGTACTGGAAGCTGAAGACCTCGGTGACGTTGTTGAGGTTGGGGTGCTGGGCGACGAGCGTCCACTGCGTGTAGTTCATGCGGTAGTTGAAGTTGGTGACGGCGATCTTGGCGCGCCAGTAGTCCTTGTAGTTGAGCTTGACGTGCCAGTGCACCCGGATGGGGCACATGTGGTTGGTGCACTGCAGCAGCTGCGCCCCGTCCTTCTTGGGCGTGTTCACCCCCGGGGTCAGCGCCCGCTTGGAGTCGCCCATGATGCACCCGTCGCTGTGGCTCTTGCCGCCGCGGCCGCCCATCCTCTTGTGGGCGCCGCAGCCGCACGCGCACTTGGCGCACGGCACGATGGTGCTGTTGTAGAAGGAGGAGAAGGAGACGCAGCAGGTCGGGTACCTGGACGCCAGCTGCTGCGAGTAGGTGCAGGTCACCGTCCACGTCATCAGCGCCTGCGTCTTGCGCCGGTGGTCGGCGCTCCAGTACACGGTGGAGGGGACGATGGTGGCCGGGCCGCAGGTGTAGCCGAGCCCGGGGCCCATGAGCGTGAAGTTCTTGGGCAGCTTCACGGTCTTGTTGGTGGTCCCGGCGAGCCCCACGGAGACCTGGAACGCCGAGAGCGAGCCGGCGGGGTCCTGGCCGTAGGCGGAGATGACGCCGCCACGGCAGCAGTTGGCGATCTGCTGGTTGTAGGGGACGCCGGGGAGGAGGTCCACGACGGAGGGCGTGTGCTTGCAGCAGTGCGGGATGCCACCCTTGAACTTGGAGCAGTCGCCCTGCTCGGTGGCTTGCGCTCCCACGATGGACCAGATCACCTCCTTCTTGGCCCACGACCACCCCAGCGTCCACCCGGGCGCCATGATCTGGCGGTACTGCTGGTAGTTGTTCATCGCCACCATGGCCACGTATCCGTCGGGCGTCCATGACTGGATATCCCACTTGATTGTAATGTTGCCTGTCGGGTCGAGGGGATCATAGGCAACTGCGACGGAGCAGGTGACCGCGAGGATCAGAGCCACAAGCATAGACTTGCGGAGCTCCTCCATGGTTGCACTCCCCTGCTAATGCTATTGCAAGAACAGCGCGCAGCAAGGTAGCTAGCTAGCACAAGTGATGGATGGATCGAGCTGATCGGCCTCGGAGGAAATGGCAGGCAATTAAAGGCCGTGCATCGGCGAAGAATAATAATACAGCAGTAAGAAGAAGCATCAACAACAAGCGAGATGGCATGTCACACCGTCGGTTGGGTTACTTAACAAGAACTCCATTGAATTAATCTGCGGGTGATGGCTCAGCACCACCTCCCTGCCAGTGATCGATCGATGTACACATACGTCTCACGTGTTCCTCTGCTTGCTCTCTGAAATCAGAATTAATCTCCTGGTGGTGTTGCGTCGTTGCTCTTGCGCACGTCCGCTGGCCGACCTGCCGCCAGCTGGTTGGTAGCTCGCCGCTGAAGCAACCGCGGTAGGCGAGATGGAAAAGGACGCGGGAGATCTCGGCTCAAAGCTGATGGGCCATGGCAACGGTATCATCTCGGCTTACTTCTTCTGACAACGACGGTGGACCGCTACTCGCCATCTTTCATTTACTAAGTAGTACTCCGTAGTATCTTAGACAACCCCTACTACACTACACATCATTAAATATGTACTGTATTTTGATGTGCATACACGCTTACACATCATTAAACTTGGTCTAGACTTCTACTCGTCGGATTTGCTACATTGCCCATTATTATCCGTCTGATCTGGTCATGAGAGTCTGTCTTCCTACCATGCAGAATGCATTCTGCACTCAATGACTCAAGTGATTTTAAATCCGAGCAAAATTAATTATAACATGTCCAATTCTCTTTTTAAGTTAAGACTTCTGTTTTTCCGTTTCTGCAGAAATTTCTCACATGGTTTACACCTTAAGAAATGAATTTATATTGAATACAACTTTGAGAAATTAAATCTACAATTCATGGAAACGCGCATGGTATCGCTAGTTATACAAATGTAACAATCACTATAAGCTTATAAAGAATCCACATAAATTGTACTCCCTCCGTTCCTAAATATAAGTCTTTTTAGACATTTCAAATGAAATGCAACATACGGATGTATGTAGACATATTTTAGAGTGTAGATTCACTCCTTTTGTTCCGTACGTAGTCATTTGGTGGAATCTCTATAAAGACTTATATTTAAGAACAGAGGGAGTATTGCATAAATAATAATAGTAATGGTGCAGAAAACTGGTCATAGGGCATCAATCTCCGCAGCACATGTTCCCTAGGAATTTTCAGCAAACTTTGCACAGTAGGAAGAATGCAATACCTGGCTGAACACAAATAACATGTTGAAAGATCCGAAATGAATTAAACATGCGAGATATAAGTGTATTAAATCAAATTAAATATTTCACTTGAGTGAAAGAAAATAGTAATGGTATAGAAACTAGGTATTTAAATCCACGCGGGCGGAGCAATATCCCGTATCTTGATTTGTCTAATTTTACCTTCAGCCTGAACATATGCTACTTCAGTACATCCATTCATATATAACCGATAGCAGTTTGTATCCCTAAACCTGATCTTAGAATTAGTATGGTTCAGTTTTAGCCTAGTTTTTGCTCTTACATATGTACAACTAAATTAGGCAAGCATTCAAAGTTCAAACATGACATTTGTTTCTAGAGCAACACCACGACATTCCTTAATTCCCAAGAATGAAGTCTACTGTATATTCAAAGACGTGCATGCATAGTCATCAACTCAACAGATATGCAGTTCTACTATTAGAGGGTATTCGTGTAGTTTTTTATTTTTTGGATTATGTGCTTCTCTAAAGTAGAGAGCTAACGATCCAAATCAAAATAACTTAATTTCCATTTAGAAGTTGCTTATGACACTACTACAGAACATAGTCATTCTAACTTTCTCGCCATATTTGATTAGAACATGACACTAGTAGTCCATCATTATGAACATCACAGCCAAAAAATCTTGCCTTGATGGCCGGGGTCACAAGAGTCACATCTCGATGGCCAGCGTCACAAGAGCCACATAGATGCCTGAGTGATAACCCCCAAGTAAGGACGTGGAAGTATTGAGTGTCAATACGGTGGCCGCATGCATCTCTCCGATGCAGAGGCCGGGGGATGGCCTCCTTTTTCAAAAAAATTGAGTGTCAATACCCCGGTAGGCTTTCAATCTTTCAAACTGTATACGTCACTCATACACCTTTCTATGCACTTAGTGCTAACGTTATCTATAATTTTAAAAGATAAGTGCAGGTACGGTAAACAAAGCGTGCAAGTAAATAAAAGTTCGGTACTAATTATTATTTTTAGAAAAGGAAAAAAAACTAAAATTTAAAGATGCAAGAAAGTAAAAAAAAAAGAGCAACTGTTTGTGGGTGCTCTTGATTGTGGAATTGTACCTAGGCAACCGTTACGATAATATGACCAGTGTAAATACTTGTTACAATTGATATTTGGGAGAGGTCTATACTTACATGCTGCAAAACCATGGACTCATATGTACTTACGATTCAATCTTTAGCAAACATCTGCAAACCATTAATAATTGAGGTAAAACCAACCATAGATTTAGGATGTGTTTGGATGGTGACCAAAAGCAATTATACCTTTTTTTGTCATAGCCAATATTTTTGCCTCTTGTTTAGATAGTTATTATTTTTTTAGCATTCCGACTCTAATTCTAGTTTATTTTTCTTGCCAACATTGGCCAAAAAATTGACAATCAAAACCTTAGGCAGTATTTGATCTATCAAAATTTTAAGGGGGTTGTCTTGGGCTCAAACCAAACACTCCCTTATTCCACATGTTATGCCTTTGTAGAAACTCATGGGTTGGTATCCTGTCACTTCGGCGTCCCATCGCTTAATCTTCATAAAACAACTAACCCTCAGGTGTGATCCCATATAAGTGTGCACCTAGATACTAGCACAAGAGGACACCACCTAATCTTCATAATACATTACTAACCCTCAGGCGTGATGCCATATAAGTGTGCACCTATATACTAGCACAGGAGGACAACACTGCACAGATACATATAGTTCATACCAACCATACTAGATGACCAACGCCGCAAGACAAAAGAAAGTACCCAAACGTAATGATAAATAATGCAATAGATAATAGGGTAATAAGTCATTGCATCACGCACCATGTCTTAGTAGTGGATTACAGAGGTTTTCCAATTAATGGTGACCCTACTAGGCAAAAGAAGAAGATGGTGATGGGGATGGTGGTGAAGTCGGCGGCGACGATGGTGGTTCCTCGACAATGTTCCGGTGTCCCTAGAAGATAGGATGGTAGAGCCCCCCCCCCCCCCCCCCCCCCCCCAATCAGTATTTTTTGGCCTCCCATAGGCGGGAAGGGTTCCCCATATAGTTTTTCAGGGCCATGATTGTGGAGGAGGAGAGCCTCCTTCAAGATTGGATCGAACTTATAGGACAACCTTTTCTGGATATCGTTTCCCGCCTCTCGTCACCGTTTTATAATTTGCCTCGGATTAGTAACTCCAAAACTGAAAAGTAGGGTCAAAAAAGTAGGCCAAAGGCATCCCAAGGGGAGTGTCGTGGCTCTAGAAGGTTCTCCTTTGGCTGCAAGATTGGACATGAAGAATTATCATTTCCCTATTTTTCTAGATTAACCGGAGTGGCCGATGCACATGAGAGGGCACATAGGGAAACCAAGAGGTTGGCGAAGAAGATGACATAGAGGGAGCTATAATGACAATAGTGTGGTAGAGTTTGACGCCGAGCCATCGACAAAATCGCTACCACCCTCTGAGCTACCACTTTTGATCGCCACCATCACTGGGGAATAAGCCGTCGGAGCTACTTTCACAACCATTTGGAGGAGGGAGAGCCCCCGCTGACACCGTCAGAAGAAGTAAAGGAGGCCACCCCCAGCAAGAACATCCACCACCAAGATATTCAAGAGGGAGTCAATGTCATCACCACCAAATATGCTGGTGAAGGGCATGTCAATGTGCACCATCTGATCCGTGATGTCGAGGATGAGAGTGTAGGGGTGTTGGCGCTCTTGACTCCCCACAAGATATGGTGGAAGTCATAGTTGGCGGCGGTGGGTATGAAAGGCGGAGAGCCTTAGAGCACCCTCGCCCTACCGGCCCATGATTCATGTTGTTGGGCATCACCGCTACCACTTTGCATCACCACAGCCCACGATGGCTTCGTGTGGATCGACACCGCATTTGAGCGGACAAACGCAATGTGTGCGATGCCATGCTCCAAGACCACCTCTGAGTATGCGCGTCCTACACCGACCTCTAGTTCATTGTTGACGCGCTGACCCTACCCTAGCAGTAGGCCAAGGCAACATTGTGTTCTCCACCTCGCTTTCATCAACTTTGTGAGTTGTTCCATGTCCGGGGGGGGGGGGCAACTCTTCTGGAAAGTGATCGTCTAGTGTCCAGCGTGCGCAGGATAGGGAGATTTGGGCGACTTCATTGTGGGGACTCCCTCTTCTTCATGGTACACACCTCGATGACACCGCCTTTTATTCCATGATGTCAAGGTCTCAGGAAGAGGCCATAAGAGCAAAAAGGTGGTGGTGTGGAAGATGAAAAAATAGAGGAGATGTAGGAGGGGAATATGGATCGTTGGTTCCCTATTACCAGACGAGAAACAAAAAAACATCTATAACATGCATGCACACCTCGCCAAAACATCATAGGGGGGAACAGATTTATCATCTTATGCCAAGAGGTAGGCGCCTTAGAATTGATAATATTCAAACGTGTTGTGATTGCGTCACGACTGAGGCCACAGTCGACGTGGGTGGGAAGGAGGATAAGTGGCAACACAGATGTGATGTCATGTATAGAAATAAAGGGTGTGGTCCTATTGGAGTATTGAGTCATGGTTATTGGGTTAGGAGAGTGATATTTTTCTCACCCATTGCAACGCACGGGCTCTTTTGCTATCATCCCGCAGTCCAGTTTTAAGTCTGCTTTTCACTTTTTAGAAAACTCACTAATATTCCTGGTAATTAATCGACATGTAGGCCAGTTTTAACTCAGATTTTTGCTTTTGCAGGAAACCCCCCTAATATTTGGATTAATCAACCTGCAATGCATATCGAATGCTTTTTAAAAATGTCCATATCTTTTAAACCATAACTCTAAATTTAACATGCTATATATGGAATTGAAGGAAATATGCCCTAGAGGCAATAATAAAGTTGTTATTTTATATTTCCTTATATCATGATAAATGTTTATTATTCATGCTAGAATTGTATTAACCGAAAACTTGATACATGTGTGGATACATAGACAAAACAATGTGTCCCTAGTAAGCCTCTAGTAGACTAGCTCGTTAACCAAAGATGGTTAAGTTGCCTGACCATAGACATGTGTTGTCATGAACGGGATCACATCATTAGGAGAATGATGTGATGGACAAGACCCATCCATTAGCTTAGCATAATGATCGATAAGTTTATTGCTATTGCTTTCTTCATGACTTATACATATTCCTCTGACTATGAGATTATGCAACTCCCGAATACCGGAGGAACACCTTGTGTGCTATCAAATGTCACAACGTAACTAGGTGATTATAAAGAAGCTCCACAAATGTCTCCAAAGGTGTTTGTTGGGTTGGAATAGATCGAGGTTAGGATTTGTCACTCCGAGTTTCGGAGAGATATCTCTGGGCCCTCTCGGTAATGCACATCACGATAAGCCTTGCAAGCAATGTGACTAATGAGTTAGTTACGGGATGATGCTTTACGGAACGAGTAAAGAGACTTGCCGGTAACGAGATTGAACTAGGTATGATGATACCGACGATCGAATCTCGGGCAAGTAACATACCGATGACAAAGGAATAACGTATGTTGTTATTGCAGGTTGACCAACAAAGATCTTCGTAGAATATGTAGGAACCAATATGAGCATCCAGGTTCCGCTATTGGTTATTGACCGAAGATGTGTCTCGGTCATGTCTACATAGTTCTCGAACTCGTAAGGTCCGCACGCTTAACGTTCGATGACGATTTGTATTATGAGTTATGTGTTTTGGTGACCGAAGTTTGTTTGGAGTCCCGGATGAGATCACGGACATGACGAGGAGTCCCAAAATGGTCGAGAGATAAAGATTTATATATTGGAAGGTAGTATTCAGACATCGGAATGGTTTCAAGTGGTTCGGGTATTTTACCGGAGTATCGAGGGGTTACCGAAACCCCCCGAGGAATTATCGGGCCTTCATGGGCCTTAGTGGAGAGAGAGGGGAGGCCGTAACGGGTGTCCGCTCCCCCCATGGACTCTGAATTGGACTAGGGGAGGGGGCGGCGCCCCCCTTTCCCTCT
Organism: Triticum urartu; assembly: GCF_003073215.2. Lineage (NCBI taxonomy): Eukaryota > Viridiplantae > Streptophyta > Magnoliopsida > Poales > Poaceae > Triticum > Triticum urartu. Next base: position 134,517,242 of record NC_053026.1, read on the forward strand.
CCCTCTCCTTCCTTTTCCCCTCCGGTAAGAAAGGAAAAGGGGGGAGGCGGATCCTACTAGGAGTGGAGTCCTAGTAGGACTCCCCCCATGGCGCGCCCCTCCCAGTCAGCCGCCGCCTCCTCCCCTCCTTTATATACGGGGTTAGGGGGGCACCCCATAGCACAACAATTGTTCTCTTAGCCGCGTGTGGTGCCCCCCTCCACAGTTTACTCCTCCGGTCATATCGTCGTAGTGCTTAGGCGAAGCCCTGCCGGATCACATCACCATCACCATCACCATGCCATCATGCTGACGGAACTCTCCCTCGACCCTCTGCTATATCAAGATTTCGAGGGACGTCATCGAGCTGAATGTGTGCTGGACTCGGAGGTGTCGTACATTCGGTACTTGATCGGTTGGATTGCGAAGACGTTCGACTACATGAACCGCATTAGCCTAATGCTTCCGCTTTCGGTCTACGAGGGTACGTGGACACACTCTCCCCCTCTCGTTCCTATGCATCTCCTAGATAGATCTTGCGTGATCGTAGGATTTTTTTTGAAATTGCATGCTACGTTCCCCAACAGTGGTATCCAAGCCAGGTCTATGCGTAGATGATATGCACGAGTAGAACACAAAGAGTTGTGGGCGACAATAGTCATACTGCTTACCACCAAAATCTTATTTTGATTCGGCGGTATTGTTGGATGAAGCGGCCCGGACCAACCTTACATGACCATGTTCATAAGACTGGTTCCACCGACATACATGCAACTTGTTTTGCATAAAGGTGGTTGGCGGGTGTATGTTTCTCCAACTTTAGTTGAATCGAATTTGACTACGACCGGTCCTTGTTGAAGGTTAAATCAGCACACTTGACGAAAAATCGTTGTGGTTTTGATGCGTAGGTAAGAATGGTTCTTGCTAGAAGCCTGTAGCAGCCATGTAAAACTTGCAACAACAAAGTAGAGGACGTCTAACTTGTTTTTTGTAGGGCATGTTGTGATGTGATTGGTCAAGACATGATGTGATATAATTTGTTGTATGAGGTGATCATGTTTTGTAGAAGTTATTGGCAACTGGCAGGAGCCTTATGGTTGTCGCTTTATTGTATGAAATGCAATCACCATGTAATTGCTTTACTTTATCACTATGCGGTAGCGATAGTTGTGGAAGCAATAGTTGGTGAGACGACAATGACGCTACGATGGAGATCAAGGTGTCAAGCTGGTGACGATGGAGATCATGATGGTGCTTTGGAGATGGAGATCAAAGGCACAAGATGATGATGGCCATATCATGTCATATATTTTGCTTGAATGTGATGTTTATCTTTTATGCATCTTATTTTGCTTAGTACGGCGGTAGAATTATACAATGATCCCTCACTAAATTTCAAGGTATAAGTGTTCTCCCTGAGTATGCACCATTGCGACAGTTCATCATGCCGAGACACCATGTGATCATCGGGTGTGATAAGCTCTACGTTCACATACAACGGGTGCAAGATAGTTTTGCACATGCAGAATACTCATGTTAAAATTGACGAGCCTAGCATACGCAGATATGGCCTCGAAACACTGAGACCGAAAGGTCGAACGTGAATCATATAGTAGATATGATCAACATAGAGACGTTCACCATTGAAAACTACTCCATCTCACGTGATGATCGGACATGGTTTAGTTGATATGGATCACGTGATCATTCAGATGACTAGAGGGATGTCTATCTAAGTGGGAGTTCTTAAGTAATATGATTAATTGAACTTTAATTTATCATGAACTTAGTCCTCATAGTTTTTGCATATCTATGTTGTTGTAGATCAATGTCCCGTGCTACCGTTCCCTTGAATTTTAATGCGTTCCTAGAGAAAGCTAAGTTGAAAGATGATGGTAGCAATTACACGGACTGGGTCCGTAACTTGAGGATTATCCTCATTGTTGCATAGAAGAATTACCTCCTGGAAGCACCGCTAGGTGTAAGGCCCGCTATAGGAGCAACTCTGGACATTATGAATGTCTGGCAGACTAAAGCTGATGACTACTCGATAGTTCAGTGTGCCATGCTTTACGGCTTAGAATCAGGACTTCAAAGCCGTTTTGAGCTTCATGGAGCATATGAGATGTTACAAGAGTTGAAGTTAATATTTCAAGCAAATGCCCGAGTTGAGAGATATGAAGTCTCCAACAAGTTCTATAGCTGCAAGATGGAGGAGAATAGTTATGTCAGTGAACACATACTCAGAATTTCTGGGTACCATAACCACTTGACTCAGCTGGGAGATAATCTTCTTGATGATAGTGTCATTGACAAAGTTCTTCAATCACTACCACCAAGCTATAAAGGCTTTGTGATGAACTATAATATGCAAGGGATGGAAAAGACAATTCCTGAGCTCTTCGTGACACTAAAGGCTGCGGAGGTAGAAATCAAGAAGGAGCATCAAGTGTTGATGGTTAACAAGACCACTAGTTTCAAGAAAGATGGCAAAGGGAAGAAGGGGAACTTCAAGAAGAATAGAAAGCAAGTTGCTGCTCCTGTGAAGAAGCCGAAGTCTGGACCTAAGCCTGAAACTGAGTGCTTCTACTACAGAGGGACTGGTCACTAGAAGCGGAACTGCCCCAAGTATTTGGCGGATAAGAAGGATGACAAAGTGAAAGGTATATTTGATATACATTTTATTGATGTGTACCTTACAAATGCTCATAGTAGCGCCTGGGTATTTGTTACTGGTTATGTTGCTCATATTTGCAACTCGAAACAGGGGCTACGGATTAAACAAAGATTGGCTAAGGACGAGGTGACGATGCGCGTTGGAAATGGTTCCAAGGTCGATGTGATCGCCGTCGGCACGCTACCTCTACATCTACCTTCGAGATTAGTTTTAGAACTGAATAATTGTTATTTGGTACCATCGTTGAGCATGAACATTATATCTGGATCTTGTTTGATGTGAGACAATTATTCGTTTAAATCAGAGAATAATGGTTGTTCTATTTATATGAGTAATATCTTTTATGGTCATGCACCTTTGATGAGTGGTCTATTTTTGTTGAATCTCGATCGTAGTGATACACATATTCATAATATTGAAGCCAAAAGATGCAAAGTTAATAATGATAGTGGAACTAATTTGTGGCACTGCCATTTAGGTCATATTGGTGTAAAGCGCATGAAGAAACTCCATGCTGATGAGCTTTTGGAATCACTTGATGCTTGCGAACCATGCCTCATGGGCAAGATGACTAAGACTCCGTTCTCCGGAAGAATGGAGCGAGCCACTAACTTATTGGAAATAATACATATGGATGTATGCGGTCCGATGAGTATTAAGGCTCACGGCGGGTATCGTTATTTTCTGACCTTCACAGATGACTTGAGTAGATATGGGTATATCAACATAATGAAACATAAGTCTGAAACATTTGAAAAGTTCAAATAATTTTAGAGTGAAGTGGAAAATCATCGTAACAAGAAAATAAAGTTTCTGTTATCTGATCGTGGAGGCGAATATTTGAGTTACGAGTTTGGTCTTCATTTGAAACAATGTGGAATAGTTTCGCAACTCACGCCACCTGGAACACCAGAGCGTAATGGTATGTCCGAACGTCGTAACCGTACTTTATTAGATATGGTGCGATCTATGATGTCTCTTACCGATTTACCACTTTTGGTTTGGGGTTATGCTTTAGAGGCGGCTGCATTCATGTTAAATAGGGCACCATCTAAATTCGTTGATACAACACCATATGAACTGTGGTTTGGCAAGAGACCTAAGCTGTCATTTCTTAGAGTTTGAGGTTGCGATGCTTATGTGAAAAAGCTTCAACGTGATAAGATCGAACCCAAATCAGAGAAATGTGTCTTCATAGGATACCCAAAGGAAACTGTTGGGTACACCTTCTATCACAGATCCGAAGGCTAGATATTCATTGCTAAGAATGGATCCTTTCTAGAGAAGGAGTTTCTCTTGAAAGAAGTGAGTGGGAGGAAAGTAAAACTTAATGAGGTAGTTGTACCTTCTTGGAAAGTAGTTCATCAATCAGTTCCAGTGATGCCTACACCAATTAGTGGGGAACACTGGTACCGCGACATCCTAATCAAATGGTTTAAAACCCCTTTCCGCGACGGCATTTGGAACCGTCGCCAAGTGAGTGTGGGCGATAGGGGGGTCCTTCCCACATGACCCAGAAATCGTTGGGGATAGGCCCTCGTGGGACCCAGGCTGGGGCCGTGTGCAATCGGGTGAGGCATGGAAACCCAATCATTTCCGTAGGTATGTACATCCCACACGGTGAATCCCAGAAATCATTTTCGTAGGTATGTACATCCCACGCGGTGAATCTAGAAATCATTTCTGTAGGTATGTACATCCCACACGGTGAATCCCAGAAATGATTTCCGTAGGTATGTACATCCCCACGGTGAATCCCAGAAAATCATTTCCGTAGGTATGTACATCCCACATAGTTCTTTGTGTGGAAACGTTTATGCAAGGTGGCCTAACGCAAACAGTTCACTGCCGGAAGCCGTGTGTGATTGTTAGTTGATCGAACATGCCTACTTTCTAGAAATCGTGCGGGTTGTTTGAGTTCATCGCCCATGGTGATGTCTGAGTAACCGTTTGCAATAGAAAACCCTAGTAAGCAGCAGTGAAGGTTTGAAGTTGGAAAGCAAGGAGGAACACTGGAAATGTGGCTTTTGGTAGGAGGGAGGGGGCAGGGAGATAGATATTTCCGCGGTGGCAAAAAAAATTCGCTCGTTGCCGCGAGAAATGAAGGAAATATGCCCTAGAGGCAATAATAAAGTTATTGTTTATTTCCTTATTTCATGATAAATGTTTATTATTCATGCTAGAATTGTATTAACCGGAAACATAATACATGTGTGAATACATAGACAAACATAGTGTCACTAGTATGCATCTACTTGACTAGCTCATTAATCAAAGATGGTTAAGTTTGCTAACCATAGACATGAGTTGTCATTTGATTAATGGGATCACATCATTAGGAGAATGATGTGATTGACTTGACCCATTCTGTTAGCTTAGCACTTGATCGTTTAGTATGTTGTTATTGCTTTCTTCATGACTTATACATGTTCCTATGACTATGAGATTATGCAACTCCCGTTTACCGGAGGAACACTTTGTATGCTACCAAATGTCACAACGTAACTGGGTGATTATAAAGGTTATCTACAGGTGTTTCCGAAGGTAATTGTTGAGTTGGCGTATTTCGAGATTAGGATTTGTCACTCCGATCGTCAGAGAAGTATCTCTGGGCCCACTCGGTAATACACATCACTATAAGCCTTGCAAGCATTGTAACTAATGAGTTAGTTACGGGATGATGTATTACGGAACGAGTAAAGAGACTTGCTGGTAACGAGATTAAACTAGGTATTGAGATATCGACGATCGAATCTCGGGCAAGTAACATACCAATGACAAAGGGAACAACGTATGTTGTTATGCGGTTTGACTGATAAAGATCTTCGTATAATATGTAGGAGCCAATATGAGCATCCAGGTTCCGCTATTGGTTATTGACCGGAGACGTGTCTCGGTCATGTCTACATAGTTCTCGAACCCGTAAGATCCGCACGCTTAACGTTCGATGACGATTTGTATTATGAGTTTATGTGTTTTGATGTACCGAAGGTAGTTCGGAGTCCCGGATGAGATCGAGGACATGCCGAGGAGTCTCAAAATGGTCGAGACATAAAGATCGATATATTGGACGACTATATTCGGACAGCGGAAAGGTTCTGAGTGATTCGGGTATTTTTCGGAGTACCGGAGAGTTACAGGAATTCGCCGGGGAGTTTATGGGCCTTATTGGGCTTTCGGGGAAAGAGAGAGGAGAGGCTGCGCCCCCCCCAATGCTTAGTCCGAATTGGACTAGGGGGAGGGGCGGCGCCCCCTCCTTCCTTCTCTTCTCTTTTCCATTTCCTTCTCTCCTACTCCTACTACTTGGAAGGGCTCCTAGCTCTACTAGGAAAGGGGAGTCCTACTCCCGGTGAGAGTAGGAATCCCCTAGGGCGCGCCATAGAGAGGGCCGGACCTCTCCCTCCTCCACTCCTTTATATACGGGGAGGGAGGCACCCCTTGGAGACACAACAATTGATCTCTTGATCTCTTAGCCGTGTGCGGTGCCCCCCTCCACCATATTCCACCTCGATCATATCATATCGGTGCTTAGGAGGTGCCGTACGTTCGGTACTTGGATCGGTCGGATTGTGAAGACGTACGACTACATCAACCGCGTTGTCATAACGCTTCCGCTTTCGGTCTACGAGGGTACGTGGACACACTCTCCCCTCTCATTGCTATGCATCACCATGATCTCTCGTCTGCGTAGGAATTTTTTTGAAGTTACTACATTCCCCAACAGTGGCATCCGAGCCTAGTTTTATGCGTAGATGTTATATGCACAAGTAGAACACAAGTGAGTTGTGGGCGATATAAGTCATACTGCTTACCAGCATGTCATACTTTGGTTCGGCGGTATTGTTGGATGAAGCAGCCCAGACCGACATTACGCGTACGCTTACGCGAGACTGGTTCTACCGACGTGCTTTGCACACAGGTGGCTGGCGGGTGTCTATTTCTCCAACTTTAGTTGAACCAAGTGTGGCAACGCCCGGTCCTTGAGAAGGTTAAAACATCACTAACTTGACAAACTATCGTTGTGGTTTTGATGCGTAGGTAAGAATGGTTCTTGCTCAGCCCATAGCAGCCACGTAAAACTTGCAACAACAAAGTAGAAGACGTCTAACTTGTTTTTGCAGGGCATGTTGTGATGTGATATGGTCAAGGCATGATGCTATATTTTATTGTATGAGATGATCATGTTTGTAACCGAGTTATCAGCAACTGGCAGGAGCCATATGGTTGTCGCTTTATTGTATGCAATACAATCGCCCTATAATTCTTTACTTTATCACTAAGCGGTAGAGATAGTCATAGAAGCATAAGTTGGTGAGACGACAACGATGCTACGATGGATATCAAAGTGTCGCACCGGTGACAATGGTGATCATGATGGTGCTTCGGAGATGAAGATCACAAGCACAAGATGATGATGGCCATATCATATCACTTATATTGATTGCATGTGATGTTTATCTTTTATGAATCTTATCTTGCTTTGATTGACGGTAGCATTATAAGATGATCTCTCACTAAATTATCAAAGTATAAGTGTTCTCCCTGAGTATGCACCGTTGCGAAAGTTCTTCGTGCTGAGACACCACGTGATGATCGGGTGTGATAAGCTCTACGTTCAAATACAACGGGTGCAAAATAGTTGCACACGCGGAATACTCAGGTTAAACTTGACGAGCCTAGCATATGCAGATATGGCCTCGAAACACTGAGACCGAATGGTTGAGCGTGAATCATATAGTAGATATGATCAACATAGTGATGTTCACCATTGAAAACTACTCCATCTTACGTGATGATTGGACATGGTTTAGTTGATTTGGATCATGTGATCATTTAGATGACTAGAGGGATGTCTATCTAAGTGGGAGTTCTTAAGTAATATGATTAAATTGAACTTTAATTTATCATGAACTTAGTCCTGATAGTACTAGCATATCTATGTTGTAGATCAATAGCTCGCGTTTAGCTCCCATGTTTTATTTTTGATATGTTCCTAGAGAAAACTAAGTTGAAAGATGTTAGTAGCAATGATGCGGATTGGATCCGTGATCTGAGGATTATCCTCATTGCTGCACAGAAGTATTATGTCCTTGATGCACCGCTAGGTGATAGAACTATTGCAGGAGCAGATGCAGACATTATGAACGTTTTGAAAAAAGCTCAGTATGATGACTACTTGATAGTTTAGTGCACCATGCTTTACGTCTTAGAACCGGGACTTCAAAAATGTTTTGAACACCATGGAGCATATCAGATGTTCCAAGAGTTGAAACTGGTATTTCATACTCATGCCCGTGTCGAGAGGTATGAGACCTCTGACAGTACTTTGCCTACAAGATGGAGGAGAATAGCTCAACCAGTGAGCATGTGCTCAGATTGTCTGGGTACTACAATTGCTTGAATCAAGTGGGAGTTAATCTTCCAGATAAGATAGTAATTGACAAAATTCTCTAGTCACTATCACCAAGTTACTAGAACTTCGTGATGAACTATAATATGCAAGGGATAACGGAAACGATTCCCAAGCTCTTCGTGATGCTGAAATCGATGAAGGTAGAAATCAAGAAAAGCATCAAGTGTTGATGGTTGACAAGACCACTAGTTTCAAGACAAGGGAAAAGGGAAGAAGGGGAACTTCAAGAAGAACGGCAAGCAAGTTGCTGCTCATGATAATAAGCCCAAGTCTAGACCTAAGCCTGAGACTAAGTGCTTCTACTGCAAAGGAAATGGTCACTGGAAGGAGAAATGCCCCAAGTATTTGGCGGATAAGAAGGATGGAAAAGTGAACAAAGGTATATTTGATATACATGTTATTAATGTGTACTTTACTAGTGTTTATAGCAATCCCTTAGGATTTGATACTAGTTCAGTTGCTAAAGATTAGTAACTCGAAATAGGAGTTGCAGAATGAACATAGACTAGTTAAGGGTGAAGTGACCATGTGTATTGGAAGTGGTTCCAAGAATGATATGATCATCATCGCACACTCCCTAAACTTTCGGGATTATTGTTGAACCTAAATAAGTGTTATTTGTTGTTTGCGTTGAGCATGAATATGATTTGATCATGTTTATTGCAATACGGTTATTCATTTAAGTTAGAGAATAATTGTTATTCTGTTTACATGAATAAAACCTTCTGTGGTTATACACCCAATAAAAATGGTTTGTTGAATCTCGATCGTAGTGACACCCATATTCATAATATTGAAGCCAAAAGATGCAAAGTTGATAATGATAGTGCAACTTATTTGTGTCACTGTCGTTTAGGTCATATTGGTGTAAAGCGCATGAAGAAAATCTATGCTGATGGGCTTTTGGAATCAGTTGATTATGAATCAATTGATGCTTGCGAACCATGCCTCATGGGTAACGATGACTAAGACTCCATTATCAAGAACAATGGAGCGAGCAACTGACTTATTGGATATAATACATACTGATGTATGAGGTCCAATGAGTATTGAGGCTCGCGGCGGGTATCGTTATTTTCTGACCTTCACAGATGATTTGAGAAGATATGGGTATATCTACTTGAAGAAACATAAGTCTTAAACATTTGAAAAGTTCAAAGAATTTCAGAGTGAAGTGGAAAATCATCGTAATAAGAAAATAAAGTTTCTACGATCTGATCGTAGAGGCGAATATTTGAGTTACGAGTTTGGTCTTCAATTAAAACAATGTGGAATAGTTTCACAAACTCATGCCACCTGGAACACCACAGCGTAATGGTGTGTCCGAACGTCATAACCGTACTATATTTGATATAGTGCAATCTATGATGTCTCTTACCGATTTACCACTATCGTTTTGGGGTTATGCATTAGAGACAGCTGCACTCACATTAAAAAGGGAACCATCTAAATCCGTTGAGACGACACCGTATGAACTCTGGTTTAGCAAGAAACCTAAGCTGTCGTTTCTTAAAGTTTGGGGTTGCGATGCTTATGTGAAAAAGTTTCATCTTGATAAGCTCAAACCCAAGTCAGAGAAGTGCGTCTTCATAGGATACCCAAAAGTAACTGTTGGGTACACCTACTATCATAGATCCAAAGGCAAGATATTTGTTGCTGAGAATGGATCCTTTCTAGAGAAGGAGTTTCTCTCGAAAGAAGTGAGTGGGAGGAAAGTAGAACTTGATGAGTTAATTGTACATGCTCCCTTATTGGAAAGTAGTTCATCACAAAAATTTGTTTCTGTGACTCCTACACCAATTAGTGACGAAGCTAATGATGATAATCATGTAACTTCAGATCAAGTTACTACCGAACCTCGTAGGTCAACCAGAGTGAGATCCGCACCAGATTGGTACGGTAATCCTGTTCTGGAGGTCATGTTAATTGACCATGACGAACCTACGAACTATGAGGAAATGATGATGAGCCCAGATTCCGTGAAATGGCTTGAGGCCATGAAATCTGAGATGGGATCCATGTATGAGAACAAAGTGTGGACTTTGGTTGACTTGCCCGATGATCGGCAAGCCATAGAAAATAAATGGATCTTCAAGAGGAAGGCGGACACTGTTAGTAGTGTTACTATCTACAAAGCTAGACTTGTCGAAAAAAGGTTTTGACAAAGTTCAAGGTGTTGACTACGATGAGATTTTCTCACTCGTAGCGATACTTAAGTCTGTCCGAATCATGTTAGCAAATTGCCACATTTTATGAAATCTGGCAAATGGATGTCAAAACTACATTCCTTAATGGATTTCTTAAAGAAGAGTTGTATATGATGCAACCAGAAGGTTTTGTCGATCCTAAAGTTGCTAACAAAATGTGCAAGCTCCAGCGATCCATCTATGGACTGGTGCAAGCATCTCACAGTTGGAATATATGCTTTGATGAGTTGATCAAAGCATATAGTTTTATACAGACTTGTGGTGAAGCCTGTATTTACAAGAAAGTGAGTGGGAGCACTACAACATTTCTGATAAATATATGTGAATGACATATTGTTGATCAGAAATAATGTAGAATTTTCTGGAAAGCATAAAGGAGTATTTGAAAGGAGTTTTTCAAATAAAGACCTCGGTGAAGATACTTACATATTGAGCATCAAGATCTATAGAGATAGATCAAGACGCTTGATAAGTTTTTTTTCAATGAGTACACACCTTGACAAGATTTTGAAGTAGTTCAAAATGGAACAGTCAAAGAAAGAGTTCTTACCTGTGTTACAAGGTGTGAAATTGAGTAAGACTCAAAGCCCGACCATGGCAGAAGATAGAAAAAGAATGAAAGTCATTCCCTATGCCTCAGCCATAGTTTCTATAAAGTATGCCATGTTGTGTACCAGATCTATTGTATACCCTACACTGAGTTTAGGAAGGGAGTACAATAGTGATCTAGGAGTACAACACTGGACAACGGTCAAAATTATCCTTAGTGGAATAAGGATATGTTTCTCGATTATGGAGGTGACAAAAGGTTCGTCGTAAAGGGTTACGTCGATGCAAATTTTGACACTGATCCAGATGACTCTAAGTCTCAATCTGGATACATTTTGAAAGTGGGAGCAATTAGCTAGAGTAGCTCTGTGCAGAGCATTATTGACATAGAAATTTGCAAAATACATACGGATCTGAATGTGGCAGACCCGTAGACTAAACTTATCTCACAAGAAAAACATGATCACACCTTAGTACTCTTTGGGTGTTAATCACATAGCGATGTGAACTAGACTATTGACTCTAGTAAACCCTTTGGGTGTTGGTCACATGACGATGTGAACTATGGGTGTTAATCACATGGTGATGTGAACTATTGATGTTAAATCACATGGCGATGTGAACTAGATTATTGACTCTAGTGCAAGTGGGAGACTGAAGGAAATATGCCCTAGAGGCAATAATAAAGTTATTATTTATTTCCTTATTTCATGATAAATGTTTATTATTCATGCTAGAATTGTATTAACCCGAAACATAATACATGTGTGAATACATAGACAAACATAGTGTCACTAGTATGCCTCTACTTCACTAGCTCGTTAATCAAAGATGGTTAAGTTTCCTAACCATAGACATGAGTTGTCATTTGATTAACGGGATCACATCATTAGGAGAATGATGTGATTGACTTGACCCATTTCGTTAGCTTAGCACTTGATCGTTTAGTATGTTGTTATTGATTTCTTCATGACTTATACATGTTCCTATGACTATGAGATTATGCAACTCCCGTTTACCGCAGGAACACTTTGTATGCTACCAAACGTCACAACGTAACTGGGTGATTATAAAGGTGCTCTACAGGTGTTTCCGGAGGTACTTGTTGAGTTGGTGTATTTCGAGATTAGGATTTGTCACTCCGATCGTCGGAGAAGTATCTCTGGGCCCACTCGGTAATACACATCACTATAAGCCTTGCAAGCATTGTAACTAATGAGTTAGTTGCGGGATGATGTATTACGGAACGAGTAAAGAGACTTGCCGGTAACGAGATTGAACTAGGTATTGAGATACCGACGATCGAATCTCGGGCCAGTAACGTACCGATGAAAAAGGGGACAACATATGTTGTTATGCGGTTTGACCAATAAAGATCTTCGTAGAATATGTAGGAGCCAATGTGAGTATCCAGGTTCTGCTATTGGTTATTAATCGGAGACGTGTCTCAGTCATGTCTGCATAGTTCTCGAACCCGTAGGGTCCGCACGCTTAATGTTCGGTGACGATTTGTATTATGAGTTTATGTGTTTTGATGTACTGAAGGTAGTTCGGAGTCACAGATGAGATCGGGGACATGACGAGGAGTCTCGAAATGGTCGAGACGTAAAGATTGATATATTGGACGACTATATTCGGACATTGGAAAGGTTACATGTGATTCGGGTATTTTTCGGAGTATCGGAGAGTTACGGGAATTCGCCGGGGAGTTTATGGGCCTTATTGGGCTTTAGGGAAAAGAGAGAGGAGAGGCTGCGCCCCCCAATGCTTAGTCCGAATTGGACTAGGGGGGAGGGGCGGTGCCCCCTCCTTCCTTCTCTTCTCTTTTCCCTTTCCTTCTCTCCTATTCCTACTACTTGGAAGGGCTCCTAGTTCTACTAGGAAAGGGAGAATCCTACTCCCGGTGGGAGTAGGACTCCCCTAGGGCGTGCCATAGATAGGGCCGGACCTCCCCCTCCTCCACTCCTTTATATACGGGGACGGAGGCACCCCTTGGAGACACAACAATTGATCTCTTGATCTCTTAGCCGTGTGTGGTGCCCCCTCCACCATATTCCACCTCGATCATATCATAGTGGTGCTTAGGAGGTGTCGTACATTCGGTACTTGGATTGGTCGGATCATGAAGACATACAACTACATCAACCACGTTGTCATAACGTTTCCGCTTTCGGTCTACGAGGGTACGTGGACACACTCTCCCCTCTCGTTTCTATGCATCACCATGATCTTGCGTGTGCATAGAATTTTTTTTGAAATTACTATGTTTCCCAACAAGAAACTGGCGCGCAAGTGTGGTTCAAGCGGGGGCGGTGGACTATAGACGACGAAGCTTCCTCTGTAATCCAGACAAGACGGTGCGCCAAGATATTTTATATCGCATCCCACATGATTCTTTCTAGTAAACTGTTTGTGGTATACCTGATTTTTTCATTATGTTTTGAAAGACAAAATAGTGTTACGGAGGGAAAGGATGCTGTTTGAATTGCTAGAATATTTACGTACAGTGAACATGCAACTAGTACATGAGTGTCACGTTTAAATTTGGAATTATTCCGAGTTCGTTTGGTATTTTTATGCATTAATTGAGTTTCTGGGCATTTAATGTGCATAATTCAAATTTGAACTACAAGCACATGCTCCAATGCACCAAAGTTTGCTGAAAAATCACATGTGTGTCTTTGGGTGAATTTATAGGTCCCATGCAAGAAATGGGAATAAAATTCAAACATCTGGGTGTCGTGGCTCGGCCGGAATGATTGAGAAATTTAATTTTTTTAATTCCTGTAAATCCAAAACACGGCTGAAAATCATGAAACTTGGCATGGTGTCATGACATGGCACCAACATGCTGCAGTAAATTTTTTGGCTGAATTGGGACAAGTTTTGGTGTAAGCTTCTTGCAAACCGGAGCTTCCCTCAAGAATGCTCTTAGTTCTGAGAGGGAACGTGTCAGCTCCGTGTGCGAAACGACATACGTACACTGCCTTCTCCCGCCTTAATTTTTTTACACAGGCAGGTTAGACCAAATAGAAGTATCGTGCTAAATTTTGGAATTATTCTGGGTTCGTTTGGCCTTTTTTATACATTAATTGAGTTTCTACACATTCAATGTGTATAATTCAAATTTGAACTAGAAGCACGTGCTCCAATGCACCAAAGTTGTTTGAAAAATCACATGTATGTCCTTGGGTGAATTTCTATGTCCAATGCAAGAGATGGGAGTGAAATACAAATATCTGGGCGTCGTGGCTCGGCCGAAAAGATTGAGAAACTTGGTTTTTTAATTCCTATAATTCCAAAAAACGCTTGAAAATCATGAAACTTAGCATGGTCTCATGACATGGCACCAACATGCTACGGTAATTTTTTTGGCCGAATTGGGACAAGCTTTGGTGTAGGCTTCTTGCAAACCGGAGCTTCCCTCAAGAAGGCTCGTGGTTCCGAGAGGGAACGTGTCACCTCCGTGTGCGAAACGACATACGTACACAGCCTTCTCCCGCCTTAATTTTTTACACAGCCATATTAGACCAAATAGAAGTACCATGCTAAATTTTGGAATTATTCTGGGTTCGTTTGGCCTTTTTTATACATTAATTGAGTTTCTGGGCATTTAATGTGCATAATTCAAATTTGAACTACAAGCACATGCTCCAGTGCACCAAAATTGTTTGAAAAATCACATGTGTGTCCTTGGGTGAATTTCTAGGTCCCATGCAAGAGATGGGAGTGAAATTCTAACATCTGTGCGTCGTGGCTCGGCCGAAAAGATTGAGAAACTTGGTTTTTTATTCCTGTAATTCTAAAACAAGCATGAAAATCATGGAACTTGGCATGTTGCCATGACCTGGCACCAACATGCTGCGGTAATTTGTTTGGCCGAATTGGGACAAGCTTTGGTGTAAGCTTCATGGTAACCGGAGCTTCCCTCAAGAAGGCTCCTGGTTCCGAGAGGGAGCGTGTCACCTCCGTGTGTGAAACGACATACGTACATTGCCGTCTCCCGCCTTAATTTTTTTACACAGCCATATTAGACCAAATAGAAGTACCGTGCTAAATTTTAGAATTATTCCGGGTTTGTTTGCCCTTTTTATACATTAATTGAGTTTCTGGGCATTTAATGTGCATAATTCAAATTTGAACTACAAGCACATGCTCCAGTGCACCAAAATTGTTTGAAAAATCACATGTGTGTCCTTGGGTGAATTTCTAGGTCCCATGCAAGAGATGGGAGTGAAATTCTAACATCTGTGCGTCGTGGCTCGGCCGAAAAGATTGAGAAACTTGGTTTTTTATTCCTGTAATTCTAAAACAAGCATGAAAATCATGGAACTTGGCATGTTGCCATGACCTGGCACCAACATGCTGCGGTAATTTGTTTGGCCGAATTGGGACAAGCTTTGGTGTAAGCTTCATGGTAACCGGAGCTTCCCTCAAGAAGGCTCCTGGTTCCGAGAGGGAGCGTGTCACCTCCGTGTGTGAAACGACATACGTACATTGCCGTCTCCCGCCTTAATTTTTTTACACAGCCATATTAGACCAAATAGAAGTACCGTGCTAAATTTTAGAATTATTCCGGGTTTGTTTGCCCTTTTTATACATTAATTGAGTTTCTGGGCATTTAATGTGCATAATTCAAATTTGAACTACAAGCACATGCTCCAGTGCACCAAAATTGTTTGAAAAATCACATGTGTGTCCTTGGGTGAATTTCTAGGTCCCATGCAAGAGATGGGAGTGAAATTCAAACATCTGTGCGTCGTGGCTCGGTCGGAAAGATTGAGAAACTTGGTTTTTTAATTCCTGTAATTCTAAAACACGCGTGAAAATCATGGAACTTGGCATGTTACCATGACATGGCACCAACATGCTGCGGTAATTTGTTTGGCCGAATTGGGACAAGCTTTGGTGTAAGCTTCATGCAAACCGGAGCTTCCCTCAAGAAGGCTCCTGGTTTCGAGAGGGAGCGTGTCACCTCCGTGTGCGAAACGACATACGTACACTGCCTTCTCCCGCCTTAATTTTTTTACACAGCCAGATTAGACCAAATAGAAGTACCGTGCTAAATTTTGGAATTATTCCGGGTTCGTTTGGCCTTTTTATACATTAATTGAGTTTCTGGCCAAATTTGAACTACAAGCACATGCTCCAGTGCACCAAAGTTGTTTGAAAAATCACATGTGTGTCCTTGGGTGAATTTCTTGGTCCCATGCAAGAGATGGGAGTGAAATTCAAACATCTGGGCGTCGTGGCTCGGCCGGAAAGACTGAGAAACTTGGTTTTTTAATTCATGTAATTCCAAAACATGCGTGAAAATCATGAAACTTGGCATGGTGTCATGACATGGCACCAACATGCTGTGGTAATTTTTCTGTCCGATTTGCGAAGGCCCACACATTAACAATCAACAAAGTCATTTTGAAACAAGTTTTGTCACGCTACAAACCGGAAACACAAGTATTATTGCAACCGTGGGCATTCGACTTACCAATTACGTGCGGCCACGCGTCCCCTTTTTTTATTGGCTAGGAGGTGCCATGCGGGGTAGCTATTTGAGTACGAGAGGCGTGCGATCAGACCCCTACGCGTGCTCATCGGGAGGAGAGCCCTTTGACTGCTACCCACCGCGCACCTTCCTCCCAACGTCTCCATTAATGGTGCTTGAGCACCTGTTCTATGGCGTGGCTATATGTCTCACTGGACTAAGACTTAGGAGAGAAAATGAAAATCTGAAAAGAAAGTTTTGCATGGATCTTGATGTAAGATCCGACGGACCTATATAGCATCGACTGCGACTTATAGCAAGCATGATGAATATAAGGACGATGAGAGTGGATAATAATTGTCTTACATATTTAGAAACATAATTAAAAAAGCCACATGCGGCAACGCCCGAAATACACAAGGGCAAAGAAGAAGGAAGACAACGATCTGGCTCGCTGATCTCTACTTTCTTGATGTGTTGCTGCAGGCCGAGGGAACTACTCTCCGCGGCGAGCGGCGACGAGCTCTTTCTTGTCCTCAAGATGCTGCTTGAGAGCATCCACCGATTCCTCCACCAACCTTCTGCGCTCGATGCGCGGCATGGCATTCACGTCCATAATTTTCTCAATGATGACGCCGGTCCTCTTCAACAAGGCAGTGGTCTGCTCCTGCTGCTCCGCACTTCCGATGATCTTTGCCCTCGGCAGGTCACGCTCGGCCCGGAGCTTCGCATTGCTCTCATTTAGTTGCCGGATGACGTCGGTAGACTGTTCAAACGGGGCTTTCAGGTCATCCTGCAACCTCTCCCAGCTGGAGATCCGATCCATCTGCCAAAGGATGAGGACACGCATGCGCCTGTAAGAGTCCTCGCCTGCCCGCGAGGCATTTTCCCAGGCCGCTGCGGCGTGGGAGGACATCTCTGCTGCATTCGCGGCGCGGCGGGACATCTCTTTTGCTTCCGTGGCGCGGCCGGACTAGTCTGCTACATCGACGGTGCGGCCGGACAAGTCTGCTGCTCCGGCGGCGTGGCGGGACCTCTCTGTTTCTATGGCCGTGTGGTGGTACGTGTTGGCTTCTTTCGCGGTGAGGCAGGACATCTCTCGTGCTCCCGCTTCCAGGCTCGCCTCTCCCTGGTGGCAATCTCTCGACCCAGAACTCACGCTTGCCATGGCGGACGCAAGGGAACGATGATGAATGACTTGTTTGTTTTTGACTTTTTGTGGATGAGGAGTTGAGGAGGAATGTGCAGTCATCTTGGAGTAGTAGTATTTATAACCGCATAGTAATACGCTCCTAAGTGGGAAACCGTTTAGGTTTTGATCGGTGTGAACAGGTTTGTAATTTGGAATGTGATGGGACGCGGCCTCCTTGTTCTTCTAAAAAAATTGTGACGGAACGCATGCTCAAACTTTATTGACGGTTATAAGTGCGTCGCTATTCCCGGAAGGCGTAACATGGACATGTATGCCTTCTCGGCCACGTACGTGGCATTTGCACCATAGGCTACACCGCAATAGGCAATGTCAGCACACGTCTTGTTCCAACAACCGTGCACGCTCGTTATTACCATCGCGCACGCTTCTTTTAATTAGAATGGGTGTGCCCGTCTAGCGCACACACGTTGATCTATCTAACTATTTCAGTTTGTTATGGCTAATCACAAACAGTTAATCCATGTGAAGTGTATGCCATCAATCGCATACACTTTAATCTGGCTTACCCATTTCTGTTCTATTGCCTAATCGCAAACACTTAATCCTTCTAAAGCGTATGCCCTCAATCACACACACCTTGATCTGGCTGACCATTTCTTTTGTGTTGCCTAATCACAAATAGTTCATCCGAGTGAACCATATGTTGTATATCGCACACAACTTCATATGGCTGCCCATTTCTTTTGTGTTGCCTAATCACAAACAGTTCATCCGAGTGAACTGTATGCTCTATATCGCACACGCCTTCATCAGGTTGCCTGTTTCTTCTGTTCCGCCTCATCACAAACAGTTCATTGGACTGAACCGTATGCCCTGGATCGCACACGCAACTAAAATCTGAACCGTGTTTGATGCATCCTCCATTGCACACATTTTGCACCTTTTTGACGGGTTTTTTACATACCCGTTTGTGATTGATGCATCACACACAGTTTCTTGAAAGGGTCTGTGATTGTAGTGTTGCGTTAGCAGCATCCTACAGTAGTGGAAGTTAATGATGATGATCATGAAACTTCAGATCAAGTTACTACCGAACCTCATAGGTCAACCAGAGTACGTTCCGCACCAGAGTGGTACGGTAATCCTGTTATGGAAGTCATGTTACTAGACCATGACGAACCTACGAACTATGAGAAAGTGATTATGAGCCCAGATTCCGCGAAATGGCTTGAGGCCATGAAATCTGAGATGGGATCCATGTATGAGCACAAAGTGTGGACTTTGGTTGACTTCCCGATGATCAGCAAGCCATAGAAAATAAATGGATCTTCAAGAGGAAGACTGACGTTGATGATAATGTTACTATCTACGAAGCTCGACTTGTTGCAAAAAGGTTTTTCGACAAGTTCAAGGGGTTGACTACGATGAGACTTTCTCACCGTAGCGATTCTTAAGTATGTCCGAGTCATGTTAGCAATTGCTGCATTTTAGAAATCTGGCAAGTGGGTGTCAAAACTGCATTGCTCAATGGATGTATCAAAGAAGAGTTGTATATGATGCAACCAGAAGGTTCTGTAGATCCTAAAGGTGCTAACAAAGTGTGCAAACTCCAGCAATCCATGTATGGACTGGTGGAAGCATCTCGGAGTTGGAATATATGCTTTGATGTGGTGATCAAAGCATATGGTTTTATACAGACTTATGGTGAAGCATGTATTTACAAGAAAGTGAGTGGGAGATTTGTAGCATTTCTAATATTATATGTGGATGCCATATTGTTGATTGGAAATGATGTAGAATTTTTGGATAGCATAAAAGGATACTTGATTAAGAGTTTTTCAATAAAAGACCTCGGTGAAGCTACTTATATTTTGGGCATCAAGATCTATAGAGATAGATTGAGATGCTTAATAGGACTTTCAAAAGCACATACCTTGACAAGATTTTGAAGAAGTTCAAAATGAATCAGTCAAAGAAAGGGTTCTTGCCTATGTTGCAAGGTGTGAAGTTGAGTAAGACTCAAAGCCTGACCACGACAGAAGATAGAGAGAGAATGAAAGTCATTCCCTATGCCTCAGCCATAGGTTCTATAAAGTATGTCATGATGTGTACCAAACATATTGTGTACCTTACCAAGAGTTTGGAAAGGGGGTACAATAGTGATCCAGGAGTAGATCACTGAACAACGGTCAAAATTATCCTTAGTTACCTAAGAGGACTAAGGAAATGTTTCTCGGTTATGGAGGTGATAAAGAGTTCCTCCTAAAGAGTTACGTCGATGCAAGCTTTGACACTTATCTAGATGACTCTAAGTCTCAATCTCGATACGTATTGAACGTTGGAGCAATTAGCTAGAGTAGCTCCATGTAGAGCATTGTAGACATAGAGATTTGCAAAATACATGTGGATCTGAATGTGGCAGACCCTTTGACTAAAACTTCTCTCACAAGAAAAACTTGATAAAACCTTAGTACTCTTTGGGTTGTTAATCACATAGCGATGTGAACTAGATTATTGACTCTAGTAAAACCTTTGAGTGTTGGTCACATGGAGATGTGAACTATGAGTGTTAATCACATAAAGATGTGAACTATTGGTGTTAAATCACATGGCGATGTGAATTAGATTATTGACTCTAGTGTAAGTGGGAGACTGAAGGAAATATGCCCTAGAGGCAATAATAAAGTTTTTATTTTATATTTCCTTATATCATGATAAATATTTATTATTCAAGCTAGAATTGTATTAACCAGAAACTTGATACATGCACTGGTACGCGTCGGTGCTATACAAATGATTTTTAACCCCTTTCAGCGATGGCATTTGGAACCGTCGCCTCGTGAGTGACGGCGATAGGGGGGTCCTTCCCACACGACCCAGAAATCGTCGGGGATATGCCCTCCTGGCACACACGCTCGGAAAAATGAGGTCGTGTGTGACCGACGAGCGCTCAAATACGGAAATACGTATAGTAGAGCTAAAAATATGATTATACATGCGAAATTGTTTCTGGACGCAAGTACATCCTACACAGTCAGTCCCCGCTAAAAGTTTCTGTTTGTATGTACATCCCACACAGTCGCTCCAAGGAAAACATTTCCATTCACAGGTACATCACACACAATTTTCCCCATTAAATCGTTTGTGATAGCGTTGCCATTGACCACGATATTAACAATTTTATCGTTTGCGTTATTGAATGCATCACACACGGTGCGTAGAAGAAACTATGTGACAAAGGATGTCCATCATACATAGGTTTTATGTGGTAAACGTTTGTGCAAGGTGGCCTAACGCAAACAGTTTTCAAGAGGATCTCGTGTGTGCAGTGGAGATTGCTTGCACACGTAGTGGATCCTAAAAACATTTCTGATCTCCACGTCTATCACAGACGTTTTGCTTTCTCAAACCGTGTGCAATGTAATCCCCAATTAATCCCTAATTTGAAAATCACATGTTTTGAATTTGAAAGTAGGCAATCACTTATTTCATATCCAACCATGTTTATTACAAATATAGGTTCAACCACAAATGTATAATTCGATCGACAGGTACATATACTGAAGAATTACAAAAGCACCAAGTAAAGAATGATAAACCACAGTTGTACTAAAGACTGTAAAGAGAGAGGCGAAAGAGATTCTGGTCACTGGAGAAGGTGAATAGGAATGCCCATATTGTGCCCTCCTCCATGCGTAATGCACGCACGACTCTAGGCCAACCCCTTGTGCTGGATGCCCGTCCATCCTTCACTGTCTTCATTATGACTTCTCGATGCTCATTATAGGCTAGATGAAATACTTTAACATTCATTGCGTGTCCACCAATCATGTACTTTGCGAGGTAATCTTGAGTGAACTGCTTCAGGAACCACTGCGAACGAAAAAGATTCAGACATTGTTGTCTAACAACTCATTATGGGCAGTAAAAAGAGAAGGCTGCAGAGTTTGTAGTTACCATCCTATAGCTCACTCTTGTGTTGGATAGAGCATAAACAAATAATTTGCTTGCCATCATTCGTATCTTTTTGCTAATAATCCTTATTAGTTTCCTCACTTGATGCTTGTTCATGAATATCTCATTGCCCCATAAGCAAAAAGGGTTGATGTGTGGATCCTTGCCAAGGGAATATGTATCTACAAGCAACAAGTCAATATTAGAAGCTAACAAGTGTCCAGGCCTAGATCTATATGCACTACATTATGGAACGATGGGGGGAGTACAAGCTGAGGGATGAAGCTAACCTCGGCAGAAAATGGTGGCCACTCCTGTTGTTGTCCTGCATAAGTAGTGGAAAGGCATTATAAGTACAGCAACCTTAACATCAAACAAATATAGCAAAGGTAAACAAAATCATCTCCAAATGATAGCTTGAATGTGTTGGTTTCAGCATGCTATTAAATTAGATATAAAATGGAAGGCAATGTTACCGACAGCAGGCTTAACAGCCATCAAATATTGCAATTGAAACTAGTATTTTTGAAAATGAATAGAGCGTAGGTAATGCTTAAACATCACACTGGATGAAATGTGTAAAACAGAAATAAAGGGCATGTGTTAACTACACCAGGAATAACTGGAACCAAATATAGCTGTTCAAACTGGTATTGATGTAGTCGAGCGGCACAGTTTCGACATGCACATAATGAACAACACATTTTGAATGACTGAAATAAACAAGGCATAAATGAACAGTATAACAACCAAATATAGCCATTGAAAACTGGACAGAGTCTCACTTCCAACCAACCTAACAAGCAAATACAGATAAACAGGGCATCTGCTTGAAAACGGGACAAATGCTCACTGCAACCAACCTAACAAACAAATACAGATAAACAAGGCATCTGCTTGATAACTGGACAGATGCTAAGAAAAGCAACCTAACAACCAAATACAGATAAACAAGGCATCTGCTTGATAACTGGACAAATACTCACTGCAACCAAACCAAGAACCAAATACATATAAACAAGGCATCTACTCGATAACTGGAAAAATGCTCACTCCAACCAACCTAACAACCAAATACATATAAACAAGGCATCTACTCACTATAAACAACCAAATATAGCCAGTCGTGAAACTGAAGTGGACAATTCATACTTAAATATCACATAGCCCTATTGAACAATACATTTTTGCATAACTGAAATAATTAAACATGGCACAGTTAAAGCACCACACGGCAAATGCTACTACTACAAAGGGTACGGGTTTGCAAGCTAGAAAAGGTAAGATTTGCTGATAGAATGTTGCCTCACATTTCATGGATAGGAACCTTCCAGTTGGAAGAGCATAGACCCATGGTGCGCTCTTTGATTTCACATATGCGCGGTTACACCTTGGAAGAACCTTCGTGGGTGCCCTCCTCGTGGTCATGGTCGATGAGATCTGACTTGGGAATTGAGGATCCCAAGCCACTGCCGTAGAACGTGTCCTTTAGAAATGACAAAACGGACACGGTGGCGTATAAAGCTCACAGATCCTTGACCGCTTGGCGCAGGAAATCAGCGGCAGGGCCGTCGAAGAGGTCGGCGGTGGTTGAACCAGAGGGGTTGGAGATGGACCACTTAACCTGTGACATGGCCCACGTGAAGCCGTCATTGTGGACGAGCTTGCTGTCATAGCCAGCTTTCCCAAGATACAGTAATACACTAGCCCGCTAACATGAAGCCTTGGGCATGGCAATGCAGTCAACGTCTTCGCTGATACGTCTCCAACGTATCTATAATTTTTTATTGTTCCATGCTATTATATATTCTGTTTTGGATATTTAGTGGGCTTATTTATGCACTTTTATATTATTTTTGGGACTAACCTATTAACCGGAGGCCTAGCCCAAATTGCTGTTTTTTGCCTATTTCAGTGTTTCACAGAAAAAGAATATCAAACGGAGCCCAAACGGAATGAAACCTTCGGGAGCGTGATTTTTGGAACAAATGTTATCCACAGGACTTGGAGTGGACGTCAAGCAACCAACGAGGAAGCCACGAGGCAAGGGGCGCGCCCTCCATCCTTGTGGGCCCCTCGTGGCTCCACCGAACTACTTCTTCCTCCTATATATACCTACGAACCGTGAAAACATCAAAGAGCACCATGAAAACCTAATTTCACCACCGCTACCTTCTGTACCCATGAGATCCCATCTTGGGGCCTTTCCGGCACTCCGTCGGAGGGGGCATTGATCACGGAGGGCTTCTACATCAACACAATAGCCTCTCCGATGATGTGTGAGTAGTTTACCTTAGACCTTCTGGTCCATAGTTATTAGCTAGATGGCTTCTTCTCTCTCTTTGGATCTCAATACAAAGTTCTCCTTGACTCTCTTGGAGATCTATTCGATGTAATCTTCTTTTGCGGTGTGTTTGTCGAGATCCGATGAATTGTGGGTTTATGATCAAGATTATCTATGAACAATATTTGAATCTTCTCTCAATTGTTTTTATGTATGATTGGTTATATTTGCAAGTATCTTCGAATTATCAGTTTGGTTTGTCCTACTAGAATGATCTTTCTTGCAATGGGAGAAGTGCTTAGCTTTGGGATCAATCTTGCGGTGCTCGATCCCAGTGACAGTAGGGTAAACGACATGTATTTTGCCATCGAGGATAAAAAGATGGGGTTTATATCATATTGCATGAGTTTATCCCTCTACATCATGTCATCTTGCTTAAAGCGTTACTCCGTTCTTATGAACTTAATACTCTAGATGCATGCTGGATAGCAGTCGATGTGTGGAGTAATAGTAGTAGATGCAGGCAGGAGTCGGTCTACTTGTCACGGACGTGATGCCTATATACATGATCATACCTAGATATTCTCATAACTATGCTCAATTCTATCAATTGCTCGACAGTAATTTGTTCACCCACCGTAATACTTATGCTATCTTGAGAGAAGCCACTAGTGAAACCTATGGCCCCCGGGTCTATTTTCCATCATACAAGTTGCCAATCTATTTTATTTTGCAATCTTTACTTTCAATTTATATCATAAAAATACCAAAAATAGTTATCTTATTATTATTATGTCTATCAGATCTCACTCTTGCAAGTGGCCGTGAAGGGATTGACAACCCCTTTATCGCGTTGGTTGCGAGGTTCTTATTTGTTTGTGTAGGTACGAGGTGACTCGCGTGTGGTCTCCTACTTGATTGATACCTTGGTTCTCAAAAACTGAGGGAAATACTTACGCTGCTTTGCTACATCACCCTTTCCTCTTCAAGGGAAAACCAACGCATGCTCAAGAGGTAGCAAGAAGGATTTCTGGCATCATTGCCCGGGAGATCTATGCCAAGTCAAGACATACCAAGTACCCATCACAACTCTTATCCTTCGCATTACATTATTTGCCATTTTCCTCTCATTTTCCTCTCCCCCACTTCACCATTGCCGTTTTATTCGCCCTCTTTTCCTTTCGCCCTCTTTCCCGTTCGCCTCTTTTTCCTTCCTGCCTTGTGTGTGCTCATTATTTTTGCAATTTGTTGCCCTCATGTCTGAAGCTAGGGAGGTTATCGTTGGTAAGGATAATAATATGGAAAACTTTGGTGCTATTTATGATCCTCTTGAAAATCCTACTATTTTACACACTAAAAGGTTTCGGATTGGTAACGGTAATATTATTGGGAAGGGAGTTATTCAAGATTTCTTTACTTGTGTCGGTGCTTAGCCTACCATGAGCGGGTCTATTCTTCATAAAACTAGTAGTCTCGTGGATGCTATATCTTTGCTCATAGTTGAACCTGAAAGACAATTTTTACATATGCATCCTTCCATACAAAGGATTTTCCTAGAATTTTCTAGAGAGAATTCCTTATTTGGCCCTTTCTTAAAGTTTGCTTCCCTTTTTGGCCTTAAAAAATTTGTTATCCTCTTTTTGACACTCAAACTTTATTTGGTTCCTTATATGACACTTCCATCAGTTTTGCCTAGTAACGGTGTTAAGTCTGACCTAAAAAGACTATTTTACCCCTAGTGCAGTATGTGATAAGATTATTTACATGCAAACACAGTGGTAATGTGATATATATTTTGTTGTGGTTGAATAAACAAACAAAAATATTACTAATCATAAAATGATATCATAGGGGTCTAATAATTATTATATTATGAGTGGAACAATGACGACTCATTCAGTCACATTGCGTATAAATTTGTAATACAGATTAATATTATGGTTAATAATCATCTAAACTATGCACACGAATCAGTGAGTCACTACCCATATGGCCATATATACACAAATCCGTAAGATACTTATGAGAGTATTCCGTCCAGATCGAATCGATCCAATTGATTGAGAACTAGCTTCTACCATCCACGTACACACATGAGACGAGCGTGCACTCTTTCGTTTCCAGGCAAATCAATCAAGCTTCCTCTTGTGCTAGCTTTTTCACGTACCCATGTGCTAGTTCCTCTGACACGTCCAGGATCAACACGATTGTGTGTATGGGCGGTAGCAGATATGGATATTTGAACGTGAGCTCTCCAGCGTTGTAGCGACCTGACCCGAATGGATCACGTCTACTGTGCTACGGTGTCATCCCTGGATCAGTAATGCTGACACCACACAGTACATCGAGGTTTTATAGCAGAGTTGCAATCACACACTTATTACATCGATGGCTCAAAAAAACTTATTACAATAAATATGACTTAAGGCCATATTTTAAAGATAACAGCGGAAGACTTGGAAGATAAATGGGTCCATCAACTCCAGCGGCATCACTGAGTATAGAACCACGACCTAAACGCACCTCAATCGTCGTCTGAAAAGTCTGCAACATTAACGTTGCAGCCCGAAAACGGGTCAGCACATGGAATATGCTGGCAAAGTAACACATAGAGAGTAATGGAATGAAACAGCTATACTATATGCATATATGGCTGCTGGAAAGCTCTATGGTTACAGTTTTTGCGTAAAGCCAATTTTTCCCTACTGCAAAGGAATAAATTTATTTAACTATCATGGTGGTTGTGAAACATTGAGAATGGTTGACAGCATTCTCAATCCCAATTAAAAGTAATTAAAACCCAATAACATTAATTATAAGTAACATGTTGAGATTCACAATGATATTCAAGTACTAGATACTCAAGTTGTCCATAACCGGGGACACGGCTAATCATGATTAGTTTGTTACTCTGCAGAGGTTTGCGCACTTTTCCCCACATGACTCGATCGCCTTCGTTTGGTTTCTCGCACTACATGGTGTTTGAGAAGACGGATGACCGAGACATAGTCTTTCAGAAGCACTAGCACCTTACATGTGGGGTAGACCGGTACACCTACATCCCCTACATCTGCTAGTCCACCCCGTAAGAGTTCGCACAACTTAGTCAACTATGCCAGAGCCCATAGTAGCATGTGGCTGCACACGGAAGTTTCTAGCATGAAAGATCTTATGATCCCTTTGAGCCTGGGTGGCGGTCCAAAAAAAAAACAGGCAAGTCCTGATAGACATCAGGTGCCTCAATCCACCCAGATGTGTGTTTAAGTTGCCACCTTAAATAAACCATTAAAATTATCATCTCACATCTGTCATGGATATCACTCACCCAATCCACGTCTACTACCATAGCATGGCATAATAAGCAAACGTAGAAGTAACTCCCAAAGGTTTCATAATAATACAGGTAGTAGGTACTACCTCATCTACTTCCCATCCCACAATTTAATTAGATCCTAATCATGCAATGTGTGAGGATTGATCTAATGCAATAAAACATGGGTTGTAGAAAAGGTATGATCAAAGTGTTACTTGCCTTGCTGATGATCCGCGAGTCCTAGGGTTTCGAAGTAACAAGCGGCGCAATCCGGGTAATCTATCGCAGACAAACAACAAGCATACAATAAGTACTCATCTAATGCACAGGTAAAACTCGAACAAGAGAACGAACCAGGTAGTTCAACTTAAGAACTCCGGTTGCCAGAAAGAACGAAAAACAAACGGCGGAAGAAAACAACTCGGTTCTAGCAAGTTGAAACTAGGTCAAAATTTTACTGTAACAAAAGCTTGTTCAAGTTGATTAGACGGAACGGCGGTTTCGAGACAAAACTCCAGGCGCTTGAATCACCTGATTCCGATAAACGAGCGAAAAGAAAGACTAGGAAGAAGATCGGATCTGAGATCACGATCACGGAATAAATCCGACGAAAAGAAAAAGAAGAACGGTTAAACGAACGGACGTTCATTAACCTAGAAGAATCCGGTGATCACGTTCGTTAGGACGAACGGTCCGGCGAACGGTCCAAAGGCGACTAAATCGGAGAAGAAAACGAATCCGATCTAGGGTTTCGGAGAAGAAAAACCGATCGAAAAACTGATCTAGAAAACCGGAACGGTTTAGAGAAGAAAAGAATCGGAACGATTAGAAGAAAAAGATCCGAGGAAAAGAATAGATGTAGCGCGGGGCTAGCTTGGCGAGGTCTCCGGTGAACGGGGCTCCGGCGGCGTCGGCGTAGGGCGGCGGCGTGGGCAAGGTGCGGCGGCGGCGCGGGTGTGGGGCGGCGGCGGCAAGGTGCGGCGGCGGCGCGGGGTGTGGGGTGGCGGCGCGGGTGAGGCGGCGCGGCGGCGGTGACGCAGGGCGCGGTGTGATGCGGCGCGGCGGCGGTGCAAGGCGCGGTGTGGAGGAGAGCTTTGATTTGATGTGTTTAGAGGGGGGGGCTGCTTGGGTACTTATATTGGGGAGGGGAGGGGTTTACTTGGGGTAGAGGACAAGGAATTAGAATAGGAGTAGGAAAGATCTAGAAAATAAACGGAGTAGGACTAAAGAAAACGAAATAAGGAAAAGGGGACAAGGGGGCGCCCTAGAATCCTAAAAGGATTCGGTCCTAGCAAGAGGCGGCGGCGGCCGACCGGCTCCTGGCTCGGCGCCTGGCGCTTGGGAGCGCGGCGGTAGGTGGCTTGGCTTGGGCCTTTGGCCCAAGGCGCTGCTCAAATTTTTTTTTAAATAGTTTCCTCGCGCAGAAAAAAAAACAAAAAGGGATCTAAACGAACTCCGAAAAATTTAAAGTAAATTTTCCCCGACTCCTAAAAATGAGCCGAACAAAATGAACTTTTCTCTGGACCTAAAATGCAATTTTTGAAAACGCGCATTTTTCCCTATCCAAATAAAATGCAAAAAAACACCGGAAAGCAAAATTGATCTATTTATTATATCTTCATTTTTCCTAAATTTGGGAAAGTCATATTATTCCCTCTCTCATATATTTTGACACCGGAAAATTTATTGAAGATAAAATAAATAAATCAAATGATCCTATTTTTCAAAATTCGAGAAAACTCTCAAATATGAAAATAACGAAATCTCCAACTCTCTCCGAGGGTCCTTGAGTTGCGTGAAATTTCTAGGATCAACCAAATGCAAGAAAATATGATATGCATATGATCTAGTGTATAACATTCCAAATTGAAAATTTGGGATGTTACAAGCGTACAACACTTTCATTCATTTGTGTTCACGCGCCTTCTCTTCCTTTTTTTTCTGACACACTATCATCAGGGGTAAAATTGTCTTTGTACGTCAAAATTAACACAGCCGGATGGAAAGTTGGATGGAAGTGTCACATAGGGAACAAAATAAAGTGTAAGTGTCAAGAAAGGAAATATAAAGGTTTTTAGGCCAAAAAGGGAAGCAAATTTTAAGAAAGGGCCAAATAAGGAATTCTCTCAATTTTCTAATATTGAGCATTCTTCTGTTAAGCGAGCAGTGGCTATCTTTTTAGCTCATGAGTTCAGATTTATAATAAAAGAGGCCAATGAAATTTTTGCGCATTATAGGGTGGATGCCGGCCGTCCTCCCAAAGAAGCAATCCTTTTTTTATCAAGAAGACATTATGCGTTTACGATCCTTAGGTCATGTTGCTTTTAATGAAAACCTTAGAAAAAAGGTTCCCACCGATGTTCTTGTTGATAGGATCTTTAAATTTAATGATAATTTCTCTATCCATAATAATGGGTTGGGGTTTCCCATTGAACAAAGACTCATGACATTTTGCCAAAAGAATGCTTATAATGATGAATTGATTGTGCAATATGACGGGCCAAAGGAGGAACCAATACCTCCCGAGCTTGATCTTGGGGACTTTTTCCCCATTAAATTTAGCCCTTTTGATTAATTTTGCTTGACACAAAGAAAACTTGCTGCTGAAGGTAGGGAGTATGAGATGAGTTTTCGCGATTTACCTTATCATTATCATGGCAATACCTAGATCTATCCTCGCTTTTATGCCTAGATAGGGGCGTTAAACGATAGCGCTTGTTGGGAGGCAACCCAATTTTATATTTATTCCTTGCTTTTTGTTCCTGTTTAGTAATAAATAATTTATCTAGCCTCTATTTTGGTTGTGTTTTTTGTGTTTAATTAGTGTTTGTGCCAAGTAGAACCGTTGGGAAGACTTGGGGAAAGTCTTTTTGATCTTGCTGTAATAAACAGAAACTTTAGCGCTCGCGAGAATTGCTGCCATTTTTTTATCGGAGAGTGCTATTTAGTTAATTATTTTTTAAGATGATTAATAGATAAATTCCTCACGTCCAGCAATTTATTTTAGAATTTTTGGGGTTCCATAAGCATGCGTTTGCTATAGATTACTACAGACTGTTCTGTTTTTGACAGATTTTGTTTTCCGTGTGTTGTTTGCTTATTTTGATGAATCTATGGCTAGTAATGGAGTTTATAAACCATAGAAAAGTTGGAATACAGTAGGTTTAACACCAATATAAATAAAGAATGAGTTCATTACAGTACCTTGAAGTGGTGTTTTGTTTTCTTTCGCTAACGGAGCTCACGAGATTTTCTGTTAAGTTTTGTGTTGTGAAGTTTTCAAGTTTTGGGTAAAGATTTGATGGATTATGGAACAAGGACTGGCAAGAGCCTAAGATTGGGGATGCCCAAGGTACCCCAAGGTAAAATCCAAGGACACCAAAAAGCCTAAGCTTGGGGATGCCCCGGAAGGCGTCCCCTCTTTTGTCTTCGTTCATCGGTAACTTTACTTGGAGCTATATTTTTATTCACCACATGATATGTGTTTTGCTTGGAGCGTATTGTATGATTTGAGTCTTTACTTTTTAGTTTACCACAATCATCCTTGCTGTACACACCTTTTGAGAGAGACACACATGAATCGGAATTTATTAGAATACTCTATGTGCTTCACTTATATCTTTTGAGCTATATAGTTTTTGCTCTAGTGCTTCACTTATATATTTTAGAGCACGGTGGTGGTTTTATTTTATAGAAATAATTGATCTCTCATGATTCACTTATATTATTTTAGAGTCCTTTAGAACAGCATGGTAATTTGCTTTTAGGCATAATAAAAACTTTCATATAAGTGCATTGAATGCTATGAGAAGTTTGATACTTGATAATTGTTTTCAGATACGGAGATGGTGATATTAGAGTCATGCTAGTTGAGTAGTTGTGAATTTGAGAAATACTTGTGTTAAAGTTTGTGATTCCTGTAGCATGCACATATGGTGAACCGTTATGTGATGAAGTCGGAGCATGATTTATTTATTGATTGTCTTCCTTATGAGTGGCGGTCGGGGACGAGCGATGGTCTTTTCCTACCAATCTATCCCCCTAGGAGCATACGCGTAGTACTTTGTTTCGATAAATATTAGATTTTTGCAATAAGTATGTGAGTTCTTTATGACTAATGTTGAGTCCATGGATTATACACACTCTCACCCTTCCACATTTGCTAGCCTCTCTATTACCGCGCACTTTTCGCTGGTATCATACACCCACCATATACCTTCCTCAAAACAGCCACCATACCTACCTATTATGGCATTTCCATAGCCATCCTAAGATATATTGCCATGTAACTTTCCACCATTCCGTTTGTTATGACATGCTTCATCATTGTCATATTGCCATGCATGATCATGTAGTTGACATCGTATTTGTGGCAAAGCCACCGTTCATAATTTTTTCATACATGTCACTCTTGACTCATTGCATATCCCGGTATACCGCCGGAGGCATTCACAGAGAGTCTCAGTATTGAGTTGTAATTCTTGAGTTGTAAGTAAAAAAGAAGTGTGATGATCATCATTATTAGAGCATTGTCCCAGTGAGGAAAGGATGATGGAGACTATGATTCCCCCACAAGTCGGGATGAGACTCCGGATGAAAAATAAAAAAAGGAAAAGAGGCCAAAAGAAGAAAAAAAGAAAGAAGGCCCAAATTAAAAAAATGAGAGAAAAAGAGAGAAGGGACAATGTTACTATCCTTTTTCCACACTTGTGCTTCAAAGTAGCACCATGATCTTCATGATAAAGAGTCTCCTATGTTGTCACTTTCATAAACTAGTGGGAATTTTACATTATAGAACTTGGCTTGTATATTCCAATGATGGGCTTCCTCAAATTGCCCTTGGTCTTCGTGAGAAACCAAGTTGGATGCACACCCACTTAGTTTCTTTTGTTGAGCTTTCATACACTTATAGCTCTAGTGCATCCGTTGCATGGCAATCCCTACTCACTCACATTGATATCTATTGATGGGCATCTCCATAGCCCGTTGATACGCCTAGTTGATGTGAGACTATCTTCTCCTTTTTTGTCTTCTCCACAACCACCATTCTATTCCTCCTATAGTGCTATGTCCATGGCTCACGCTCATGTATTGCGTGAAAGTTGAAAAAGTTTGAGAACATCAAAAGTATGAAACAATTGCTTGGCTTGTCATCGGGGTTTGTGCATGATTTAATATTTTGTGTGATGAAGATAGAGCATAGCCACACTATATGATTTTGTAGGGATAACTTTCTTTGTCCATGTTATTTTGAGAAGACATGATTGCTTAGTTAGTATGCTTGAAGTATTATTATTTTTATGTCAATATTAAACTTTTATCTTGAATCTTTCGGATCTGAACATTCATGCCACAATAAATAAAATTACATTGAGAAATGTGTTAGGAAGCATTCCACATCAAAAATTCTATTTTTGTCATTTACCTACTCGAGGACGAGCAGGAATTAAGCTTGGGGATGCTTGATACATCTCCAACGTATCTATAATTTTTGATTGTTCCATGCTATTATATATTCTGTTTTGGATGTTTAATGGGCTTATTTATACGGTTTTATATTATTTTTGGGACTAACCTATTAACCGGAGGCCCAGCCCAAATTGTTGTTTTTTTGCCTATTTTAGCGTTTCATAGAAAAAGAATATAAAACAGAGTCCAAACGGAATGAAACCTTTGGGAGCATGATTTTTTGAACAAACATGATCCAGAGGACTTGGAGTGGACGTCAAGCAACCAACGAGGAAGCCACGAGGTAGGGGGGCGCGCCCTCCACCCTCGTGGGCCCCTCGTGGCTCCATCGACCTACTTCTTCCTCCTATATATACCTACATACCCTGAAAACATCAGAGAGCACCACGAAAACCTTCCGTACCCATGAGATCCCTTCTTGGGGCCTTTTTCGGTGCTCCACGGGAGGGGGCATTGATCACGAAGGGCTTCTACATCAACACCATAACCTCTCTGATGATGTGTGAGTAGTTTGCCTCAGACCTTTGGGTCCATAGTTATTAGCTAGATGGCTTCTTCTCTCTCTTTGGATCTCAATACAAAGTTCTCCTCGATTCTCTTGGAGATCTATTCGATGTAATATTCTTTTGCGGTGTTTTTGTCGAGATCCGATGAATTGTGGGTTTATGATCAAGATTATCTATGAACAATATTTGAATCTTCTCTGAATTCTTTTATGTATGATTGGTTATCTTTGCAAGTCTCTTTGAATTATCAGTTTGGTCTGGCCTACTAGATTGATCTTTCTTGCAATGGGAGAAGTGCTTAGCTTTGTGTTCTTTTTTGCGGTGCTCGATCCCACTGACAGTAGGGGAAACGACATGTATTGTATTGTTGCCATCGAGGATAAAAAGATGGGGTTTATATCATATTGCATGAGTTTATCCCTCTGCATCATGTCATCTTGCTTAAAGCGTTACTCCGTTTTTATGAACTTAATACTCTAGATGCATGCTGGATAGCAGTCGACGTGTGGAGTAATAGTAGTAGATGCAGGCAGGAGTCGGTCTACTTGTCACGGATGTGATGCCTATATACATGATCATACCTAGATATTCTCATAACTATGCTCAATTCTATCAATTGCTCGACACTAATTTGTTCACTCACCGTAATACTTATGCTATCTTGAGAGAAGCCACTAGTGAAACCTATGGCCCCCGGGTCTATTTTCCATCATACAAGTTTCGAATCTATTTTATTTTGCAATCTTTACTTTCAATTGATATCATAAAAATACCAAAAATATTTATCTTATTATTATTATCTCTATCAGATCTCACTCTTGCAAGTGGCCGTGAAGGGATTGACAACCCCTTCATCGCGTTGGTTGTGAGGTTCTTATTTCACTACAGGAATCAGCTATTTTGCCGTCTGCTTCCTGGCGGCTGACGGCAAAGGCCCTTTGCCGTCTGCGGCGGACGGCAAAGAGAGCGGACGGCAATAATTGCGCTGTCAGTCCGTTATGTGGCTAACGGCAGGCCTTTGCCGTCTGCCGCTGACGGCAAAATTTCTAGTGTCTTTGCCGTCCGCCATATGATGTCATCTACACATCACTACATGGCATGTTCTTTGCCGTCTGCCACTGATGGGAAAGTGCAGGTTCTTTGCCATCTGCCACTGATGGCAAAGTCTTTGCCGTCTGCCACTGTAGGCAAACTGACCAAATGGGTCACCTCCCAGGAAGCACAGCTGGATGCCACGTGTCTTCTTTGCCGTCCGCGGCAGACGGCAAAGAGCCCGTTGCCGTCGGTGGCAGACAGCAAAGAGCCTGCATATTGGCTCTTTTATCTGTTTTTTTATTAAATCCAACAATTTTCATCACAAATATATATGACATATATAGATATATTTCAAAAGGCCATTACAGAGCAAACATATAAGATATCCAACACATAACTTCATCATCCAACCATATATATTACATGCATAGTTCCATCATACATAACAAGTTCAACATAGAGGCATCCAACCATATATATTACAATAGTTTCATCCAACGATACATGCATAGTTCAACGATACAAAAGAAACAGAGAAAGGGATAAGGAGCACTCCATCTATGCAAGCTTTCGTCAAGTGAATGAAATCTGCAAAATGAAAAATAAGAAAGTTAGAACAAGAAGAGTAGAACAAGAAGAAGAGTAGAACAAGAAGAAGACTAGAACAAGAAGAGTAGAACAAGAAGAGTAGAACAAGAAGAAGAGTAGAACAAGAAGCAGACTAGAACAAGAAGAGTAGAACAAGAAGAGTAGAACAAGAAGAAGAGTAGAACAAGAAGCAGACTAGACCAAGAAGAGTAGAACAAGAAGAGTAGAACAAGAAGAAGACTAGAACAAGAAGAGTATGTCATTTATGAGCTAACTTACGTGAAATGGATCATATATGAGCTAACTAAGTTGAAATGGGTCGTTTATGAGCTAGCTAAGGTTAAATGGATCATTTATGAGCTAACTTAGTTGAAATGGGTCGTTTATGAGCTAACTAAGGTCAAATGGATCGTTTTTGAGGTAACTAAGGTGAAATGGATCGTTTTTTAGCTAACTTAGGTGAAATGGATCATTTATGAGCTAACTTAGTTGAAATGGATCGTTTTTGAGCTAACTTAGGTGAAATGGATCATTCATGAGCTAATTTAGTTGAAATGGATCTTTTTGAGCTAACTTAGGTGAAATGGATCATTTAAGAGCTAATTTAGGTGAAATAGATTGTTTTTTTAGCTAACTTGGTGAAATGGATCGTTTATGAGCTAAATTAGTTGAAATGGATCATTTATGAGATAACCTAGGTAAGATGGGTCATTTTGGAGTCAACCTAGGTGAAATGGGTCATTTTAAAGCTAACGTAGGTAAAATGGATCATTTAGGAGCTAATCTAGGTAAAATGGGTCATTTTTGAGCTAACTTGGATGAACTGGATCATTTATAAGCTAACCTAGGTAAAATGGGTCATTTTAGAGCTAACTTAGGTAAAATGGATCGTCTATGAGCTAACTAAGCTAAGTACAGATCGTTTTAGAGCTAACTTAGGTAAAATGGATGGTTTTGGAGGTCAGTAAGCTTATTAAGTCATTTTGGAGGAGAAGAAGCTAAGTCTAGGTCATTATGGTAAGCATTGGAGGAAATAAAGCTAAGTCTAGGTCTTTATGCATGTGTTAAGCAAAACACTAGATAAACTTACCAAGATCCAGGAGGTGTAGGAGCGGGGTGGCTCGTGTCGGTAGATGGAGAAGGATCGTGCGATGCTTTTCTGGAGTTACGCTGCACCAAAGATCATTTCCAATGTCTTGTTAGCATGATGACACTCAAATGTTAAGACTAGCAAGTAATGTCCATTCAAATAAAACTGACCGTGGTCCCAGGAGCAATCACTGGCATCAGCGGAGCGGTCTGACCTGTCTTCTCGCACACAGACTGCACATTTGGTTTTGACGACTCAATCATACTAGTTAGTAATGAGACAAACACTACATGAATGTTTTGGCTAATCTGCAGAAGAAACTTACCACAAGGAGCTCGTACATGGCCCTTGCCTGCATGTCATTCCGTGCCCTCTCCTCCTCCATCATCTTTGTCGTCCTCTCCTCCAACTCCCGCTGCCTCTCCGCCGCCTCCGCCAGAAGTTTCTCCGTTCTATCTCTCTCACTCTGTATAGCAGCCTGCAACACCACTCACATGACCATTTGTAATCATTGATGGAAGCGCACATAATGTAATTAATGGAGAAAGATAACTGAGTACGTATCACTAACCTTGATGGCGAGTTGCACTGGCCGTTCACGAGGCCTTATCTCAGGAGCGGAGCTCGACTAGCGCGCCTTGATCTCCGGGAGAGTGCTAGGACAACGGATAAGTCCATCTCCAATGGCTATGGAGCCATGGGACCTCCCGCCACCAGATATCATCACCAGCTCTGGATCAATGGGACCCTGGCTCGGGTTAAAGTCCTCCCCTTTCCTTGCCTTCCCCTCATCTCTATATCTCACGAGCTTGTTGTGGGAGGAGATGTTGGTGAAGTTGTTTGCATCATCGAGGTCAGACTGAGAGAAAGCCTTGACTTTCTTGAAAGAGGCAGTGTGGGCCATGGCATACAGGTCGTACACCTCTGGCACCTTATCCGCCTTATTATAGCGTGCCTGAAAGAGAGAAACAATGAAAATTAGTAATTAAAGGGCTCAAGCTAGCATGATGAATGAATTGCATCAATCATGAAGCAAACCACATACCTAGTTGCGCCCGAACTGATATAAGTTGGAGCTGCCTTGATGGTGTGGCACACCTTCCATTTGGGCACGTTTGTCCTTGGCCTCGTTGTGGAGGGCTAGCCATTGTTTTGAGCACCACTCATCGACCTGGGTCATAATATAGACATCAGGAACATCTAAATGAGTGCTTTGGTTGATTTCAACTAGCCCTATATGTTCATGAGTCCTTCTAGTCTCCTTCGGCTGAAACCAATAACATTTGAAGACTACGACATTCGGTGGGTTTTCACCATAGAACAGAAGTTCATAAATTGCTTCAACTCTCCCATAATACTCGGTACCTCCTTCGCCGATAGCAGATACACAACAATTTGTAGACTTTCGGTCGGCCATAGATAGCTCTTTGCCATAGGTACGAAAGCGATACCCATTGATGTCGTACTTGTCAAATGAACGGACCTTATAGTCAAAACCATTAGCGACTTGTCTCAATTCGGCGTCCATAGACTCTGAATTAGCCTACAAGTTTATTATGAAAGGATTGTTGCATTATGCACAAATTAGCAAATGAAATGAAATTGTCTAATAGAAATTACCGTTTGTTGGAACCAAGAGATGAAACCGGGATAGCCACCTCCTTGCTTTGCGAGAAGCTCATACTCTTCGACGGAATCCTTTTGGATCTCCGCTCCATACGAGAATATGGCGACGTATCGACTGTATGACATATCCAGGAATAAGAGTAGTTCAAAGGAAATAGAAGTTGCGAAACAATGTACCGAGAACTTACTCGATGTACGGCCGCACTTCTATCAGGTTGTTGAAGATATACAACGAAATGGTCCGCCATTCTTCGTTATCCAAAGATACTGGATGTGAAACACTAGCTGGTGCGAGATTCCCTTTGAATAGGCTGAGGTTGGATCCACCCTTTTTAGGCTCGTCAGCATTGTACCGAGGCTTCGGATTATGCAAATGACGATTTTTGTCTTCGTAGTGCGCTGTTACGAAGTTTGCCGCCTCCTCTGTGATGAATGCCTCAGCCATCGATGCTTCAATTCTACGTTTATTTTTACATTTTTCTCGAAGCGTCTTCTGCATCCTCTCAGTTGGGTAGCACCAACAATTTTGCACGGGCCCCCCCAATCTTGCCTCGGTCGGGAGATGCAAAATCAAATGCTGCATTGGATTAAAGAAGCCCGGTGGAAAGATCTTCTCTAACTTGCAGATCAACTCCGGCGCCAACTCTTCCATTTCTTCTAGCACGCTAGGCGATAGTTCTTTCGCACAAAGAACACGGAAGAAATAGCTGAGTTCTGCCAGTACTAGCCATTCCTCCTCAGGGATGAAGCCACGCAACATCACCGGCATTACCCGCTCAATCCATATGTGCCAATCATGGCTCTTGAGACCAAATATCTTCAGTTTATCAAGATTCGCTCCCCTCTTTAGATTCGCTGCATACCCATCGGGGAACATCAACTGCTGTTGCACCCACAAGAGAATTTCCCTCATAGCTGGCCTTCCAAGATTGAACCATGCCTTTGGCTTCGTCCAGTTCTGCTTTCCTTTCGGTTCTTTCATGTTTTGTAACGGCCTATCACATAGCGCCTCCAGATCGACTCTAGCCTTAGTATTATCCTTTGACTTCCCATCTATGCCGAACAATGTACCAAAAAGTGCCTCGGCGATATTCTTCTCAGTGTTCATCACGTCGATGTTGTGTGGGCAAAGGAGGTCTTTGAATTAAGGCAGATCCCATAAGCATGTTTTGTGAGTCCACGCGTGCTTAGTATTATACCCCTTGAAGTACCCTGGACGTTGTGGATCTGGCTCGAGAGCGTTTAACTGATCCAGGGTCTGTTGGCCTGTCAATGCAGGTGGTGCAGAGTTTTTGACAACTCTACCCCTGATGAAGTTCTTCTTGTCTTTCCTGAACTTATGGCGAGTATCCAGGAACTGTCTATGCATGTCGAAGCAAGAAAACTTGCGACCGGCCTGAAGCCAACAAAACTCAAGAGCTCCCTTGCATGTGGGGCACGGGAACCTTCCATGCACACACCAGCCAACGAATAGCGCATACGCTGGCAAGTCATGCGTCGAGTACATTTACCAGACACGCATTATGAAGTTCCGTTTGCTAAAGGCGTCGTATGTCTTGAACCCATTATCCCAGGCTTCTTGCAATTCGTCCTTAAGCGGCTGCATGTACACATTCATATTTTTTCCCGGATAGTTGGGTCCTGGAATTATCAACGTCAGGAAAATGTTCTTTCTTTGCATAATCTGTCCGGGGGGGAGATTGAGTGGAAAGACAAATACGGGCCAACAACTGTATTGGGCTGCCGTCATACCAAACACACTGAACCCATCCGTGCTGATGCCGACTTGAGGATGCCTCGGATCTGCCGCTTTGTCAGCATGTAATTCATCAAACTTTTTCCACGCAACATCATCCGATGTGTGTACCATCATCAGATTCCCATCTGCTTCTAGTTCGGTTCTTTTGCCTGTTTTGTGCCATGTCATCTGTCTGGCCGTCTCTTCGACCATGAAAAGACGTTGAAGTCTTGGTACGATTGGCATATACCGAAGAACACTAACGGGGATTTTGGTCTGTGTCTTCTCACCCATACCGTTGTCTACCACAATATATGTGGAAGACTTGCAAACGGGACAATAGTTCAAGTCCGCATAGTCAAGCCTAAATAAGGCACATCCTTTCTCACAGGCATGTATCTTCTCATAGGGCATCTTCAGTGCACGGAGGATTTTGTCCGACTGGTACAGGTTTGCAGGCATTACATGGCCTTTGGATAGAAAGCGTCCAAATACTGTCATAATTGCGTCATAGCATTCTCTGCCCAAGTTGAACTGAGCCTTCAGAGCCATTACTTGTGAGATGGCATCCAACTGACAAAGCTCAGTGTGCTCGTGGAGCGGACGTTTCGAAGACTCCAACACTTCATTGAAGGCCTTTGCAGATTCCTCCATCTCCTCGTCCGAATCCCGAGCATCATCATAGCCTTGCACCATGTTTTCCATCCCAGTACCATGCTCGTCGGTGCGATGACGATCCACCTCAGCTTGCTCACGTTGGGCAGACTCACCATGAAATGTCCACACCGTATAATCGGGCGTAAAACCACTCTTCTGCAGGTGTTTGCCCATTTCAGCCTCTATCTTCTTTTCCCAATTGCCGCACCAGAAACAGGGGCACCAGGTTTTCTTTTGGCCATTTGCAAATGCGGCTTGCACAAACCCCTTAGTTTTTGTGAACCATTCAGCGCTCCATTTGTTCTGACCAGTGTGACCGGTATACATCCAAGCACAGTCACTCATCTTGACTTTCAGAGCTACTGGACACACAACAATTATATATGTAATTAACCATGTATATATTCATTAGTTGATCTACTTTGTCAATTTTATTACGTCCATGCAACCTACACTCTAATAGGTAATGATAGGTCCTAATCCCACCCGTGTATGTGTAGATTGGGTTCATTTTCCCATGCTATGCTCCGGATCCAACGCAAAATTTTGGCAGCACCTCCCCGCTGTTCTCCTGATACACGTCTCTGCAATAAACAGAGAGGATGTGTACCCGGAGAACAACAGGGGAGGCACTGACGAAATATATGCGTCGGATCCGGAGCAAAGCATATGGGAAAACGAACCCAATCTACACATACTCGGGCTGTCCATGGATAGCGTTGGAAAATTCGAAAGAATCAAGGTTATAAATATGCAAATGCATGCATATTTATAACTATGACGCTTTCGAACGGGAGACACATATTGGTTACGCATACTGATGATTCAAGACACATATATAGCTAGCTATCAAGTTTCATTAGAATAGATCAAATAATTAATGGGGGAGGAGGACTTGTCATTTGTGCTCACCCACGAACGAAGGGGCAGAGCTCGTCAAACGCACGGCGAGGTCGTCGAACACCAAACCTCGCAGCGATGAAACAACTGCACATTTAAAACTACACGATCAACACAATTATATATGATGTTTTTCATAACAAAATCGAAAAATATATGACCTAACTAATAATTCACAAATATATGACCCCGTCGGCCTCTGGAAGGCCAAAGGACACCTTTTTGAGAGGTGTCGGTGGTCGGGGTGTCCTGTCGGTGTCGGGGTGCCGTGTCGGGGTCGGGGTGCTGTTTCGGGGTCGGGGTGTCGTGTCGGTGTCGGGGTCAGGGGTGTCGGTGTCGGGGTCGGGGTGTCGGGTCAGGCTCGGGGTCGGGGTGTCGGGTCAGGCTCGGGGGGTCGGGGTGTCGGGTCAGGCTCGG
The DNA here is from genome assembly GCF_003073215.2 of Triticum urartu. NCBI lineage: Eukaryota > Viridiplantae > Streptophyta > Magnoliopsida > Poales > Poaceae > Triticum > Triticum urartu. The sequence continues at coordinate 134,558,282 of NC_053026.1, forward strand.
GGTCGGGGTGTCGGGTCAGGCTCGGGGGGTCGGGGTGTCGGGTCAGGCTCGGGGTCGGGGTGTCGGGTCAGGCTCGGGGTCGTCGGGTGTCGGGTCGGGGTCGGGGTCTCGGGGTCGGGGTGTCGTGTCGGGGTGCCGGGTCGGGGTCTTTTTTCCTTTTCTTCTTCTTCTCTTCTTCCTTTTCTTCCTTTTCTTCCTTTTTTTCCTTCTTCTTCTTCTTCTTCTTCTTCTTCTCCTTTCCTTTTTCCTCTTCTTCTTCTCCTCCTTCTTCTTTTCTTCTTCTTCTTCTTCTTCTTCTTCTTCTTCTTCTTTCTTCTCTTCTTTTTCTTCTTCTTCTCTTCTTCTTTTTCTTCTTCTCCTCCTCCTCTTCTTCTTCTCCTCCTCTCCTTTTTTTTTCTTCTTCTTCCTCTTCTTCTTTTTTCTCCTCCTCCTCCTCTTCTTCTTCCTCCTTTCCTTTTTCCTCTTCTTCTTCTCCTCCTCTCCTGTTTTTTTCTTCTTCTTCTTTTTCTTTCCTAAAACTGAACTAAACCTAAAACTAAACCGAAATCTAATCTAAACATAAACCTAAAACTAAAAAAACAGAAAAAAGGAAAAAACTAAATCTAAACCTAAAACTAAACTAAGACTAAACCTAAACCTAAAACTAAACCTAAAACTAAAACTGAAACTAAATCTAAACTAAACATAAACCTAAAACTAAAAAAACAGAAAAAGAAGGAAAATTAGAGGAGAGGTAGAGCTCACCTGGGCCGGTGGAGGAGGTGGCCGGTGGAGGAGGGGGGCGGGGCGGCCTGGGGCGGCGGCGCCGGGCCCAGGGCGGTGGGGCGCGGGGGGGCGGTGGGCCAGGGCGCGGCGGCGCTAAGACGGGGCGCCGGTGGAGGAGGGGGGGCAGGGCGGCGGCAGTGGCGATGAGGCGAGGGGCCGGTGGAGGAGGGGGGGCGGGGCGGCGGCGCCCGGGCCCGGGGCGGTGGGGCGCGGGGGGGCCGGGACGCGGCGGCGGCGAGTGGTGGTGGCGGCGGCGCGCGTATGGGAGCAGGGGAGAGAAACAGAGAGAGAGGGCGCGGGGTGGGGGCGCGCCGTTAGATATGTTAAATCTTTGCCGTCCGCCCCCCTTTGCCGTCCGCTTATTTGCTCTTTGCCGTCTGCTAGCAGACGGCAAAGAGGGGGGCCCGTTAAGTTTTTTTTAAGCAGCTCGTCAGTGGGGCCCCTCCCTCTTTGCCGTCTGCTAGCCGACGGCAAAGAATCTTTGCCGTCAGCTAGCGGACGGCAAAGAACTGGCTGATGGCAAAGGCTTTCTTTGCCATCAGCCAGTTCTTTGCCGTCTGCTTTCGGGTAGCTGATGGCAAAGAGCTTCTTTGCCGTCTGCTAGCAGACGGCAAAGAGCTGGCAGATGGCAAAGTAGCTGATTCCAGTAGTGTTTGTTTGTGTAGGTACGAGGTGACTCGCACGTGGTCTCCTACTGGATTGATACCTTGGTTCTTAAAAACTGAGGGAAATACTTGCGCTACTTTGCTGCATCACCCTTTCCTCTTCAAGGGAAAACGAATGCATGCTCAAGAGGTAGTGAGGGAGTCCTGGATTAGGGGGTGTCCGGATAGCCGGACTATACCTTCGGCCGGACTCTTGGACTTGAAGATACAAGATTGAAGACTTTGTCCCATGTCCGAAAGGGACTTTCCTTGGCGTGGAAGGCAAGCTTGGCGATACATATGTGTAGATCTCCTACCATTGTAACCGACTCTGTGTAACCCTAGCCCTCTCCGGTGTCTATATAAACCGGAGGGTCTTAGTCCGTAGGACGAACAACAATCATACCATAGGCTAGCTTCTAAGGTTTAGCCTCTCTGATCTCGTGGTAGATCTACTCTTGTACTACCCATATCATCAATATTAATCAAGCAGGACGTAGGGTTTTAGCTCCATCAATAGGGCCCGAACCTGGGTAAAACATCGTGTCCCCTGCCTCCTGTTACCATCCGCCTAGACGCACAGTTTGGGACCCCCTACCCGAGATCCGCCGGTTTTGACACCGACATTGGTGCTTTAATTGAGAGTTCCTCTGTGTCATCACTCTTAGGCCCGATGGCTTCTCCGATCATCAATAGCGATGCGATGAAGGGTGAGACTTTTCTCCCCGGACAGATCTTCGTATTCGGCGGCTTTGCACTGCGGGCCAATTCGCTTAGTCATCTGGAGCAGATCGAAAGCTATGCCCCTGGCCATCAGGTCAGATTTGGAAGTTTGAAATACACGACCGGCATCCACAGAGACTTGATCCTCGACGGATTCGAGCCACAGCCGAGCGCGCCGCACTGTCACGATGGGCATGGTCTAGCTCTGCCGCCGAACAGTGCCCTGGAGGCCACACATGTGTCCGCTCCAACCTCTAGCTCGGAGCCGATCACACCAATCGAGGATGGGTGGTTAGACACCGCCTCAGGGGCTGCAATATCTACGGCGATCGAGCCGAACACCAGCCCTATTCTCTGCGAAGCCCGTGACTCCAAGGTGCCGGACTCTTCTCCTGACTCCGAGCCCTCCGCGCCCCTACCGATCGAACCCGATTGGGCGCCGATCATGGAGTTCACCGCCGTGGACATCTTTCAGCACTCGCCCTTCGGCGATATTCTGAATTCACTAAAGTCTCTCTCTTTATCAGGAGAGCCCTGGCCGGACTATGGTCAGCAAGGTTGGGATGCGGATGATGAAGAAATTCAAAACCCACCCACCACCCACTTCGTAGCCACTGTCGATGATTTAACCGACATGCTCGACTTCGACTTCGAAGACATCGACGGTATGGACGCCGATGCAGGAGACGATCAAGAACCAGCGCCTATAGGGAACTGGAAAGCCACCTCGTCATACGATATATACATGGTGGACACCCCAAAAGAAGGCAATGGCAATGGAACAGCGGAGGATGACCCCTCCAAGAAGCAGCCTAAGCGCCAGTGTTAGCGGCGCCGCTCTAAATCCCGCCAAAGCAAAAACGGTGATTCCGGCACGGGAGATAATAACACCCCGGATAGTGCCAAAGACAACCACCTCCAGCAAGATTCAGCACAAGAGGATGGAGAAGCCAGCCCTCATGAGAGAGCGGCAGACAAAGAGGTTGAGGACGATAATTATATGCCTCCCTCCGAAGACGAGGCAAGCCTCGACGACGATGAATTTGTCGTGCCGGAGGATCCCATCGAACAAGAGCGTTTCAAACGCAGGCTTATGGCCACGGTGAGCAGCCTCAAGAAAAAACAGCAACAACTTAGAGCTGATCAAGATTTTCTAGCCGACAGATGGACTGAAGTCCTTGCGGCCGAAGAGTATGAACTCGAACGGCCCTCCAAGAGCTACCCAAAGCGCAGGTTGCTACCCCAATTAGAGGAGGAAGCACCTAAACCTACATCACCAGTGCATGATGCGGCCGACCGGCCACCCCGTGGCCGCGACAGAGAGTCCTCTCGGCCCTCCACTCAAGCCACACCCCGGCGCCGCTCAAAAAATACCAAGGTATGGGAAAATGCACCAGACCTACGAGATATATTGGAGGACAAGGCAAGGCAAACAAGATCGATCTACGGATCACGCGGGCGCCCCACGGCACGAGACGGTACTCGTCATGCCGGATACAGTAAATCCGGCCGGGCCGAACACAGTAGACAAAGCTCGTTTGAGCTGCGTCATGATATAGCCCAATACAGAGGCGCCGCACACCCACTATGCTTCACAGATGAAGTAATGGATCATCAAATCCCCGAGGGTTTCAAACCCGTGAACATTGAATCATACGATGGCACAACAGATCCCGCGGTATGGATCGAGGACTATCTCCTTCATATCCACATGGCCCGCGGTGATGACCTACATGCCATCAAATACCTCCCGCTCAAGCTTAAAGGACCAGCTCGGCATTGGCTTAACAGCTTGCCAGCAGAATCAATTGGTTGTTGGGAGGACCTGGAAGCCGCATTCCTTGACAATTTCCAGGGCACTTATGTGCGACCACCAGACGCCGATGACCTAAGCCACATAATTCAGCAGCCAGAGGAATCGGACAGACAATTCTGGACATGGTTCCTAACCAAGAAAAACCAAATCGTCGACTGTCCGGACGCAGAGGCCCTAGCATCCTTCAAGCACAACATCCGCAACGAGTGGCTTGCACGGCACCTAGGACAGGAAAAGCTGAAATCTATGGCAGCCCTCACGACACTTATGACCCGCTTCTGCGCGGGCGAAGACAGCTGGCTAGCTCGCAGCAATAACATGACCAAGAGCCCTGGTAATTCGGATACCAAGGACAACAGTGGCAGGTCGCGTCGCAACAAGCAAAAGCGCCGCATTAACGGCGACAATGCTAAGGATACGGCAGTTAATGCTGGATTCAGAGGCTCTAAACCCGGTCAGCGGAAAAAGCCATTCAAAAGAAATACTCCGGGCCCGTCCAGTTTGGACCGAATACTCGACCGGTCATGCCAGATACATGGCACCCCCGAAAAACCAGCCAATCACAACAACAGGGATTGTTGGGTGTTCAAACAGGCAGGCAAGTTAAATGCCGAAAGCAGAGAGAAGAGGCTGCATAGCGATGACAAGGAGGAGCCCCGGCCGCCGAACAACAGTGGACAGAAAGGTTTTCCCCCACAAGTGCGGACGGTGAACATGATATACGCAACCCACGTCCCCAAGAGGGAGCAGGAGCGTGCGCTAAGGGACGTATAGGCGATGGATCCAGTCGCCCCAAAGTTCAACCCATGGTCTTCCTACCGGATCACTTTTGATCGAAGGGACCACCCCACTAGCATCCGTCATGGCGGATTCGCCGCATTGGTTCTAGACCCAATTATTGACGGATTTCACCTCACTAGAGTCCTTATGGACGGCGGCAACAGCCTGAACCTGCTTTACTAGGATACAGTGCAGAAAATGGGCATCGATCCCTCGAGGATTAAACCCACTAAAACGACCTTTAAAGGCATCATACCAGGTGTAGAGGCCAATTGTACAGGCTCAGTTACACTTGAAGTGGTCTTCGGATCTTCGAATAATTTCCGAAGCGAGGAGTTAATCTTCGACATAGTCCCGTTCCGCAGTGGCTATCACACACTGCTCGGGCGAACCGCATTTGCTAAATTCAATGCGGTGCCGCACTACGCATACCCCAAGCTCAAGATGCCAGGCCCTCGAGGAGTCATCACGGTCAATGGAAACACCGAACGCTCTCTCCGAACGGAGGAGCATACGGCGGCTATCGCAGCGGAAGTACAAAGCAGCCTCTCAAGGCAATTCTCCAGCCCGGACATTAAACGTCTGGACACCGTTAAGCGCACCCGGAGTAACCTACAACAAGACCGCCTGGCACGTTCCGAGCAAGCGTAGCAATGCGGCCCCAACCCCAGCCCTTGCGAACTTGCGAAACCAGTGTTGCGCGTACATAACTACGCTCTGGAAATACCATGGGCATAGGGGGAGGGGCACCATCACAGCACGCCCGAAACGTGGCTTAAACCACACTAGGGGCTGCCAATTTCTTAATTTTCTCTTATTTTCAGGACTCCATTCTTCGGAAGGCTTGTCCGGCAGTACAATTGCCGCACAAACGATACAACCAGGGAAGCAGAAAGCTACGCCGCACTATGGAACTCTAAGGTGGTCTCTATAATGAGCAGTATACCTGTTTTAAATACCATTCTGCAGCTCGCCCCTGGAAAGGACATGTTAAATAGTCCCATCTTTTGCTTATTGCACTATTTGTATCGTTCTGCTTTGATCGCGTCTTTTTTACATAAACAATGCATAGCTTCCGTCTATTATTGCATTACCTTTTTTTATGAATATATGTTCATTAATGACATATTGCACCCGTACACTTTGGTATGGCCAATACGCCAGGGGCTTAAGTACCCCACAATACGGTGTGAGAAGTTCGAACACTTTCACAAGTGCGGCACCTCGAACTTATAGCATTATATGCGTCGGCTCCGAATCATGTCTTGGGTCAATAGTTGGGTTTGCCCGGCTCCTATGTTTTGGTACCTTACGTTCCGTTATATCGGCTAAGGTAGCACGAGGAGAACTACTGCGATTGTGCCCCAGTTGAGATGGGCTAAGCACCTTAGTAGAGAAAGCTAAAACTGACCATCATGATGAGGCGAGAGCTGGTCGCTGTTCGAGAGGTTTTCGAGTCCCTAAAGACTTATGCCGCTTAGAGCGAGGAGTCGGCTTTGTCCGGCCTAGGAGTGGATAGCGCCCCGAACTCGGTCTTTCGAACACTAGGGGCTTCGCCAAAATTTAAAATTATAGAATTCTATGGCTAAGTGAGAGTGTTCAAGCATTATAGTCTGATTGCCTTGTTCGTTGTGTTGAGCGCCTCCCTCGAAGGACCCAAGAATGGGAAAAAGAGCGCTCATGTTTATCCTGAACACCCCAGCACTCGTGGCATGGGGGCAGAAGCCGACGACATGCCATCTCTCAAATTTGATAAACAGCCGCACAGAAGGTAATATTTTAAGTTCAAAAGCGTTTCTTAGTGCATATGAACAAGTTTTCAGCGTACATGATCACAAATGCGAGTTTACTCAAAAATTACATATTTGGAGCATTCATCCGCTATAAGGTGGGCACACTTCAGGACGCCCTCATAATACGCTTCCGGGACGCGATGCTCCTTGCCCGGCAGCGGCCCGTCCTTCACCAGCTTCTCTGCATCCATCTTGCCCCAGTGCACTTTAGCACGGGCAAGCGCCCTACGGGCACCTTCGATGCAGACGGAGAGCTTGATTATTTCAAGCTGTGGACAGGCATCCACCAGCCACCTCACCAGCTCGAAGTAGCTACCAGGCAGAGCCTCTCCAGGCCAAAGCCGAACTATGAGGCCCTTTATGGCCTGTTCGGCCACCTTGTGGAGCTCGACCATTTGCTTCAGCTGGTCGCTCAAAGGCACCAGGTGTCCGGCCTCAGCATACTGAGACCAGAACACCTTCTCCGTCAAGCTCCCCTCCTCGGCTCGGTAGTAGGTGGCGGCATCAGACGCACTGCGGGGCAAATCTGCGAATGCTCCTGGAGAGCTCCGGACTCGGGTAAGTAACAAGTAATTCACTTTCACGTGCTTTCTTTGCATAATGAATGCCTTACCCGCTGCTATCTTCTTCATCACTTCAATTTATTAGAGGGCTTTCTAGGCTTCGGCCTTGGCAGACTTCGTGCTTTTGAGGGCTGCTGTAAGCTCGGACGCTTGCGTCTTTGAGTCAAGCTCCAAACTCTCGTGTTTTTTCACGAGAGCCTGGAGCTCTTTCTTCACCTCCTGCACCTGCGCCTCCTGCTTCCCTCTCTCCGTGCGCTCCGTGGCCGCTCTGTTTTTGGCCTCGGACAACGCTTTCTTAAGGGTTGCCACCTCGGCCGTGGCCCCTATAATAGCACGTTGATCCTGTCATTTTTTGCAACCACATCTTCTCTATATACTTGCGCAAGGTATTACTTACCTTCCTTCTCCTCGAGTTGCCTCTTGGCATGGCTGAGCTCGTTCTCGGACCGCGCGAGGTTTTGCTTCAGCGTACCACCTCCGCAGTCAGTGCGGCGGAGGCCAGCAGCGAAGCCTGTATACGCATATTGACTTGATTATGTTAGACTCCTACGAATGTTATTAGGTCCTCTATTCGGATTTTCTTTCTGAACACCGAATAGAGCATCAGGGGCTACTGTCTATGCGGTAATATTTTTACATATTCTTCACTTACCTCAAAGCCTATTAGAAGGCTGGCACAGGCTTCAGTCAGTCCGCTCCTGGCGGATTGAACCTTATGGATCACCGAACTCATAATAGCGCGGTGCTCCTCGTCGATGGAGGCGCCGTTAAGCACCTCCAGCAAATTGTCCGATGCCTCCGGTTGGACGGAGGTCGCCGGCTCGATAGACTTGCTCCTCTTAGAAGGAGGCTGCCTACCGGAGTCCGGAACCGTTGAAGGTTCCGGCACGGTGTCCGGCTCAAGGCCGGACTTGGAGCCCATGGGGGTTCTATCCCCTTTACGCCTGGTGTCCGGGAGGTCGCCTTGCGGCGCCTCCAGGACCACCTCCTCCTGGCTTGGAACCTGTTGGGATGCCACCTTGGCGTCGTCCGTAGGGTGGGGGAAGGTAGCCGTCGGAAGCAAATTCATATCCGATGAAGCGGTCTTTGGGTGGACTGCATAAACATGTTAGACGTAAGGAAAAGCTGTGCAATGGAGGAATACTATGAATCACTCTGGTATCCGGATACTTACGATTTCTCTAGGGGCTTGGCCCTGAGTGGCCACTCCTCTTCGCCGTCATCGGCGTTGGTGGAGTAGTCCGGAGGAGGGGTCTTCCCATTCTTGGACCCTTCGGCCTCCCCAGTTGGGGCGGCCTTCCTCTTCTTCCCTCCCCCAGCTGGAGGGGGAGAGGTCTCTTCTTCCTCCTCCTCGTCTTAACGGGAGGAGTGCGCCTTGGAGTCGTCGGATGATGAATCCGACACCTCCTAGTGCCGGGCACTTTCGAGTCCCCGTGGCCTTCTTCTTGGCCTTCTTCTCCGACACCACATAGGGTGCCGGAGCCAACAGCTTCGCCAAGCGAGCGTTCGCTGGGCCTTCAGGCAAAGGAGTCGGATAGTTGATCTGTCCGGACGTCTCCTGACAATCCTGTCAAAGGTAAGGGAGCTTAGATCCTGCATGGAGTCGAACTATGAAAAACTAATACCCTGTAAAAGGTAAAAATAGCTTACCACACGAGCGTGATGCTGCATGCTGAATCCGCGATCCTCGGTAGCGGATGCGGGGGCCTCGGCGCCCTTGAAAAGCACCTTCCAGGCATCTTCGTATTTCGTGTCGAAGAGCATGCTCAGAGTTCGATGCTGCGCCAGGTCGAACTCCCACAGGTTGAAAGCCCGTTGTTGACACGGGAGGATCCGGCGGATCAGCATAACCTGGACTACATGGACAAGTTTGAGCTTCTTGTCTACCCGGGTTAGGACGCATGTTTGGAGTCCGGCCAGCTCTCCTTCTTTACCCCACGACAGGCCCGTCTCTTTCCAGGAGGTGAGCCGCGTAGGGGGTCCGGATCGGAACTCGGGGGCTGCGACCCATTCAGGGTCGCACGGCTCGGTGATGTAAAACCACCCCGATTGCCACCCCTTTAGGGACTCCACGAAGGAGCCCTCGAGCCATAGGACGTTGGGCATCTTGCCCACCATGGCGCCTCCGCACTCCGCCTGGGTGCCGCGCACCACCTTCGGCTTGACATTGAAAGTCTTGAGCCATAGGCCGAAATGGGGGCGGATGCAGAAGAAAGCCTCGCACATGACGATAAACGCCGAGATATTGAGGACAAAGTTCGGGGCTAGATCATGGAAATCCAGGCCATAGTAGAACATGAGCCCCCGGACAAATGGGTGGAGAGGGAAGCCCATTCTGCGGAGGAAATGGGGGAGGAACACCACCCTCTCATGGGGCCTAGGGGTGGGGATGAGCTGCCCCTCTTCGGGAAGCCGCTGCGCAATGTCGTTAGACAAGTATCCGGCCTTCCTCAGTTTTTTGATGTTTCCCTCCATGACGGAGGAGACCATCCACTTGCCTCCCGCTCCGGACATGACTGGAGAAGGTTGAGGTGGGGTGTGCGGACTTGGGCACTGGAGCCCGAGTGCGCGGAAACGGATAGGCAAAGGAGGAAGAAGGCGTGGATGAAAAGGTGGATCCTTATCCCCTTATATGGGTGGACGCGACTATGCGTCCCCACCACCCCGGTAAAACTCGCTTATCTCCCGAGAGCCGTAATCAATGGCGCGGTTGGGTTACCCACACCCGTATTGATGAGAATCCTGGAATAAGGGGACACGATCTCTGCTTTGACAAGACGTGCCAAGGAAGCCGCCTCGCTAAACGTGTTGAGGTGGGACAGTAAAACGATTCGAATAAAGACTTGGCCGTGGTGTGATGTCACACTACGGAATACGTCATCAGATTAGATTTGTGTAAATATTATTCTCTCTATGTCAATATGTGGAAACTTATTTTGCAGAGCCGGACACTACCTTTGTGTTCAAAATCTTCTATGAAGTACTTGGAGGAGGAACCCGCCTTGCAATGCCGAAGACAATCTGCATGCCGGACTCGTCCTCATTGAAGCCTGGTTCAGGGGCTACTGAGGGTGTCCTGGATTAGGGGGTGTCCGGATAGCCGGACTATACCTTCGGCCGGACTCCTGGACTTGAAGATACAAGATTGAAGACTTCTTCCCGTGTCTGGAAGGGACTTTCCTTGGCGTGGAAGGCAAGCTTGGCGATACGGATATGTAGATCTCCTACCATTGTAACCAACTCTGTGTAACCCTAGCCCTCTCCGGTGTCTATATAAACCGGAGGGTCTTAGTCCATAGGACGAACAACAATCATACCATAGGCTAGCTTCTAGGGTTTAGCCTCTCTGATCTCGTGGTAGATCTACTCTTGTACTACCCATATCATCAATATTAATCAAGCAGGACGTAGGGTTTTACCTCCATCAAGAGGGCCCGAACCTGGGTAAAACATCGTGTCCCCTGCCTCCTGTTACCATCCGCATAGACGCACAGTTCGGGACCCCTACCCGAGATCCGCCGATTTTTACACCGACAGGTAGCATTCGTCAGCTTCCGCGGCGACGTGTTGCTCCGGGATTGACAAGTCGGGGCGAACGGCGGCCACCTCGCCAACGTCCGCCGGAGAGGGCATGATAAACCTCTTCTTGGCCGAATGCTCGTCGGGCTCCCCGGGATACGTGGTCGAGCTTAGGCTGCGACATTCTGGAGCAGGGGATGTGGATCTGGCGAGGAAGGATACCGTAGGCCTCATCTAAGAACTCAGGGGAGTGGGGCGATGGTATGTGAATCGCTTGGTAACCTGAACTTTATTAGCTAATTTAGGAGGAACGGGCAGACCGGTAGGGGTTGGTGGCGGCGTCAGCGACACCGGCGGTGGCCGCAAGCTAGTTCGAGGGGGAGGGGGTGTTTGAGGATACGCCGTGGATACTGAAAGTTTTAGTAATGGTGGGTGGAGATGGTGGTGGACGAGGGAGGGTAATGGTTCAAATGCCTCGGCTACTGCAATTTTACTATAAGGTCGATGCTGGAGGAGTGTGGCGTCGGTTGAAGTACGGCGGCTACTAAAATTTGGGTAAAGGAATTGATGTAGGGTGGGAGTTCCCAAGATCATGCACGGTCCAATAACAATATGTGGGAGTTCCCAAGAACCGCTGATTTGTGCAACGCTCAAGGCGGGTAGTTTGTTTTTATATTTCTAGCTAGTTGGTATATTGCACACGGTTCGTCCTAATTTCCAAATAAACTTACCCGCCTTTTTCTTGCACATGTGGTGGTTTTACAGCGCACTTGCATCGCACACGGTTAAGCCAGTACCTCCACCCTTTGCTCGTGCTTGCGCGGTCGTGGTTATTTTACAGCACAGTTGCAACCCGAAAGCACCCTAACAACCACCTAGCTAGGATATATATAATGACATAATGTCGTACCTAGCTGGGATGCTTGGCCCACCACCTCACACTTCGTGTCAGCGGGACGGATGCACGTAATGATCGATACTTTGGTCATAGATGCATGTCGCCATGACCTACCATAAGACGGACCAATGAATCTATCGTTTGGTCAAACGACAGCTGTTGTTGTCGATAAACCGCTTGGGCCAATAGATTGAACCATCATAAAAAGCGCACGAGGGACCACAAAACCAACACCTCTTGCATGCAGCCCAAAATGTTGTACGTTGGGAAGGGGTGATGTGTGTTTTCAATATAGAATAATGTACAATTTATGTGTGGTGCCTACCTCTCGATACATACAACAACCATGAAGGCAAGGTAGTTAAGGACGAGATATGCAGGGTATGATGTAGTTCGAACCCAGCAATCCGAGCATGTGGGAGGGAATCCTGACAATGCATGAGCTCGAGCTTTGGTTGAGCAACATGTGATGGTGACCGGCCCTAACACGAACTAGGAGGAATCCATTCAGGGCCAACACATACCCCTCATTATCGGTCAAAGGAATGATATATACACTTGGGGAGCCCACAGATATGCGTGTCATCACAAAAAACCACACAAGGGAGACATGGTCGATCAGAAGACCCCGTATACACTGCATGCGGCCCGAAAATATGTATGGTACGGTGGTGTGTGATGTGTTTAAGTACCAAGTGCACAACTTAGATGGGCCACCAACTACATTACAAAGCGAACACCGTACCCGACTCCAAGCCTGGTTCAATACGTACGATGTCAGTTTCCTAACTTCGAGGCGGGGGGGGGGGGGGGGGGGGGGGGGGGGTGGTCTCGTCCCACGCATGCGCTCAAACTTTATTTGGTCTAGCATGGGACACATCTATATCTATATCTATACCCCTATATAGTGTGCGAATAACTCTGAAAGTTGGTCGTTGGATGAAGCCAATCCGATGGTACAGAGATGGCAAATCCGAGCACTACTGGCCGTTGGATATCATCTACATTCCACCATATTCTTCCACATGTACAATCTAGAAGACTCCATGGTTGAACTTAAGCATAATGCACAAACCTCAAAACACAAGCACTTCTCCTTTGTTCTCAAGAATCTTCCATATCTTAATTGCCCAAACCTTTTTTCTAAATGAATTGTCACTTTTGTGTTTACTTTATGCTTTACAATGCAAAATTCCATGAATCTTAAAATAGATTTATTTTATAAAACTAATTGATTTTGGATGAGATGAACTATAAGAATTAAATGAACATCTACATCATGCATATATGACTCAAAGCTTACATGCTATAGTGTGGTATTTATTCATACTTTGGTTATGCACGTGTACCTTACTAGTATCAATAGGAAAGCATCATGGTCAAACCCTTCTCGTTGTTGGGTCAAGGGGATATATTGTGTGCCCCCCCCCCTAATTTTCGGTAAAGGATAGTATATATACCTCGGGGAGCCCATAGATATGTGCCGCGTCTATAAGCTGCGCAAGGGAGACATGCTCGAGAAGAACACCCTGCCCCCTATACCCTGCATGCAACCTGAAAAGGTTTATATAATCGCCATGATAGGTCAAGTCAATCATTCTTTAATTTTTTAGAGGAAAAAAATAACCCATAAAAACATAGTAGGTTTATATAATCGCCATGACAGGTCAAGTCAATCGTTCTTTAATTTTTTAGAGCAAAAAATAACCCATAAAAACATAGTCTACAAATTAGCAAAATAAGGATCCCAAGGTTTATATAAATGCCATGATAGGTCACTATAGAGATATAATATATCTCTATAATGATTGTGTCATAGCATTTAAATGAAGCTTGAGATATGCAACTTCCCACCGGGTCACCCATCCTTGGACTACTCCAGCCCGAGCATGCTTAACTTCTGCGTTCTATTCGACTAGGCTACCGGATGGGAAGCCGGCCCTTGCTGATAAGAATTGCCTCCTTGCCATTAAGGTATTTCAAGCTGGTCACCCTATGGGACCTACTCCCTCCTATCACACACATTTGTGCTTTTCGAAACTATGTGGGATATTTACATAACCGGTGTGTCGCCACTAGCCTTCAATGAGCACTTACACCGGTAGCGGTAAAATGATGGGAGTAGAGACGGGAAACCAATGAGAGGAGTGGCGAGAAACGGTAGCCTGTTTAGAAAACCTAGTAGACAAGGAAGCGTGAGCTAGCACGACGCATGCGCACAGTGCTTACCCATGTACTGCATGTGCTGTCGAAAGGGCTCAGGGTTGCTGTTCGATCTGGGAGCATCCAACGGTGCACACGTACGATCTATGGGGTTTGGGTTCTAGCCAATCAGAATGCACGACTCAGATCGCACGCGCAGCAGGGGGGAGGGGGCATCGGCCATGGTTTGGTAGGCACGTAGCTTTTGTGAGTGAACCGTGTGCTATTTGAAAACATTTCATGAGGAGAATCTCGGTTTTTAAATCCCCGTAAATCCAAAACTAATCCAAAAATCATGAAACCTGGCATGGTGTCATGACATGGCACATATATGTCGAGGAATTGTTTTCGTCCATTTTGGCGCAAGTTTTATTACAAGCCTCTTACAAACCAGAGCTTCTCTCAAAGAAGCCTCGTGGTTCCAATAGGGAAATGTGCCCCCCTTGTGGGCAAAATGTAATCACTGCCTCTTTTCACCTTGTATTTTCTTCTACGGGCAACATGGAACGACATGATATCTATGCTGAAATTTAAACTTATTCAGGGTTCGCTTGGCCTTTTTATACACTAATTGAGTTTCCTAGGCATTTAATGTCCATAATTCAAATCTGAACTTCAAGTGCATACTCCAGTTCACCAAAATGGCTAGAAAATTTATAGATGTGTCCTTGGGTGCATGTTTAGGTCCCATGCCAAGAATGGGAACGAATTATAACCGTACCTATGTCCTGGCTCGTCCTAAAACATTTGGAATCTCGGTTTTTAAATTCTCATAAATCATAAACTCACCAGATAGTCATCAAAGGTGGCATGGTGTCACGTCATGGCACATATATGTCATGGTAAAAACATTGTCCAATTTGGGCCAAGCTTTATTACAAACCTCTTACAAACCGGAGCTTCTCTCAAAGAAGCCTCGTGGTTCCGATAGGGAAAAGTGTTCCCCTTGTGGGTGAAACGTAATCACTGCCTATTTTCGCCTTCTATTTTCTTCCACGGGCAACATGGAACGACATGATATCCGTGCTGAAATTTAAACTTATTCAGGGTTCGTTTGGCCTTTTTATACACTAATTGAGTTTCCTAGGCATTTAATGTCCATAATTCAAATCTGAACTTCAAATACATGCTCTAGTTCACCAAAATGGCTAGAAAATTTATACATGTGTCCTTGGGTGCATGTTTAGGTCCCATGCCAGGAATGGGAACGAATTACAACCATACCCGCATCCTGGCTCGTCCTCAAACATTTGGAATCTCGGTTTTTAAATCCCAATAAATCCTAAACTCGCCAGAAAGTCATCAAAGATGGCATGGTGTCACGTCATGGCACATATATTTCGTGCTAAAAACATTGCCAATTTGGGCCAAGCTTTATTACAAACCTCTTACAAACCGAAGCCTATCGCAAGAACCCTCATGGTTTCGATAGGGAAACATGTCCCCTTGTGGGCCAAATGATAATTGCTCCCTCTTCTAGCCTCG